>NC_092707.1:286565473-286865473 GCF_047496885.1 Scyliorhinus torazame | reverse complement strand
CCAAATCTCCTCAACACCTCCCACAAATAATCCCACTCCACTCTATCAAATGTTTTCTCGGCATCCATCGCCACCACTATCTCCGCTTCCCCCTCTGGTGGGGGCATCATCATTACCCCTAGCAGCCTCCGTATATTTGTATTCAGCTGTCTCCCCTTCACAAACCCAGTTTGGTCCTCATGGACCACCCCCGGGACACAATCCTCTATCCTCATTGCCATTACCTTGGCCAGGATCTTACCATCTACATTCAGGAGGGAAATGGGCCTGTATGACCCGCATTGCAGCGGGTCTTTTTCCTTCTTTAGGAGGAGCGATATCGTTGCCTCTGACATAGTCGGGGGCAGTTGTCCCCTTTCCCTCGCCTCATTAAAGGTTCTCATCAGTAGCGGGGCCAGCAAGTCCATATATTTCCTATAGAATTCAACTGGGAATCAGTCTGGTCCCGGGGCCTTCCCCACCTGCATGCTTCCAATCCCTTTCACTACTTCCTCCGTCTCAATCTGTGCTCCCAGCCCCACTCTCTCCTGCACCTCCACCTTAGGAAATTCCAGCTGATCCAGAAAGCACATCATTCTCTCCTTCCCGTCCGGGGGCTGCGCTTCATATAATCTTTCATAAAATGCCTTGAACACTCCATTCACTCTCTCCGCTCCCCGCTCCATCTCTCCCTCCTCATCTCTCACCCCCCCTATCTCCCTCGATGCTCCCCTTTTCCTCAGTTGGTGGGCCAACAACCTACTCGCCTTTTCCCCATATTCGTACTGTACACCCTGTGCCTTCCTCCATTGTGCCTCTGCCTTACCCGTAGTCAACAAGTCAAATTCTACATGTAGCCTTTGCCTTTCCCTGTACAGTCCCTCCTCCGGTGCCTCCGCGTATTGTCTGTCCACCCTCAGAAGTTCTTTCAACAACCGCTCCCTTTCCCTACCCTCCTGCTTTCCTTTATGTGCCCTAATAGATATCAGGTCACCTCTAACCACTGCCTTCAGTGCCTCCCAGACCACTCCCACCTGTACCTCCCCATTATCATTAAGTTCCAAGTACCTTTCAATACACCCCCTCACCCTTAAACACACCCCCTCTTATGCCAATAATCCCATGTCCATTCTCCAGGGTGGAAGCTGTTGTTTTTCTTCCCCTATCTCCAGGTCCACCCAGTGTGGAGCATGATCCGAGATGGCTATAGCCGTGTACTCCGTCCCCGTCACCTTTGGGATCAGTGCCCTTCCCAAAACAAAAAAATCTATTCGTGAAAATACTTTGTGTACATAGGAGAAAAACGAAAACTCCTTACTCCAAGGTCTACTAAATCTCCAGGGATCTACTCCTCCCATCTGCACCATAAAATCCTTAAGCACCCTAGCTGCAGCCGGCCTCCTTCCGGTCCTGGACCTCGATCTGTCCAGCCCTGGGTCCAGCACCGTATTAAAGTCTCCACCCATTACCAACTTCCCCACTTCTAGGTCCGGGATTCGTCCCAACATACGCCTCATAAAATTGGCATCATCCCAGTTCGGGGCATATACGTTCATTAAGACCACCGCCTCCCCTTGCAGTTTGCCACTCACCATCACGTATCTGCCCCCACTGTCCGCCACTATAGTCTTTGCCTCAAACATTACCCGCTTCCCCACTAGTATGGCCACCCCCCTGTTTTTTGCATCTAGCCCCGAATGAAACACCTGCCCCACCCATCCTTTGCGAAGTCTAACCTGGTCTATCAGCTTCAGATGCGTCTCCTGAAACATAACCACATCTGCCTTAAGTTTCTTTAGGTGTGCGAGTACCCGTGCCCTCTTAATTGGCCCGTTCAGCCCTCTCACATTCCACGTGATCAACCGGGTTGGGGGGCTCTTTACCCCCCCCCCCCTTGATGACTAGCCATTTCCTTTTTCAATCCAGCTCCTCACCCGGTTCCCACGTAGCTGTATCCCCCCCGCCCCGACCCCCCCCCCCCATACCAGCTCCCCCTTCTCCCCAGCAGCAGCAACCCAGTTAACCCCCCCCCCCCGCTAGATCCCAAGCTAGCGTAATTGCACCCCCCATGTTGCTCCCAGAAGTCAGCAAACTCTGGCCGACCTCGGCTTCCCCCCGTGACCTCGGCTCACACTGTGCGAGGCCCCCTCCTTCCTGCTTCCCTGTTCCCGCCATGATTACCATAGCGCGGGAACAAAGCCCGCGCTTCCCCTTTTGGCCCCGCCCCCAATGGCCGGCGCCCTCAGCTCCTCATCCTCCCTCACCCCCTCCCCCACGACATGGGGAAGGGAGAGAAGTTACAGGGTCGCAGGTTTAACAACTTGGGAAGTCCTCTCTTCCCCCTTTTCCCCCCTTCATCCCACAAATTCACCCCCCCACTTTTGTCCCAAACGTTCTTTTTCTGGCCCGCTCACTCCTCCTCGAAAATAAATGTCCACGCCTCGTCTGCCGTTTCGAAGTAGTCGTGTTTCCCTAGATGTGTGACCCACAGTCTTGCCGGTTGCAGCATTCCGAATTTGACCTTCCTTTTATGCAACACCGCCTTGGCCCGATTAAAGCTTGCCCTCCTTCTCGCCACCTCCGCACTCCAATCTTGATACACGCGGATCACCGCATTCTCCCACCTACTGTTCCGAGTTTTCTTTGCCCATCTGAGGACCATCTCTCTGTCCTTGTATCGGAGAAATCTCACAACTATTGCTCGAGGAATTTCTCCAGCCCTCGGTCTTCGCGCCATAACCCGATAGGCTCCCTCCACCTCCAGCGGACCCGTCGGGGCCTCCGATCCCATTAACGAATGCAGCATCGTGCTCACATAGGCCCTGACATCCGCCCCTTCTGCACCTTCGGGAAAACCAAGAATCCTTAAGTTCTTCCTCCTCGCATTATTCTCCAGCACCTCCAGCCTTTCCACACATCTTTTGTGTTGTGCCTCGTGGATCTCCTTTTTCACCACCAGGCCCTGTATGTCATCCTCATTCTCAGCAGCCTTTGCCTTCACGACCCAAAGCTCCTGTTCCTGGGTCTTTTGCTCCTCCTTTAGCCCCTCAATCGCTTGTAATATCGGGGCCAACAGCTCCTTCTTCATCTCCTTTTTGAGTTCATCTACGCAACGCCGCAGGAACTCTTGTTGGTCAGGGCCCCATATTAAACTGCCTCCTTCCAACGCCATCTTGCTTTGTGCCTGCCTTCCTGGCCGCTGCTCTTGAGGATCCACCGCAATCCGGCTACTTTCCTCTCTTTTTTCCATCCGTGTCCAGGGGGAATTCCCTTCTGGATTACCGCACAGTGTTATTTGCCGTTAAAATTGCCGATGGGGCTCCTATTAAGAGCCCAAAAGTCCGTTCCACCGGGAGCTGCCGAAACGTGTGACTTAGCTGGTCATCGCCGCACCCGGAAGTCTCTTTGCTTTCTATTAATTAACCAATCCTCTATCCATGCTACTACTTTCCCCTTAATGCCATGCATCTTTATCTTATGCAACAACCTTTTGTGTGGCACCTTGTCAAAGACTTTCTGGAAATCCAGATATACCACATCCATTGGCTCCCTGTTATCTACCGCACTGTTAATGTCCTCAAAAAATTCCACTAAATTAGTTAGGCACGACCTGCCCTTTATGAACCCATGCTGCGTCTGTCCAATGGGACAATTTCCATCCAGGTGCCTCGCTATTTCTTCCTTGATGATAGATTCCAGCATCTTCCCTACTACCAAAGTTAAGCTCACTGGCCTATAATTACCTGCTTTCTGCCTACCTCCTTTTTTAAACAGTGGTGTCGCATTTGCTAATTTCCAATCCGCCGTGACCTCCCCAGAGTCTAGTGAATTTTGGTAAATTATCACTAGTGCATTTGCAATTTCCCTAGCCATCTCTTTTAGCACTCTGGGATGCATTCCATCAGGTCCAGGAGACTTGTCTACCTTTAGCCCCATTAGCTTGCCCATCACTACCTCCTTGGTGATAACAATCCTCTCAAGGTCCTCACCTGTCATAGCCTCATTTCCATCAGTCACTGGCATGTTATTTGTGTCTTCCACTGTGAAGACCGACCCAAAAAACCTGTTCAGTTCCTCAGCCATTTCCTCATCTCCCATTATTAAATCTCCCTTCTCATCCTCTAAAGGACCAATATTTACCTTAGCCACTCTTTTTTGTTTTATGTATTTGTAGAAACTTTTACCATCTGTTTTTATATTCTGAGCAAGTTTACTCTCATAATCTATCTTACTCTTCTTTATAGCTTTTTTAGTAGCTTTCTGTTGCCCCCCTAAGGATTTCCCAGTCCTCTAGTCTCCCACTGATCTTTGCTACTTTGTATGTTTTTTCCTTCAATTTGATATTTTCCCTTATTTCCTTAGATATCCACGGTCGATTTTCCCTCTTTTTACCGTCCTTCCTTTTTGTTGGTATAAACCTTTGCTGAGCACTGTGAAAAATCACTTGGAAGGTTCTCCACTGTTCATCAACTGTTTCACTATAAAGTCTTTGCTCCCAGTCTACCTTAGCTAGTTCTTCTCTCATCCCATTGTAATCTCCTTTGTTTAAGCACAAAACACTAGTGCTTGATTTTACCTTCTCACCCTCCACCTGTATTTTAAATTCCACCATATTGTGATTGCTCCTTCCGAGAGGATCCCTAACTATGAGATCCTGAATCAACCCTGTCTCATTACACAGGACCAGATCTAGGACCGCTTGCTCCCTCGTAGGTTCCATTACATACTGTTCTAGGAAACTATCGCGGATACATTCTATAAACTCCTCCTCAAGGCTGCCTTGACCGACCTGGTTAAACCAATCAACATGTAGATTAAAATCCCCCATGATAACTGCAGTACCATTTCTACATGCATCTGTTATTTCTTTGTTTATTGCCTGCCCCACCATAATGTTACTATTTGGTGGCCTATAGATTACTCCTATCAGTGACTTTTTCACCTTACTATTCCTGATTTCCACCCAAATGGATTCAACCTTATCCTCCATAGCACCAATGTCATCCCTTACTGTTGCCCGGATGTCATCCTTAAATAACAGAGCTACACCACCTCCCTTACCATCCACTCTGTCCTTCCGAAAAGTTTGATACCCTCGGATATTTAACTCCCAGTCGTGACCATCCTTTAACCATGTTTCAGTAATGGCCACTAAATCATAGTCATTCACGATGATTTGCGCCATCAACTCATTTACCTTATTCCGAATACTACGAGCATTCAGGTAAAGTACACTTATGTTGGCTTTTTTACCTCTGTTCTGAATCTTAACACCTCGATCAGTAACCTCTCCTAAGTTATATTTCCTCTTAACCTTTCTCCTAATTTTCCTTGTCGTCGAACCCATATCTTCCTGTAACAACCTGCGCGTCGCTTACCATTAATGTTTTCACTTCCCGTTTTATTTCTTTTAGTATTCCTGGTCCTATTCGCTGAGCTCCCCTCAGTCACTGTACCTTGTACTGTCGCCCTTTTTGATTTTTGACTATGGCTTCTCTGCCTTACACTTTCCCCCTTACTGCCTATTATTTCTGTCCCTGTTTTACTACCTTCCAACTTCCTGCATCGGTTCCCATCCCCCTGCCACATTAGTTTAAACTCTCCCCAACAGCTCTAGTAAACACCCCCCCTAGGACATCGGTTCCAGTCCTGCCCAGGTGCAGACCGTCCGGTTTGTACTGGTCCCACCTCCCCAGAACCGGTTCCAATGTCCCAGGAATTTGAATCCCTCCCTCTTGCACCATCTCTCGAGCCACGTATTCATCCTCTATATCCTGACATTCCTACTCTGACTAGCTCGTGGCACTGGTAGCAATCCTGAGATTACTACCTTTGAGGTCCTACTTTTTAGTTTAACTCCTAGCTCCCTAAATTCAGCTTGTAGGACCTCGTCCCGTTTTTTACCTATATCGTTGGTGCCTATGTGCACCACGACAGCTGGCTGTTCACCCTCCCCCCAGAATGTCCTGCAGCCGCTCCGAGACATCCTTGACCCTTGCACCAGGGAGGCAACATACCATCCTGGAGTCTCGATTGCGTCCGCAGAACCACCTGTCTATTCCCCTTACAATTGAGTCCCCTATCACTAAAGCCCTGCCATTCTTCTTCCTGCCCAGCTGTGCAGCAGAGCCAGCCACGGTGCCATGAACCTGGCTGCTGTTGCCTTCCCCTGGTGAGCCATCTCCCTCAACAGTATCCAAAGCGGTATATCTGTTTTGCAGGGAGATGACCGCAGAGGACACCTGCAGTGCCTTCCTACTCTTGCTCTGTCTTTTGGTCACCCATTTACTATCTCCCTCAGTACCTTTCACCTGCGGTGTGACCAACTCGCTAAACTTGCTATCCACGACGTCCTCAGCATCGCGGATGCACCAAAGTGAGTCCATCCGCAGCTCCAGAGCCGTCAAGCGGTCTAACAGGAGCTGCAACTGGACACACTTCTTGCACGTGAAGGAGCCAGGGACAGTGGACGTGTCCCTGAGCTCCCACATCGCACACGAGGAGCATGACATGGGTCTGAGATCTCCTGCCATGTCTTAAACCTTCGGTTAACTTTACCAATTTCAATTTCCCCCCAAAAAAATTTAAATAAATAAATAAACAACGAAGAAAAAAATAAATAAATATACCAATGAAAAGAAACAGAAAAACAGAAACACTACTTACCAGTCACAAAAAGCACTTCCTCCCCACCCAGCTTCGAATTCCCACCTCGATTCAAATTCAAACAAAAGTTGTGGCAAAAAGCATTCTTTAAACCACAAGACTAGAAAAGAACAGCAAAAGAGTTTCGAAAACAAGTATCCGAATGGGGTGGTGCGTATGATCCGTGGCAGGACAAGAATGGGTGGGATCCCTGGATAGGGCGGAGATCAGTGCCGTTGCTCCATTGCCCGAGCTTGGCTGACCAAATATATTGGGGGTCCTCAGGCAGGGCGGGGATAAGTGCCGTTACTCCACTACCTGAGTGAACTTCCAAGAGTGGTAAGAATTGTAACTACATGGGCTCCAGACAAACTTGATTCACTAACTGCCATGTGGCGTCGGAAGAGTAATTATGAGGGCATCAAGAAATTTGGTGTGAGACCGAAAGAATAAACTGTATCAAAAGTTTTACTGAGATCAACACAAATAGTCGCACAAATAACGAACATTCAACATTTAAAAATAACAAATTAAAGAAAGAAAAGCGGGCAAGCTCCATCAGAGAACAGGACACCATAAATCTCAATCGGTTCCCGACTCATCATCTGGACACCTCAAGATTCCATTTCAAAAAGATTTGCAAAGGGGTTACCATGGTGGGAGTCAGACTCAGAGTTGTCACCATCTCCCGGGTGCCAAACTCGTTCATGGAGTTTGCATGCTAACGCGGCGTGTGCCGATATGGGGTCCATTTCATCATTCCTCGTCAGGCGACAGGAATTGTCACAATGCTAGTGCTTCATGTTCCATGGGGAGGTTGCAAGGGGGCCGTCGCTATCGTCGGGTGGCGGGTCAGGTTCCGGTGTGGGTAAATAAATTGTTCCAAAGAGGATGAGCGTATTGTGGTCGGGGTCTCTGGGCCTGTAGTGCCTGGGGCCTGGTTCGTGGGATCTTCGTTCGGGTCTCTCAGGGGCTTCAGTAGTGCTGTCGCTGTCGCTAGCAGCTGAATCAAGCATCAGGGTGAAATTTGATTCTGGGGGCGTGGTCAAAGTCGTGTCTGTGGACGTGCTGCTGCTGCTGGGGAGGGGGAACTCGGGTTGTCAGTGGGCGGGTCCTCATTGTCTGTCATCGCCAATGAGAGGTGGTGCGAGTGGCTGCACTGCGTTCCATAAACCTTAAGCTGATTTACATGGAACCATCCTGATTTTCCGTTTGGATACGTGATTTTATAAACTGAGGGGCTTACTTTATCCGAGATTGAATAGGGTCCTGCAAATTTAGGGGAGAGGAATGAGCTAGGGTTGTATAAGGTGATCATTACTTGCTGTCCGACAGTATACTCCGTCGGGTGTACTGTTCTATCAAAGCAGGCCTTACTCTGCATTCGTTTAGCGCCTAGTCGAACAACTGCAGCGAGCTGTGCTGCTTTAATATTCTCTACCATGTGCTGGACTGCTTTCTCATGGGTCAGGGCGGTGACTGCGGGGCTGGCCAAATCAAATCTGAATAAGTATTCGGTACCCTTCATGGATCGTCCGGTCATGAGGGTATGGGGGGTATATCCTGTTGAGCTCGACACTGTGTTCCTAATAAACATCAGTGCGAATGGGAGCACTGTGTCCCATGTAGTGTTGTGCTGCTGCACCATTTTTCTAAGTGTGGCCTTTAGTGTCCGATTAATGTGCTCCACAATGCCGCTGGACTGCGGGTGATAGGCAATGTGGAACTTTTGCCTCATACCAAATATCATCATCACATTTTTCATGACCCTTCTCGTAAAATGGGAACCTTGGTCCGACTCAATGCTACGGGGGAGTCCCCATCTCATAAAAATTTGCTCTGTTACGATCTTCTCCGTGGACTTGGCTGTGTTTGTTCTCGAGGGAAACGCTTCGACCCATTTCGTAAATGTGTCTATCACCACTAACATGTAGCCACCTGGGTTGGCCACTTCCCGACTTAAAATGGAGATCCGCAAAGACTACAGGGAAATTCAGCCAACGCAGGCAAAAACTAGGAAGTGCAAAGTTTCCTGTGTATTAGAACTTGCAGAAACCCAGACAGCACTGAAACCAACAGCCATCTGCATATTAATGAGCGATCCCCGGGAACAATTGAAACATTTAAGGTGAATAAGGCCAAGCCAGACTCCTCGGCGCCAGCAGGAGCCAAGACAAAGGAAGGCCAGCGGACACTCAGGGATTGCCCAGCGATCAGGGAACAACTCCAGTATTGGAGAAATCTGGTTCTACATTCCAATCACTTGGAAGCAGATACGGGGTCCGCCCCGAACGGTGCGAAGCCCCTGGGGACTATAAAGTAGAGTCCCCAAGTTCAATTCGTCCTTCTTGGCAGGGTCACTCAGCTGCCCGAACCAACCCTCGACAGTGAACTGCCTAAGCTGCCACATCAACCAAGTAAGCCTCCAGTCAACGCACGCTACGAGACAGGCGCTCCTAGCTACCAGTCTATACCAGCTTTTGAATCCTGCAGACTCAGAATCGAACGAAAGGCCATTTGTTTCCCTGACCTGGTGGGCCAGTTCCGAACCTAAGTATAGGCTTTTTATTGTTAGAGATAGTCTAGTAAGTCGAGTTTTATGCATGAGTAGTGATTGACTGTGTATAATAAATGTGTTTTGATTTGAGTCTTACTAATTGGTGTGTCGAGTTATTGATCAGTACTTGAACTTAAACCTCGTGGCGGTATCATAAAGATACCTGGCGTCCAGTTGCGGCGATGCGGAGCTAAGCCTCACATTTTGGCGGCTCCCGCTAGAACGGACTTTTGGACTCTCCAGAGGAGCCCCAACGGAAATTTTTTGATGACTTCCCGTGTGGGAAGGTGAGAGCAACGTCCCCCTTCCATAGTATATGGAGTGGACCAGAAGTGGAGCGGTCAAAAAAGCGGTTTTGGAGCAGCGAAAGAAGCGAGGGAGAAAAAACAAGATGGCGGAGGGCGGAGATCGAGCGGCATGGGGGCCGGAGCAACAGGAGTTTCTCAGGCGCTGCGTGGAGGAGCTTAAGAAAGAGGTGCTGGCGCCACTGCTGACGGCGATCGAGGGCTAAAGGAGATCCAGAAGGCCCACGGGGCGGAGATCCGAGAGGTGCGGGAAAAAGCCACCGAGAACGAGGACGAGATCTTGGGCCTGGCGGTGAAGATGGAGGCGCACGAGGTGCTGCACAAGAGGTGGGCCGAAAGATTCGAGGACCTGGAGAACAGGTCGAGGAGGAAGAATCTTCGGATTCTGGGTCTCCCTGAAGGGGTGGAGGGGGCCGATGCCGGGGCGTATGTGAGCACGATGCTCAATTCGCTGATGGGTGCGGAGGCCTCTCCGAGCCCCCTGGAGCTAGATGGGGCTCATCGGGTCCTGGCGAGGAGACCCAAGGCCAACGAGCTGCTAAGGGCGGTAGTGGTGAGGTTTCATCGTTTCGTGGACAGAGTGCGTGTCTTGAGATGGGCCAAGAAAGAGCGGAGCAGCAGGTGGGAGAATACGGAGATCCGAATCTATCAGGACTGGAGTACGGAGGTGGCAAAGAAGAGAGCTGGTTTTAATCGGGCCAAGGCGGTGCTGCATAGGAAGGGGGTGAGATTCGGAATGCTGCAGCCAGCGCGATTGTGGGTCACATTTCAGGATCGACACCACTACTTTGAAATGCCTGAAGAAGCTTGGACCTTTACACAAACTGAAAAGTTGGACTCAAATTGAGGGTCTGTAGTTGTGGGGGGGATGTCGGTTGTATACAGGGTTTTAACTATGCGTAAGGAAGACTTCCGGGTGTGGCGATGACCAGCTGAGTCGCACGTTTCGGCAGCTCCCGGTGAAACTGACTTTTGGGCTCTTGATAGGAGCCCCAACGGCAATTTTGACGGCTAAAAACTCTGTGCGGTAAACCAGAAGGGAATCCCCCCTGGATACGGATGAAAAAAGGAGGAGAAAGTGGCCGGATTGCAGTGGATCCTTTAGAACAGCGGCAAGGAAGGCAAGCAAAAACCAAGATGGCGTCGGAAGGTGGCAGTTTAACATGGGGCCCTGAACAACAAGAGTTCTTGAAATGCTGTGTGGAAGAGCTCAAAAAGGAAATGAAGAAAGAGCTGTTGGCCCCGATACTACAGGCGATCGAAGGGCTAAAGGAGGAACAAAAGACCCAGGAGCGGGAGCTTCGGGTCGTGAAGGCAAAGGTAGCCGAGAATGAGGACGATATACAGGGCCTGGTGGTGAAGACGGAGACGCATGAGGCACATCTGAAACGATGTGTGGAAAGGTTGGAGGCACTGGAGAACAACGCAAGGAGGAACAACCTGAGGATTCTTGGTCTTCCTGAAGGTGCGGAGGGAGCGGACGTCGGGGCATATGTGAGCACGATGCTGCACTCGTTAATGGGAGCGGAGGCCCCGGCGGGTCCGTTGGAGGTGGAGGGAGCATACCGAGTGATGGCGCGAGGACTGAGAGCAGGAGAAATTCCCAGAGCCATAGTGGTGAGATTCCTCCGTTTTAAGGATAGAGAAATGGTCCTTAGATGGGCAAAGAAAACTCGGAGCAGTAAATGGGAGAACGCGGTGATCCGCGTTTATCAAGACTGGAATGCGAAGGTGGCGAGAAGGAGGGCGAGCTTTAATCGGGCCAAGGCGGTGCTTCATAAAAAGAAGATAAAATTTGGAATGCTGCAACCGGCAAGACTGTGGGTCACATATCGAGGGAGGCACCACTACTTTGAGACGGCGGATGAAGCGTGGACTTTTATTGTGGAAGAAAAACTGGAATGAGCGGGTTATTAAAAAGAACGTTTGAACAAAGTGGTGGGGCGAATGTGGGGGGCGAAGAGGGGGGTTAAAAAGGGGGGAAAGAGGAGTTTTATGTACTAATCCTGCGATGTGGTAACTTTTCTCTCTTCCGCAGGTGGTGATGGGGGGGAGGAGGGGAGGTGGAGGAGATGGGGCGTTGGCCATTGGGGGCGGGGCCAAGGGAGAAGCGCTGGCTTGGTTCCCGCGCTATGATAACCATGGCGGGAATAGAGAAGCAGGAAGGAGGGGGCGTCGCACGGTGCGAGCCGAGGTCACGGGGGGGAAGCCGAGGTCGGCCAGAGTTTGCTGACTTCTGGGAGCAACATGGGGGGAGTAATTACGCTAGCGGGGGATCTAGCGGGGGGGGGTGGGAGGGGGGAATTACTGGGTTGCTGCTGCTGGGGAGAGGGGGGAGCTGGTATGGGAGGGGATGGGCAGGGGGGCACCGCCTGGGGGAGATACAGCTGCGTGGGAACCGGGTGAGGAGCTGGAAAAAGGGGATGGCTAATCGACAAGGGGGGGGGGGGGGGTAGGAAGCCCCCCAACCCGGCTGATCACGTGGAACGTGAGAGGGCTGAACGGGCCGATAAAGAGGGCACGGGTACTCGCACACCTTAAGAAACTTAAGGCAGATGTGGTTATGTTACAGGAAACGCACCTGAGACTGATAGACCAGGTTAGGCTACGCAAAGGATGGGTGGGGCAGGTGTTCCATTCGGGGCTAGATGCGAAAAACAGGGGGGTGGCTATATTAGTGGGGAAGCGGGTAATGTTTGAGGCAAAGACTATAGTGGCGGATAACGGGGGCAGATACGTGATGGTGAGTGGCAAACTACAGGGGGAGACGGTGGTTTTGGTAAACGTATATGCCCCGAACTGGGATGATGCCAATTTTATGAGGCGGATGCTAGGACGCATTCCGGACCTAGAGATGGGAAAGCTGATAATGGGGGGAGATTTTAATACGGTGTTGGAACCAGGGCTGGATAGGTCGAAGTCCAGGACTGGAAGGAGGCCGGCAGCAGCCAAGGTACTTAAAGATTTTATGGAGCAGATGGGAGGTGTAGACCCGTGGAGATTTAGCAGACCTAGGAGTAAGGAGTTCTCGTTTTTCTCCTATGTCCATAAAGTCTACTCGCGAATAGACTTTTTTGTGCTGGGAAGGGCGTTGATCCCGAAGGTGAGGGGAACGGAGTATACGGCTATAGCCATTTCGGATCACGCTCCACACTGGGTAGACTTGGAGATAGGGGAGGAAACAGGAGGGCGCCCACCCTGGAGAATGGACATGGGACTAATAGCAGATGAGGGGGTGTGTCTAAGGGTGAGGGGGTGCATTGAAAAGTACTTGGAACTCAATGATAATGGGGAGGTCCAGGTGGGAGTGGTCTGGGAGGCGTTGAAGGCGGTGGTTAGAGGGGAGCTGATATCAATAAGGGCACATAAAGGGAAGCAGGAGAGTAAGGAACGGGAGCGGTTGCTGCAAGAACTTTTGAGGGTGGACAGACAATTTGCGGAAGCACCGGAGGAGGGACTGTACAGGGAAAGGCAAAGGCTACATGTAGAATTTGACTTGCTGACTGCGGGCACTGCAGAGGCACAATGGAGGAAGGCACAGGGTGTACAGTACGAATATGGGGAGAAGGCGAGCAGGTTGCTGGCACACCAATTGAGGAAAAGGGGAGCAGCGAGGGAAATAGGGGGAGTGAGGGATGAGGAAGGAGAGATGGAGCAGGGAGCGGAGAGAGTGAATGGAGTGTTCAAGACATTTTATAAAAAATTATATGAAGCTCAACCCCCGGATGGGAGGGAGAGAATGATGGGCTTCTTGGATCGGCTGGAATTTCCCAAGGTGGAAGAGCAGGAAAGGGTGGGACTGGGAGCACAGATCGAGGTAGAAGAAGCGGTGAAAGGAATTAGGAGCATGCAGGCGGGAAAGGCCCCGGGACCGGATGGATTCCCAGTCGAATTCTATAGAAAATATGTGGACTTGCTCGCCCCGGTATTGACGAGGACCTTTAATGAGGCAAAGGAAAGGGGACAACTGCCCCCGACTATGTCTGAAGCAACGATATCGCTTCTCTTAAAGAAGGAAAAGGACCCGCTACAATGCGGGTCCTATAGACCTATTTCCCTCCTAAATGTAGATGCCAAGATCCTGGCCAAGGTAATGGCAATGAGAATAGAGGAATGTGTCCCGGGGGTGGTCCACGAGGACCAAACTGGGTTTGTGAAGGGGAGACAGCTGAACACGAATATACGGAGGCTGTTAGGGGTAATGATGATGGCCCCACCAGAGGGGGAAACGGAGATAGTAGTGGCGATGGATGCCGAGAAAGCATTTGATAGAGTGGAGTGGGATTATTTGTAGGAGGTGTTGAGGAGATTTGGTTTTGGAGAGGGGTATGTTAGATGAGTGCAGTTGTTGTATAGGGCCCCGATGGCGAGCGTGGTCACGAATGGACGGGGATCTGCATATTTTCGGCTCCATAGAGGGACAAGGCAGGGATGCCCTCTGTCCCCATTATTGTTTGCACTGGCGATTGAGCCCCTGGCGATAGCGTTGAGGGGTTCCAAGAAGTGGAGGGGAGTACTTAGAGGAGGAGAAGAACACCGGGTATCTTTGTATGCGGACGATTTGCTACTATACGTGGCAGACCCAGCGGAGGGGATGCCAGAAATAATGCGGATACTTGGGGAGTTTGGGGATTTTTCAGGGTATAAATTGAACATGGGGAAAAGTGAGTTGTTTGTGGTGCATCCAGGGGAGCAGAGTAGAGAAATAGAGGACCTACCGTTGAGGAAGGTAACAAGGGACTTTCGTTACCTGGGGATCCAGATAACCAAGAATTGGGGCACATTGCATAGGTTAAATTTAACGCGGTTGGTGGAACAAATGGAGGAGGATTTCAAGAGATGGGATATGGTATCCCTGTCACTGGCAGGGAGGGTGCAGGCGGTTAAGATGGTGGGCCTCCCGAGATTCCTCTTTGTGTTTCAGTGCCTCCCGGTGGTGATCACGAAGGCTTTTTTAAAAAAGGATTGAAAAGAGCATCATGGGTTTTGTGTGGGCCGGGAAGACCCCGAGAGTGAGGAAGGGATTCTTACAGCGTAGCAGGGATAGGGGGGGGCTGGCACTACCGAGCCTAAGTGAGTATTATTGGGCCGCTAATATTTCAATGGTGAGTAAGTGGATGGGAGAGGAGGAGGGAGCGGCGTGGAAGAGATTAGAGAGGGCGTCCTGTAGGGGGACTAGCCTACAGGCTATGGTGACAGCCCCATTGCCGTTCTCGCTGAGGAACTACACCACAAGCCCGGTGGTGGTGGCTACACTGAAGATTTGGGGACAGTGGAGACGGCATAGGGGAAAGACTGGAGCCTTGGGGGGGTCCCCGATAAGAAACAACCATAGGTTTGCCCCGGGGGGAATGGATGGGGGATATGGAATGTGGCAAAGAGCAGGAATAACGCAACTGAAAGATCTGTTTGTGGATGGGAAGTTCGCGAGTCTGGGAGCGCTGACCGAGAAATATGGGTTGCCCCAAGGGAATGCATTCAGGTATATGCAACTGAGGGCTTTTGCGAGGCAACAGGTGAGGGAATTCCCGCAGCTCCCGACACAAGAGGTGCAGGACAGAGTGATCTCAAAGACATGGGTGGGGGATGGTAAGGTGTCAGATATATATAGGAAAATGAGGGACGAAGGGGAGACTATGGTAGATGAACTAAAAGGGAAATGGGAAGAAGAGCTGGGGGAGGAGATCGAGGAGGGGCTGTGGGCAGATTCCCTAAGCAGAGTAAACTCGTCGTCCTCGTATGCCAGGCTAAGCCTGATTCAGTTTAAGGTATTACACAGGGCGCATATGACTGGAGCACGGCTCAGTAAATTTTTTGGGGTGGAGGATAGGTGTGCGAGGTGCTCGAGAAGCCCAGCGAATCATACCCATATGTTTTGGTCATGCCCGGCACTACAGGGGTTTTGGATGGGGGTGACAAAGGTGCTTTCAAAAGTAGTGGGGGTCCGGGTCGAACCAAGCTGGGGGTTGGCTATATTTGGGGTTGCACAAGAGCCGGGAGTGCAGGAGGCGAGAGAGGCCGATGTTTTGGCCTTTGCGTCCCTAGTAGCCCGGCGCAGGATATTGCTAATGTGGAAAGAAGCCAAGCCCCCGGGGGTGGAGACCTGGATAAATGACATGGCAGGGTTTATAAAGCTAGAGCGGATTAAGTTCGTTCTAAGGGGGTCGGCTCAAGGGTTCACCAGGCGGTGGCAACCGTTCGTCGAATACCTCGCAGAAAGATAGATGGAATGGAAAAAAGAAGGCAGCAGCAGCAGCCCAGGATCGGGGGGGGGGGGGGGGGGGGGGGGGCGGGGGGTGGACCAGAAGGACTCTCAGGGTTGTTAATATATACTGTATAATATGTATAGGTCGTTGCGACAGATAATTATATATTGGACTGTTAAATTATATTTTTGGAGAGTGTTACTTGTGATAAGGCAGTTGCCAATTAGGGTTAGTTTTCATTTTTGTTATTTATTATTTATTCATTTTTTTGTTTATAAAATAGGTCATTGTTATTTTGTTGTTATAATATTGTGTAAAGGATGCACAATGTACTGTGTTGGTTGACCAAAAATTTTCAATAAAATATTTATTTAAAAAAAAACTATGCGTAAGGAATGTTCCACGGGTTGGGCGATGGATGGGGATGGGGGAAGAGATCTGATGGGGAGACTGTGAGGAAATTTGGGCGCCGGTGCTGTAGGGAGGGGAGGCCTGGAGATGGGGGAACTGGGATAAGGCCGCAACAGGAGCTGCGCCAGAGGGGGCGGGCTGGCTCAGGAAAGCGCGGGCTTTTTCCCGCGTTAGGGAAGGACGGAGGGGGGGGGATGGAGCAGCGCACACCGATTGCTGGGTAGGAGGAGGGGGGATTTCCACACGGGGGGGGGGGGGGGGTCAACGGGAAGGCGGGGGAAGCCAGGGTCAGCTGACTTACGGGAGTGTTATGGGGGGAGCAAAAGACGAGATATGGATCTAGCGGGGTGAGGGGGAGGGGGGGGGGGAGAAATAGGGTTGCTGCTGCAGTGGCCGAGGGGGAACTGAAAACAGAAGAGGTGGTCGGGGCGGGGGTCCCCCGTCTGGGGAACTGGAGGGTGCGGGAGGTGCGGGCACGGGACTGGCCTAGAAAAGGAGATGGCTAGTCGGCAGGGGTGGGGGGTGTGAAACCCCCCCAATCCGGCTGATAACATGGAATGTGAGGGGCCTGAATGGGCCGGTTAAGAGGGCCCGAGTGTTCGCGCACTTAAAGGGACTGAAGGCAGACGTGGTCATGCTTCAGGAGATACATTTGAAGGTGGCAGACCAGGTCAGGTTAAGAAAGGGATGGGTAGGACAGGTGTTCCATTCGGGGCTGGATGCGAAGAATAGAGGGGTGGCAATACTGGTGGGAAGCGGGTGTCGTTTGAGGCCAAGAATATAGTAGTGGACAATGGAGGTCGATACGTGATGGTGAGCGGTAGGCTGCAGGGGGCGTGGGTGGTATTGGTAAACGTATATGCCCCGAACTGGGACAATGCTGGATTTATGAAGCGTATGTTGGGGCGCATTCCGGACCTGGAGGTAGGAAGCTTGATAATGGCGGGGGGGATTTCAACACGGTGCTGGACCCAGCATTAGATCGTTCCAGATCTAGGACGGGGAAGAGGCCGGCTGCGGCCAAGGTGCTTAGGGGGTTTATGGACCAGATGGGGGGAGTGGATCCATGGAGATTTGCTGGGCCCCTGGCCAGGGAATTTTATTTTTTTTCCCACGTACACAAAGCCTACTCCCGGATAGATTTTTTTGTTCTGAGCAGGGCGCTGATCCCGAAAGTGGAGGGAATGGAGTATTCAGCCATAGCCATCTCAGACCACGCCCCGCACTGGGTGGAACTGGAGTTGGGAGAGGAGAGGGACCAACGCCCGCTGTGGCATTCGGATGTATGATTACTGGCAGACGAGGAAGTGTGCGGGAGGGTGCGGGGGTGCATTGAAAGGTATTTGGAGGCCAACGACAACGGGGAGGTGCAGGTGGGGGTAGTATGGGAGGCGCTGAATGCAGTGGTCAGGGGAGAGTTAATCTCCATCAGGGCTCACAGGGAGAAGAGAGAGGGCAGGGAAAGGGAGAGGTTAGTGGGGGAGATCTTAAGGGTGGACAGGAGGTATGCAGAGGCCCCTGAAGAGGGACTACTTAGGGAGAGGCGCAGTCTCCAGACGGAATTCGACCTGTTGACCACAGGGAAGGCAGAGGCACAGTGGAGGAAAGCACAGGGGGCGACGTACGAGTATGTGGAGAAGGCGAGCCGGATGCTGGCACATCAGCTCTGTAAGAGGATGGCAGCGAGGGAGATAGGTGGAGTCAAGGATGGCAGGGGAACTACGGTGCGGAGTGCTGTGAAAGTAAATGAGGCATTTAAGGCCTTTTATGAGGAGCTGTACAGATCTCAGCCCCCAGCAGGGGAAGAGGGGATGCGACGATTTCTGGATCAACTGAGGTTCCTGAGGATGGAGGAGCAGGAGGTGGCTGGTTTGGGGGCGCCAATTGGGTTGGAGGAGCTGATTAAAGGACTGGGGAGCATGCAGGCGGGGAAGGCTCCGGGACCAGATGGGTTCCCGGTTGAGTTTTACAGGAAGTATGTGGACCTGTTAGCCCCGTTGCTGGTGAGGACTTTCAATGAGGCAAGGGAGGGGGGGACCCTGCCCCCGACAATGTCCGGGGCGATGATTTCTTTGATCCTGAAGCGGGACACTGCAATGTGGGTCGTATAGGCCGATTTTGCTCCTTAATGTAGATGCTAAGTTGCTGGCAAAAGTGCTGGCTACGAGGATTGAGGACTGTGTCCCGGGGGTGATTCACGAGGACCAGACACGGGATTTATAAAGGGCAGGCAGCTGAACACCAATGTGCGGAGGCTCCTAAACGTGATTATGATGCCATCGGTGGAGGGAGAGGCGGAGATAGTGGCAGCTATGGACACGGAGAAGGCCTTTGACCGAGGGGAGTGGGAGTATCTCTGGGAAGTGTTGCGGAGGTTTGGGTTTGGGGAGGGGTTTATCAGTTGGGTTAAGCTCCTACATAGAGCCCCGGTGGCGAGTGTGGTCACGAATCGGCGGAGGACGGAGTATTTTTGGCTGTATCGAGGGACGAGGCAGGGGTGCCCCCTGTCCCCCCTGTTGTTTGCATTAGCAATTGAGCCTTTGGCCATGGCATTAAGGGAAATGGAGGGGGGTGGTCCGAGGGGGAAAGGAGCATCGGGTGTCGCTTTATGCGGATGACCTGTTGCTGTATGTGGCAGATCCAGTGGAGGGGATGGTGGAGGTCATGTAGATCCTAAGGGAGTTTGGGGACTTCTCAGGCTATAAGCTCAATGTAGGGAAAAGTGAGCTCTTCGTGGTGCATCCAGGGGACCAGGGAAGAGGGATAGACGACCTACCGTTGAGGAGGGCGGAAAGGAGCTTTCGGTACTTGGGGATCCAGGTAGCTAGGAGCTGGGGGGCCCTGCACAAACTTAATTTGACGCGGCTGGTGAAGAAGATGGAGGAGGACTTCAAACGATGGGATATGTTGCCACTCTCGCTAGCGGGCAGGGTACAGTCGATTAAAATGATGGTCCTCCCGAGGTTTCTTTTTGTGTTCCAGTGCCTTCCAATTATGATTACCAAGGCCTTTTTTAAGCGGGTAGATAGGAGCATCATGGGTTTTGTGTGGGCAAACAAGACCCCAAGGGTAAGGAGGGGGTTTCTGGAGCGTAGTAGGGACAGAGGAGGGCTGGCGTTGCCGAATCTGGGTGGCTACTATTGGGCAGCCAATGTGGCGATGATCCGTAAGGGGGTGATGGAGGGAGAGGGGGCGGCATGGAAGAGGTTGGAGATGGCATCCTGCAAAGGAACGAGCCAGAGGGCGCTGGTGACTGCACCACTGCCGCTCTCGCCGACAAGGTACACCACGAGTCCGGTGGTGGCGGCAACGCTAAAGATCTGGGGGCAGTGGAGACGACACAGGGGTGAGATGGGAGCCTCGGTGTGGTCCCTGATCAGAGATAACCATCAGTTTGTCCCAGGAAGGATGGATGGGGGGTTTCAGAGCTGGCATCGGGCAGGGATCAGGAGGATGGGGGACCTGTTTATAGATCGGACGTTTGCGAGCCTAGGGGCGCTGGAGGAGAAGTTTGGGATACCCCCGGGAAATGCGTTCAGGTACATGCAGGTGAGGGCGTTTGTGAGGCGACAGGTGAGGGAATTCCCGCTGCTCCCGGCACAGGGGATTCAGGACAGGGTGATTTCGGGTGTATGGGTCGGAGAGGGCAAGGTTTCGGCGATATATCAGGAGATGAAAGGAGAGGGGGAGGCTTTGGTAGAGGAGCTGAAGGGCAAATGGGAGGAGGAGTTGGGGGAGGAGATCAAAGAGGGTCTGTGGGCTGATGCCCTGAGTAGGTTTAATTCCTTTTCCTCGTGTGCCAGGCTTAGCCTGATACAGTTTAAGGTGGTTCATAGAGCGCATATGACAGGGGCGAGGCCGAGTAGGTTCTTTGGGGTGGAGGACAGATGTGGGAGGTGCTCATGAAGCCCGGCGAATCACGCCCATATGTTCTGGTCATGCCCGGCACTGGATAGGTTCTGGAGGGGTTTCACGAGGACTATGTCCAAGGTGGTGAAAGTCCAGGTCAAGCCAAGTTGGGGGCAGGCACTATTTGGGGTGGCGGACGAGCTGGGAGTGCAGGAGGCGAAAGAGGCCAGTATTCTGGCCTTTGCGTCCCTGGTAGCCCGGCGGAGGATCTTGCTATTATGGAAAGACGTGAAGCCCCCCAGTGTGGAAGCCTGGATAAATGACATGGCAGGGTTCATCAAGTTGGAGAGGATAAAGTTTGCCTTGAGAGGGTCTGCGCAGGGGTTCTTCAGGCGGTGGCAACCGTTCCTGGACTATCTCGCGGAGCGTTAGATGGAGGTCGGTCAGCAGCAGCAGCAACCCGGTGGGGGGGGGGGGGTCTCTTTCGAGGGGGGGGGGTGCATGGGTGGGTGGGGAAGAGGGTTTCCCTAGGGGCACTTGAAAAAGGAAAAACATAAACATACGGGAGAGTCAATATGTGCGGGAGGAACCCATTGTACAAGTTCTGTATTATGTTGGATTGATATGTATGTTTTGTTCTGTTCCTTCTCTTTACTTTTTTGTTACGGGGGGGGGTTTAAATGGTTGAAAATTTTTGTTGAAAATTTTTGAATAAACATATTTTTTTTAAAAAGATAGCTGCCGACTCTAGAGCAAAGGTTATAGAAACAGAGCAAATTAAATAAAGACCAAACGGGCAACGAATTAAGAGCCAACCAAAGTTAGCAACAAACACATACTTGTATCCATTTCTACAGTGGGGGAGGGGACCAATATAATCCAATTGAAGGTTTGTCCACGGGCCATTTACAGGGTGGGTGTGGCGTAGCTGGGCTTTTTTCGCTTACCTGTCGGGGTTGTTTTGAGCACAAATTAAACAGTTTTTGACGTAATGGGACACGTCGGTTTTCAAATCAGGCCATCAGCAGAGGGGTCTGAGGTGGGCAAGGGTGGATTCAATCCCTTTGTGTCCATGTCCGTCATGGAACTTACAAATTATCTCATCCTGTCCTGGGTAGGGACTACATAAATTCCATCTTTTAAAACGATTCCCTCATGGACCGTCAAAGAATTCCTAAACTTTTCATAGGGAGCTGGGAAGTTCCCTTTTCAAATGTCTTTTAACGCTTCGTCTTCTTTCTGTGCCTGGGCTAGGTCTTGGATGTTGGGCTGTGAGACCTGAACCGCGTGTACTGGGGCACTCTCGGGGGGTTGCCAAAAGTGGCCGTGTCGTGAGCCTGCCTTCGCTAGGGCGTCAGCTTTCACGGTACCGGGTGGGGAGGAACGATGGTGACTTCTTACTTTATTTCCTGCCTTTAGCTGTCTGAAGGATATGTCTGAGCAGTGGGGCTGAGCGTAGAGGTTTTCCGTCAGCGGAAATAAATTCCCACAGGGGTAGGAATTCCGTTAGGCTGTTGCAGAGGTACAAACTGTCCGAATATATGTCTGCAGGGGTCGGGAATGAATCGGAGTGCTGGACAATGTAAGCAATGGCCGCTAACTCGACTGCCTGCGAACCTAAGTGTCCAGGCAACTTTAAAACTATCTCTTCTAAAGCGCATCCCTGCGCGTCCTCTACATAAATACCACAGCCTGTTATCCTTTTTCCCTCAAGGACTGTGGAGGAGCCATCTGCGTAAATTCTCAGTGCTTTGTCTGTGGGCTGGAGTCCGATACCTGTCTTTCTTGGTACCGACTTGGGAACAAAGGGGCCTGTGCTGTGCTTGGGGGCTATGATCTCGCACTCATGTGGGGTTCCTGCATAATGCAAATTATCGGCCAGAAACGTGTGCATTTTTGTTCGTTTTACAGTGATGTCGCATCCCTGTAGGAGTAGGGTCCATCGCGCTGCTTGAATTTGGCTTACTGTGCGTCTTTTAGTCTGCCGTCCAATAAAAGCTGTGTGGGGGTGTGCTCGGTCAAAATGGTTACTGGGTTGAGTCCGGTTATGTACGAGAAGTACTGTACCACCCAGAAAACTGCTAACAGGTGCCTTTTGCAGCCTGAAAATCCTTGTTCCACTGGATCTAATACTCGTGAGGCATAGGTTACGGGTCCTAGACGATCGTGCCTTTACTGCAGGAGTACGGCCGAAAGGGTTCAGTCTGTGGTTGCTACCTCTACCGCGTATGGGGAGTGGGGATCTGGAGCTTGCAAAGCGGGAACTGTGCTCAGAGTGCGTTTCAATGCATCCACGGCACCCGTGTGCTGTGGAAGCCATTTCCATGGGGCCTGTTTCTTTAGTAGCTCGGAAAGTGGGGCTGCTTTTGTGGCGAATCCGTCTATATGGTTCCCACAATATCCAACCAGTCCTAAAAATGACCGGAGTGCTGTAATGTTTTGGGGCAAGGGCAAATTTACAATGGAATCAATGTGTTTGAGTTCTATTTCATTCTTCCCATGCGTGATGGCCGTACCTAAATATGTGACTTTTTCCTGAAGGATTTGGGCTTTCTTGGGGTTAATTTTGCATCCAATCGTTGTAAGGAGTTCTAGTAATTCAGAAAGAAGTGAGATGTGCTCTTCCTTGGTGTCAGTCTGTAGGAGCAAGTCATCCACATACTGAACAAGGGATTCAGGGTGGGAAAATTTAGATAATCCGTTTGCCAATTGTCTGTGAAAAATGGAGGGGGAGTTGTGGAAGCCTTGTGGAAGGCACGTCCACGTGTACTGCTGTCCCTGGAAGGTAAACGCAAATTTATACTGGCATGCTTTGTCCAGTGGTATGGACCAAAAGCCATTACTGATATCTGATACCGAAAAATATTTTGACTGGAGTCCCTGTCTCAACATGGTCTCGGGACCTGTGGCAATGGTGAGGGCTGCTAGGGGAGTCACTTTGTTCAATTCTTTGTAGTCGATGGTCAGTCGCCATGATCCATCGGGTTTTCTTACTGGCCAAATCGGGGCATTATTTGTCGATGCAACGGGTCGAATTCAATAAACTTTGAATTACCTTGGTTATCTCTCCCTCGGTTTTCTGGGGGAAGCCGTACTATTTCTGGGGCTTGGGATTGGGCTGTAATGTTTACTACTCCTGGGATTTTGCCGCAGTCGTGCTTGTGCTGGGCAAATGCTGTTTTATGTCTTTTCAAGACCTCTCTAACCACTTTGTCTGTGATAATGGTTTGAGGATCAAACCAGTACTCTCCTACTGAGCTGATTCTATGGGCATAATCTCCTACTGTGAGCGTGGCAGGGGCTCGCGCTGCTCTAGCCATTTTCCATATGCATCGGTTGACTGGGTGGAATGAAAGGTTGTGTGCGCTCATGAAATCGATGCATAGGATGTATCCTGCTGCCTGGGGTACGTCTACTAAAACAACCGAATGTTTTGTCCTAATATTACCGAGCTGTACGTCCACAGGGGCTGTGATGTGTCCCTGTTGGAGGTGACCTGTAAAGCCACTAAGGGTAATGGTATCCATAGTGGGCCATGTCTCCTTCTGGTACATGGTGGAGGAGTTTAACGTGGTTCGGGACTCTCCTGTGTCCCAAAGGAACTCTACGGGGTGTCCCCGGACTGTGCTTGCAACTACCTGTCTTCCGGACTTATCCCAAATGGTATCGCAGACCCAAGTTGGGGAGCCCGAACACCGTCAATCGGTGAAACTCATGGCCAAATTATTTGGTTGGGCACTAGTGCTGTGAATGGGGCGGGTATTGTTTCGGGGGGGTGGGGGCGTTTGGGTGCTGATTCCTTTGCAGCTTCGGGGGGGGCTTGACATTCTCGGGCGTAATGTCCTTTCTGTCCACAATTATAGCATTCCCGTGGTCTTGGGGTGCTGCGCTGTACCTCTGCCTTCATTTACCCATGCGGGGTCTTGGTGTGCCCTTACTGGATTCATTGTGGCGTCTGCTCTCTCATGCTCTGTCTTTTTCTGTACAGACTGTTCCCAAGCTCTGGACAATCGTTTCAGAACCCACACTTCATTGTGTGCTGGGTCTGAGGGGTCGTAACTGGCGCATGCCTTCTGTCCTGCCTCTGTGGCATGGGATACTAACGTACGGGTCCATTTGGCCGTTTTGTCTGCTGATAAATGGGCGCGGGCTAACTCACCAAATACCGCAGTAAAATGGATCCAGAGGCGTCCAGCAAACGCTGTTGGATGCTCTCCCTTTTTCTCCCTGCCCCGGTTGAGTCTGTCTACCGGATCTCCTCTGTTATATCCTATGGCGTCTAAAATGGCCGTTTTCATTTCTTGAAGGCTACCTCCTCCTACATTTTGTGGGTCAGGAAGGGCTGAACTAACTGAGGGGTTTAAGCACATAACTATGAGCTTAACCTGTTCCGGCTCGACTAAACCATACATGAGGGTTTGTTGTTTCACTACCTCGAAAAATTGATGTGGGTCTTATGTGGGGTGGAAATTATCTATATTCTCATGGGCATCTTGTAACTGGGTGATAGATAATGGGGTAGTGTACACAAAATCGGGTTGGCCTTCCGTGGTCAGCACATGGTAATGGGGTTCATTGGGTTGGGTGCTGCCTGTGCAGTCGGTGGTGCGGGTACTTTTCTTTTCGGGGCCTGGGGGGCTCTATTTTGATTCTCGGTCTCGCTTACGTACCGTTGGGCTGCTTCACTGAGTTCCTGCCAATCGGGGCCATCTTCCTGGTCTAGCTGTGGGCCAAAGGTGTCTCTAAACCCAGTTTGAACTGATAGCAGGGATTGCAACTTTGCAATTTGCTGCCTGCATTTGGCATGATCCACCGAACTCTGTCTCTGTTCCGTGGTGGAACTGTGGAGTGCTCGGAGGGCTGCTTTTAGATCATCGCACTGTTTCTTTAACTGCTGTACCTGATTCTCTGTCTCTTCTCTTACCATTACAGCACGCTGTGTGTCCTGGTAGGCCTTATCGTATTGGACTTGGAAGCTGCTAAGGTGGGCGAGACAGGATTGATGTGCCTTCTTGACATCATCCATTTCCTTGTCCTTCACTGCTAACTGCTCCCGGAGCTGTACATTTAATCCCTCGTTTTCACTCAAATCTCCCTCTCTACTTTTCTCCTTCTCCTCTAGCTGTTTGCGGAGTGTCCTCACAACCTCCTCTGTGCCTCGCAATTGTGCCAGACAGGACACAATTGCCGTCGGCTTACGAACCTTAGTCAAACTCTTTTTATGGATCTCGGTCAGGCTGTCCCACCAAGTCTGTCCTATGCTGCCAGGACCTGTCTCTTCATTCGCACAAAACTCAGACCAAAGGGGCCATCCTTTCCCCTTCAGGTATCTCCTAATCTCTTCTTCCCATACGGGACACTGTTCTGAACTATTGGTCATTGCGACCTCGGGCTCTTGTGGATGCATAAGGCGTTCCATTGCCTTCATGGCCATCCCTACAATTACTTCGGTCTACCGGAAATTTGGAACAAGACGAAATAAAACGGTGGTGCAAACATGGGTACGTTTCAAGCTATTTTCCGGTTTACACAACTCCCGAAAGTTTCACGCAACAAAATCTATCGGGTTTACCTTATATCCCTTTGTTAGTACGCATGCAAATTACACACTTCCGAATTCTGGAGGTTTGATTGATACTGGTTTCGCTTGTGGTTTCTTTTACTTTGCCAATTTGGATTCTAATTCAAATGCTTTTGTGGGTTCTCTTGGCGTGACACGGTCACTTCTGGGTCGAGTCCCGTCAGATGTCGCCAATAACTGTTGCGAGTTTCTTTTACTCTGTCTTTTCTGTGGCTCTGTTCCAATTAGGGCAATCAGTGAGTTTGCCCTTCCTTTTATGTCATCTATGTCCGAATGCTTAGAGTCGCCAGGTATCGAATTATACCACCACAAGTTTCAACCGGCTATCGATCAAAGAGCCAAACACCAGTTAGTTATTTCAAGGTCAAGGGTACTTTATTTACACACAATTAGTCATGCAACAGAAACACTGCTAGTTAACTACACCTATCGACTAAGACAACCTGTACTTAACTTCGGGCACCCGGCATAGGTCAGAAAACAGTGGCCGCTGTTCAATTCTGGATCTCTCGGGTTCGAAGGAGTAACTGCTGCTCAGCTGAGCTCATCTATCTGGTAGCGGGCGTTGAACTTGGACTCGCTTCTGGTGTTGCTGCAATTGGCGATGGCCGTGACCGGGGTACCAAGGCCAGGAGAGCGCCAAGAGAGAGCGAACATATGCCGAACTCTTCTTCTTATACGCGGGGGGTTTTCACGCTCTTTTGGGCGAGCCTTCGATTTGGGCCTTACTAATTGGGTGATCCCTGATCACGCTGTTCGATTTCTTAGCCAATAAGTGGGCGGGGATCTGGATGGCTGGGCGTGTCCCAAACGGTCACTGACCCCGTTGTTTGCATTTCCCTTGAACAGGGAGTGGCACTGAAATGTCTGGGACTGTCCGGTTACTTGAGTACCAGTCCTTTGTTTTGGGGAAGGTGGGCCATCAAATGTTAATTGGCCCCATTAAAATGCTAATTGGACGGAGTTTCAATACCGTCTGGACTTTTTGCTGACAAATATGCATTTCAGGCTCTGAGCCTGCCTGAGTCTTTTTTTAAAATGTTTTTATTCTCCATTTTCACATTTTCCTTCAAAATTTACACCCCACCCACAAACAGTAAACGGTAACAAATACTAAATCAATCCCCTTAACAATAACAACGATCCCATCCTCCCATCACCCCAAACAACGGCCCACCTGTCAATATATGCATCCAATAAAACAAACCCTCACACGGTGGCAACAAAAAAACAAAGGAGAAAAAGAAAAAGGAGTCCGGGACCGCTCATGCTCACCATTGACCTATAGAGTCCACTCCCCCCCCCCCCCCCCCCCCGCCCCCCCCTTAGACTCAACGCCATCCAACCTCTGAAAGAGTACCGTACATGATACCCAAGAGTTGTAACTACCCGCACCCCCCTCTCCAACTCCTCCCGTCCACTGCCTCCTGTAAAACTCCTCCCCCCAACCTCGGTCCCTTCCCCCCAAATTTCCACCCCGGCTAGACCACTCGGACCCTGTTCTGCCAGGCTCTGATTGCCGCAGCCCCTCCCCCCACCTCCCTCCCGTTCACTGGCCGCCTTAAACCGGCCAGCGTGGAGGCCCCCGCCCGGGTCCCTTTCCCCCTTGCCAAGCCCTAGGAAAGCCCATAAATCCCCTTTTAGCACACAAACCCTGCATATACACCTACACCCCAAAGGG
Source organism: Scyliorhinus torazame (assembly GCF_047496885.1). Classification (NCBI taxonomy): domain Eukaryota; kingdom Metazoa; phylum Chordata; class Chondrichthyes; order Carcharhiniformes; family Scyliorhinidae; genus Scyliorhinus; species Scyliorhinus torazame. Next base: position 286,838,259 of record NC_092707.1, on the reverse strand, counting down.
CCCTCATTTCGAGTGAAAGTCCCATCACTTCCCTTGTCCAAATATATACAACATTGGCTCCTTTAGCCCCTACACCAGCACGCAGTGAAACAAAAAAGGAGAAAATACAGTCATGAGGTTACATCGGCACATGGCCATTTCTCAATTTCTCAGTTCTGCCACAGTCCTTCTGCCTTCGCAAACTCCTCCGCTGCTTCCGCCGTTCCAAAATAAAAGTCCCTGAGCCTATAAGTCACCCTCAGCTTCGCTGGATATACAATGCCGCACCGCACCTTGCTAATGTACAGTGCCCTCTTCACCCGGTTGAAGGCAGCCCGCCTCCTTGCCAGCTCCACCGTAAAGTCCTGGTATACACGTATACCAGCTCCAGCCCACTGCACCACCCGCTTCTGCTTGGCCCAGCTCAGGACCTTCTCCTTCACACTGTACCTACAGAAGCAGAGTCACTACCCTTGGCGGCTCACTCGCCATTGGTACAGGCCTCCACGACCAATGAGCCTGATTCAGTTCATATCGGGAGGGATCCTCCCCATCCCCCAATAATTTCGCCAGCATCGCGGCAAAATACTCAGTTGGCTTCGGTCCTTCAACTCCTTCGGGCAGCCCCACAATTCTCAAATTCTGTCGCCTGGATCTGTTTTCCAGGTCTTCCATTTTTCCTCGCAGATCCTTTTAATGTCCATCACCTTCCGCATCTCCTTCCCCATCGAGGCAAGTTGATCACCGTGCTGCAATAATGTCTCCTCCACTTCCTTCAGCGCTTCCCGTTGCTCCCGCACCTCCGCCACTGCGCTCGCCACCGCCGTCACCGGGGAAATCGCCTCCTCCACCAACACACTCAAAACCTCTCTCATCTCCTTCCTCATTGTCTCCATATATTTTGTAAACTGCCTTTCGAATTCCGCAGCCATCACCTTAGTTATTTCTTCAGCTGTAAGCAATGCGGCCTCCCCTGGTGCTCCAGCCTCCATTTTCCTTGGTGACCCCGTGGTGACCTTTCCACTCCCCGACGGGCCTTCAGCTGTTTATTTTACTGCCGTTTTTTTGCTCACCCTCGACATTTTTCTTTACTGTGCCTTCACTGTGCCTCCTCTGTGCCTTCTCCCTGCTTTTGCCACCTCCGTGGACCCTGGGACCGGGCTTAAAGCCCCGAAAATGCCGTTCCCGAACGGGAGCCCTCCATTGTGCAGCTGCCTCCCGCCCACAGTCACCGGAAGAGGAGCCTGCCCGAGTCTTGGTTTGTTCATTTTACCATCCAGGCTTTGCGAGTTTCTCTGTACCTAGTTGGAAGTGGCCATCCCAGATGACTACCAGGGTGAGGGTAGGATGGGGGTGAGGGTGGTGTGGGGTGATGTAGGGTGAGGGTGTTGTCATGATATTCAAACACACATCACAACACACACATCATGATAGACAGACCAACAGACCAATTAGCACACATAACACGACAGCCAATCACAGACAAGAGCAGACACAGTATAAGACAAGAAACACGACACCTCCTGGTCAGTCGATCTGGAGACAGGACATGGCCAGGACCTCATTAACAAGACACTCACACAGTCACCACGTGCTGAGTACCAAGTCAGATGTGTAAATAACTAGTTGGAATAAAACTGCGTTGTACCAATCGCAACCGTGTTGGTTTGTCTGTACCTCAGAGCACCCAACACCACATGGTACCAGTGAGTGAATCGATACTTACTGGCAAATCTGCCATCCTGAGCCATGGACACCCACAACAAACCGCGGCCGTTGCAAGTCGCTGGGAACCTGGGCACCAATTGGAAGCTCTTCAAGCAGCGATTCGAACGGTTCATGCGAGCCAACGAAAAACAGGGCGCCTCGGACGAAACAAAGATTGCCATGCTCTTCACTACCGCAGGTCAGCACGCCATCGATGTATACAACTCCTTGGTGTTCGCGGAAGGCGAGAACAAATCTAAATATGACACGGTCCTCCTCAAGCTCGACAAGCACTTCAACGTTGAGGTCAATGAAAACCTTGAGAGGTATATCTTTCAGCAGCGCCTACAAGGTAAGGATGAGCTCTTTCAGTCCTTCCTGACGCACCTCTGCATACTCGCGCAGTCCTGCGGTTACGGCACCACCTCAGAGTCCATGATCCGGGACCAGGTCGTTTTTGGCGTTGCCTCCAGTGGCCTACGCCAGCAGCTTCTAAAAATTAAAGGCCTGACCTTAGCATCTGCAGTTGAAGCCTGTGTCCTGCATGAAAATGCGACCAGCCGCTGTGCCCAATTTCAGGCGACCGAATCGGCACGGAGGGGGTCCCAAGCGATCGAATCGGCAAGCCAGGCCGCCCCCGAGGCCGTACGCATCTAGGCAATTTCTCCCAGCCCGCGGCCCGGACGAGGGCGGCCGTTTCGCACGCTTTTTGAGGCCTCCCGCGTTTGTGCACGCCAAAACCTACGGCAACACCGAGGGACGTGCTGCGCAGGCGTGCCCGACGCAAGACCGAACTGCGCATGCACAGTGGCGTAACGAACGCCATGACGTCATGACGTGCGGCAACTGTGGAGCTGCACATTTAAAAGGGCAATGTCCTGCAAAAACCCGACAATGCCTACGCCGTGGCAAGATGTGCCACTACGCTGCTTACTGTCGAGTGGCTCAACCTGTGGATCTTCCACATCTCCGACAACCTCGCAGGAACGTGCGGACCATTCATACTCCACATCACGACATCCAAACCGACGACACCGATGACCAAGACGCCGTCCGGGTTGTGGTCATTGATGTGAACCGGGTCAACACCATCAATCCGGGCGATAAATGGAGTGCCACCCTGATGGTCAACCGATCGCCGATCACTTTCCACCTGGACACTGGCACCTCCGCCAACCTCATAGCATGGTCAGCATTCTATGCCATGAAGGTCAGACCACCAATCCAGCCATTCCGGTGCAAGATGGTCGACTACAACGGGAACGTTATCCCGGCTATGGGATCCTGCCAGCTCCAGGTGACACACAACACACACACGGCCACACTCTCGTTCAAGATAGTTGGCTCATCGAAGGACTCCCTGCTGGGCGCACAGGCATGTAAGGCTCTCCACCTTGTGCAACAAATTCTCTCGCTCTCTCCAGACGGCACGTCTGACTTCCCGGATGCAGAGTTCAATGCACAGCTCCAATCGCTCCTCGCCCACAACCAGGAGACATTCGAAGGCATGGGAAAACTGCCATACACCTACCGAATTCGCCTCAAACCAGACGCCATCCCGGTCGTTCACGCACCTCGCAGGGTTCCCGCGCCACTTAAAGACCGCCTCAAGCAGCAGCTGCAGGATCTCCAGGACCAAGGGGACCTATCCAGGGTCACAGAGCCCACGCCATGGGTCAGCTCCATGGTGTGTGTCAAGAAGCCCTCTGGCGAGTTCCGCATCTGTATAGACCCCAAAGACCTCAATAATAACATTATGCGGGAACATTATCCCATACCCAAACGGGAGGAGATCACCAGTGAAATGGCCCAGGCGAAGATATTCACGAAACTGGATGCTTCTAAAGGATTTTGGCAGATCCAACTGGACCCGTCCAGCCGAAAGCTATGTACCTTCAACACCCCTTTCGGCAGATTCTGCTACAACCGGATGCCATTTGGCATCATCTCGGCATCCGAGGTCTTCCACAGAATCATGGAGCAGATGATGGAAGGCATCGAAGGGGTGCGCGTATATGTGGACGATGTCATCATCTGATCCACCACACCGCAGGAGCACATACATCGTCTCCAACGCGTTTTTGCCCGCATACGGGAAAACGGCCTGCGCCTCAACCGAGCCAAGTGCGCCTTTGGCCAGACCGAATTGAAGTTCCTGGGGGACCATATCTCCCGGTTAGGGGTCCGTCCGGATGCAGACAAGGTGAGCGCCATCACAGCCATGCCGTGGCCGGCAAGAAGGCTGTCCTACGCTTCCTTGGCATGGTCAACTTCCTCTGGAAATTCATTCCCAACCTTGCCTCCCACACAACGACTCTGCGCCACCTCGTCAAAAAAATCTACAGAGTTCTTGTGGCAACATACACACCAGCTGGAATGGGAGGAGCTCAAACGCAAACTCACCACGGCACCAGTGTTGGCGTTCTTCGACACGTCTCGTCCCACCAAAATCTCAACTGATGCCAGCCAATCTGGCATTGGAGCAGTGCTCCTGCAGAGGGATGACACGTCGTCATGGGCCCCGGTTGCCTATGCGTCGCGGGCCATGACCCCCACAGAGCAGCGCTACGCGCAAATCGAAAAAGAATGCCTGGGCTTGCTAACTGGTTTAGACAAGTTCCACGATTACGTCTATGGTCTTCCATAGTTCACGTTCGAAACTGACCACCGCCCCCTGGTCAGCATAATAAACAAGGACCTGAACGAGATGACCCCTCGCCTCCAGCGCATCCTACTTAAACTCAGGAGGTACGACTTCCAACTGGTCTACACTCCAGGGAAGGACCTCATCGTGGCGGATGCCGTATCCAGAGCAGTGAGCACGCCGCCAGATGCGGAGGGGTTCGTATGTCAGGTCGAGGCACAGGTGGCTTTTACAGCGGCAAATCTGCCGGCTGACAACTCCAGTCTGGCCCGCATCCGCCGAGAGACAGCGGCCGACCCCCTTTTACAGCGAGTGATGCGCCACATGACGGGAGGATGGCTCAAAGGGCAGTGCCCGCAGTTCTATAATGTACGAGGTGACCTAGCCATCATTGATGGGATCCTTCTGAAGCTGGACCGGATTGTGATTCCGCACAGTATGCGCCAGCTGGTTCTTGATCAAATACACAAAGGCCACTTGGGGGTCGAGAAGTGCAGACGGAGGGCCCGAGAGGCGGTATACTGGCCGGGCATCAGTGACGATATTGCCAACATGGTGATCAACTGTACAACCTGCCAAAGGTTTCAGCCGGCGCAACCTCCTGAGACGCTTCTGCCCCATGAGCTGGTGACGTCCCCCTGGGCGAAGGTGGGTGTCGACCTATTTCACGCGCTTGGCATGGACTATGTTATCATAGTGGACTACTTCTCCAATTACCCAGAAGTCATACGCCTGCACGATCTGACGTCGTCTGCTGTCATCAGGGCCTGCAAAGACACCTTTGCTCGCCACAGCAGTCCGATGACTGTCATGTCGGACAATGGGCCCTGTTTTGCCAGCCATGAATGGTCGTCCTTTGCGGCCTCGTATGACTTTACACACGTGACGTCCAGCTCTCTGGAAAGGCGGAGAAGGGCGTTCACATTGCCAAGCGGCTCCTCTGCAAGGCTTCCGCTGCCGGGTCGGACTTCTACCTCGCCCTGCTGGCCTATCGCTCGGCCCCACTAGCCACTGGTCTCTCACCAGCCCAGCTGCTGATGGGTCGCGCCCTCAGAACCACTGTGCCTTCCATCCTGGCACCAACAATAGACCATGCTCCGGTACTGCATAGGATGCAACTGCAGCGCGATCGCCAGAAGAGATCGTACGACACAAGGGCAACTGATCTTCCCTCCCTGGCCCCTGGAGACAACGTCCACATTCACCTACCAGACGGTGGCTGGTCAGCACCTGCCGAAGTTCTCCGACGTGTGGCTCCCCGCTCGTTCCTGGTACGCATGCCGGATGGATCTGTGCGTAGGCGCAATCGCCGAGCCCTTCGCCTACTTCCACGCTCGCAACGGAACCCTACACAGACGCCGTGTCCTCCACTGGTTCCTGATAGCGACTTTGTGGAGCTGCCATATACCATGCCCCTTCTGTCGCCGCCCGTGGCCAGGCTCGCACCTCAGCCGGTGGTTCTCGACCCACCCTTGAGGCGGTCAACCCGAATTCGTCGCCCACCTACTAGACTGGACTTATGAGACTGTTCACACGTCAACTTTAATCAACTACTGTATTGTAACATGTCACTGTTTTATCGTTCCAGGCCTCGTTTGATCGGTCCAAATTTCAACGTTCTTCTTCTTTTGTTATGGTACAACCTCGTTAGCATGTCACACCTGACATCGCCCCTTGTATATAGTTACGTCAATGTACATGCTGTAAATATTACGCACGCACACCTTTAGCTGCACTCAGGACACATTTATATTTATAACCACGTAGGCACATAATCTTAGAAAAAAGGGGGGATGTGATGATATTCAAACACACATCACAACACACACATCATGATAGACAGACCAACAGACCAATTAGCACACATAACACAACAGCCAATCACAGACAAGAGCAGACACAGTATAAGACAAGAAACACGACACCTCCTGGTCAGTCGATCTGGAGACAGGACAAGGCCAGGACCTCATTAACAAGACACTCACACAGTCACCACGTGCTGAGTACCAAGTCAGATGTGTGAATAACTAGTTGGAATAAAACTGCGTTGTACCAATCGCAACCCTGCTGGTTCGTCTGTACCTCAGAGCACCCATCACAACAGGTGTTGTGGGGGTGAGGGTGGTGTGGGGATGGTGTAGGGTGTGGGGGTTGTGTGGGGATGAGAGTGGTGTGGGGGTGAGGGTGGTGTGGGAGTGTTGTAGGGTGAGGGTGGTGTGGGGGTGAGGGTGGTGTGGGAGTGCTGTAGGGTGAGGGTGTTGTGTGGGGGTGAGGGTGGTGTGAGGGTGGTGTGGGGGTGAGGGTGGTGTGGGGGTGAGGGTGGTGCGGGGGTGAGGGTGGTGCGGGGGTGAGGGTGGTGCGGGGGTGAGGGTGGTGCGGGGGTGAGGGTGGTGCGGGGGTGAGGGTGGTGCGGGGATGAGGGTGGTGCGGGGATGAGGGTGGTGCGGGGATGAGGGTGGTGCGGGGGTGAGGGTGGTGTGGGAGTGTTGTAGGGTGAGGGTGGTGTGGGGGTGAGGGTGGTGTCGGAGTGCTGTAGGGTGAGGGTGTTGTGTGGGGGTGGTGTGAGGGTGGTGTGGGGGTGAGGGTGGTGTGGGGGTGAGGGTGGTGCGGGGATGAGGGTGGTGCAGGGGTGAGGGTGGTGTGGGAGTGTTGTAGGGTGAGGGTGTTGTGGGGGTGTTGTGTGGGGGTGAGGGTGGTGTGGGGAGAGGGTGGTGCGGGGGTGAGGGTGGTACGGGGATGAGGGTAGTGCAGGGGTGAGGGTGACGTGGGGATGAGGGTGGTGCAGGGGTGAGGGTGATGTGGGAGTGTTGTAGGGCGAGAGCGTTGTGGGGGTGTTGTGTGGTGGTGAGGGTGGTGTGGGGATAGGGTGGTGCAGGGGTGAGAGTGGTGTGGGAGTGTTGTAGGGCGAGGGCATTGTGGGGGTGTTGTGTGGGGGTGAGTGTGGTGTGGGGGTGAGGGTGGCATGGGGTGAGGGTGGTAGGGGGGTGAGGGTAGCATGGGGGTGAGGGTGGTGTGGTAGTGAGGGTGGTGCAGGGGTGAGGGTGGTGTGGGAGTGAGGGTGGTGTGGGGGTGAGGCTGGGGATGAGGGTGTTATCGGGGTAGGGTGGGGTGGGAGTGTTGTAGGGTGAGGGTGTTGTTGGGGTGTTGTGTGGGGGTGAGGATAGTGTGGGGGTGAGGATGGTGTGGGGATGACGGTGGGGATGAGGGTGTTATGGGGTGAGGGTGGGGATGAGGGTGTTATGGGGTGAGGGTGGGGATGAGGGTGTTATGGGGATGACGGTGGGGATGAGGACGTTATGGGGATGACGGTGGGGATGAGGGTGTTATGGGGTGAGGGTGGGGATGAGGGTGTTATGGGGATGACGGTGGGGATGAGGGTGTTATGGGGTGAGGGTGGGGATGAGGACGTTATGGGGATGACGGTGGGGATGAGGGTGTTATGGGGTGAGGGTGGGGATGAGGGCGTTATGGGGATGACGGTGGGGATGAGGGTGTTATGGGGTGAGGGTGGGGATGAGGGTGTTATGGGGTGAGGGTGGGGATGAGGGTGTTATGGGGTGAGGGTGGGGATGAGGGTGTTATGGGGTGAGGGTGGGGGTGAGGATGGTGTGGGGATGACGGTGGGGATGAAGGTGTTATGGGGTGAGGGTGGGGATGAGGGTGTTATGGGGTGAGGGTGGGGATGAGGGTGTTATGGGGTGAGGGTGGGGGTGAGGATGGTGTGGGGATGACGGTGGGGATGAGGGTGTTATGGGGTGAGGGTGGGGATGAGGGTGTTATGGGGTGAGGGTGGGGATGAGGGTGTTATGGGGTGAGGGTGGGGGTGAGGATGGTGTGGGGATGACGGTGGGGATGAGGGTGTTATGGGGATGACGGTGGGGATGAGGGTGTTATGGGGATGACGGTGGGATGAGGGTGTTATGGGGGTGACGGTGGGGATGAGGGTGTTATGGGGGTGACGGTGGGGATGAGGGTGTTATGGGGTGAGGGTGGGGATGAGGGTGTTATGGGGATGACGGTGGGGATGAGGGTGTTATGGGGTGAGGGTGGGGATGAGGGTGTTATGGGGATGACGGTGGGATGAGGGTGTTATGGGGATGACGGTGGGGATGAGGGTGTTATGGGGTGAGGGTGGGGATGAGGGTGTTATGGGGTGAGGGTGGGGATGAGGGTGTTATGGGGTGAGGGTGGGGATGAGGGTGTTATGGGGATGACGGTGGGGATGAGGGTGTTATGGGGTGAGGGTGGGGATGAGGGCGTTATGGGGATGACGGTGGGGGTGAGGATGGTGTGGGGATGACGGTGGGGATGAGGGTGTTATGGGGTGAGGGTGGGGATGAGGGTGTTATGGGGTGAGGGTGGGGATGAGGGCGTTATGGGGATGACGGTGGGGGTGAGGATGGTGTGGGGATGACGGTGGGGATGAGGGTGTTATGGGGTGAGGGTGGGGATGAGGGTGTTATGGGGTGAGGGTGGGGATGAGGACGTTATGGGGTGAGGGTGGGGATGAGGGTGTTATGGGGTGAGGGTGGGGATGAGGGTGTTATGGGGATGACGGTGGGGATGAGGGTGTTATGGGGTGAGGGTGGGGATGAGGGTGTTATGGGGATGACGGTGGGGATGAGGGTGTTATGGGGTGAGGGTGGGGATGAGGGTGTTATGGGGTGAGGGTGGGGATGAGGGTGTTATGGGGTGAGGGTGGGGATGAGGGTGTTATGGGGATGACGGTGGGGATGAGGGTGTTATGGGGTGAGGGTGGGGATGAGGGTGTTATGGGGTGACGGTGGGGATGAGGGTGTTATGGGGTGAGGGTGGGGATGAGGGTGTTATGGGGTGACGGTGGGGATGAGGGTGTTATGGGGTGAGGGTGGGGATGAGGGTGTTATGGGGTGAGGGTGGGGATGAGGGTGTTATGGGGTGACGGTGGGGATGAGGGTGTTATGGGGTGAGGGTGGGGATGAGGGTGTTATGGGGTGAGGGTGGGGATGAGGGTGTTATGGGGATGACGGTGGGGATGAGGGCGTTATGGGGATGACGGTGGGGATGAGGGTGTTATGGGGTGAGGTTGGTGCTGGGCGAAGGGGTTGTCACACGTGGCACGGGGGAACTGCTACACAGCAGGATCTCACTGCCTCGCCCGCGGCCGAACTCCACCTCGGCGACCTCCCTTTCCTCTGGGCCGCCGTCCACGTCCAGGCCCTCTGATCGGCCATGGTGAGGGGCTGCAGGTCCGGCGGTTCCCCCTCCTGTCTTCTCCCACTCCCGGTGGTTGTGTCCGGCCTCCTCCTGGGGGCGGGGGTTTAAACAGACAACAACAGTGTTAGACAGTCCGACACATGCAGCCCAGGGTGTGGGTATCTGGTGGCTTCAGCGGCCAGGACACCCGGACATGGCGGCCGATATGAGTGCCGGTATATGGTTCAGGGTGGGGGTTGGTGGGGAATAGGGTTACGGGTGTGCTGCCTACTCCTGGCTGCCCTGAGGAGGTCGTGCAGTTTTATTTGGCACCGCAGAACGGTCCAGACACTGCACTGACTGTCTCTGCCGCCTGCGCCCAGGCACGATAAACAGCTAATAGCCTCCTTCCCGGGCCGGGGTACAGGGTTATCCTCCTCTCCTCCACAGCATCCAAGAGGATCCCCAGTTCAGCATCAGTAAATCTATGCGGCTGCAGCTTGTCAGCCTCCTGAGTGTCAGTCGTGAGCCCGGCGAATCCCGCACCATTTCTCATTAGAATCGATTGTGTTCCACGTGGCGTCGGTGCTAGCCCCTCAACAGTAGCGGAATCAGTTCAGGTGCTGTCCACGAATTCTGCGTTGGCGTCAACACTTATTCTCAGAAATGGAGAATCCGGGACTTCCGGTTGTGGCGATGACCAGCGAAGCCGCACCTTTCGGCGGCTCCAGCTCGAACGGACCTTCGGGCTCTTTTAAGAGCCCCAACGGGGAATTTTTTCGGGACAAAACCGGGTGTGGGGTGAGGCAACAGGGAGTCCCCCCCAGCGGAAAAGAAAAATATCGGCGGCGGCGGCCAGATCTCGGAGAATCCTCGAGGACAGCGGCAGAAGGAAGAAAGGAGCAAGATGGCGGCGGAGGGAGCCCAGGCAACATGGGGACCGGACCAGGATGAATTCTTAAGACGGTATGTGGAGCTGTTAAAAAAAGGAGGTGCTGGCCCCGATGCTACAAGCAATTGAGGGGCTCAAAGAGACACAAAAGGCCCAGGAGATAGAGCTCCGTGTGGTGGAGCAGAAAGTGACTGACAACGAGGACGAGATCCTGGGCCTAGCGGTCAAAATGTAGACGCACGAGGCGCTTCATAAGAAGTGCACTGAAAGGATTGAAGTCCTGGAAAACAGTTCACGGAGAAAGAACCTCCGGATCCTGGGTCTCCCGGAGTGGAAGGAGCTGACGGCGGGGCTTATGCGAGCACGATGCTATGCTCGCTAATGGGAGCTGAGGCCCCCTCGGAAGTGGAAGGGGCCCATCGGGTCCCTGCGAGGAGACCAAAAGCTGGAGAACCACCTAGGGCGATGGTCGTGCGATTTCACCGCTTCAATGATAGAGAGGTGGTTCTGAGATGGGCCAAGAAGGTACGAAGTAGTAGATGGGAGAATGCGGTGATACGAGTATATCAGGATTGGAGTGCGGAGGTGGCGAGAAGGAGGGCGAACTTCAATCGAGCCAAGGAGGTGCTACACAAGAAGGTGAAGTTCGGGATGTTGCAGCTGGCGCGACTGTGGGTCACGCACCAGGAGAGGCATTACTACTTTGAAACGGCGGAAGAAGCATGGACCTTCATTAAAAACGAGAAAATGGATCAGAACTAAGGGACTGATGTTGGAGGGGAAACGACAATGCTGATGTATATAGAGATGTAAATTGGGGAGGGGGGGACATTGAGAAATGTGGGCGCCGGTGGGGGGTGGGGGGGAAGAAGAGACACAGGCGGGGGGGTGGGGAATGGGAGTGGGGCAGCAGAGGGAGCTGCGCCATGAGGGGCGGGACGGCTTTAGCGAACGCGGGGTTTCTTTTTCTCTTTCCCGTGTCAGAAAGATGATGACGGGAAGATAGGCGCAAGGTGGAGGGGAGTTCCTCACACGGGGGGGGGTCAAGGAGAGAGCGGGAGAAGCCGGGGTCAGTTGAAGTCAGCTGACTTTCGGAAGCAATATGGGGGGAGTAACCATGCTAGATGGGGGTCTAGCGGTGGGGGTGGGGGGGGGGGGATAACTGGGTTGCTGCTGCGGAGATCGAAAGGGAACTGGTAAAAGAAAAGGTGGTCGGGGCGGGAATGCTCCGCCTGGGGGACGGGTGGGTGCGCGGAACCGGGACGTGGGACTGGCCGAGAGAGGGTGATGGCTAGTCGACAGGGCAGCCCCCCAGTCCGGCTGATCACGTGGAACGCGAGAGGCCTAAATGGGCCGATTAAGACGGCCCGAGTGTTCGCGCACTTAAAAGGACTGAAGGCAGACGTGGCCATGCTTCAAGAGACGCATGGTGACGGACCAGGTTAGGTTAAGGAAAGGATGGGTGGGACAGGTGTTCCACTCAGGGCTGGACGCAAAGAATAGAGGGGTGGCCATATTGGTGGGGAAACGGGTGGCGTTCGAGGCTAGGGACATTGTAGCGGACAGCGGTGGCAGATATGTGATGGTGAGTGGCAGACTGCAGGGAATGGAGGTCGTGTTGGTTAATGTATATGCCCCGAATTGGGATGATGCGGGATTTATGAAGCGGATGCTGGGACGCATCCCGGACCTGGAGGTAGGAAACCTGGTAATGGGGGGGTGGGGGGGGGGGGGGGGGTTGGGGGGTGGGGTGGGGGGGAGGGACGGACATCAACACCGTGCTGGACCCAGGGTTAGATAGATCTAGATCAAGGACCGGAAGAAGGCCGGCAGCGGCCAAGGTGCTTAGGGGGTTTATGGACCAAATGGGGGGAGTGGATCCGTGGCGATTTGCTAGGCCGCTGGCCAAAGAGTTCTCCTTTTTCTCCCATGTCCATAAGGTATACTCCCGGATAGATTTCTTCGTTTTGGGAAGGTCACTGATTTCGAGGGTGGAAGGAACTGAGTACTCATCCATAGCTGTTTCAGACCATGCCCCACACTGGGTGGATCTGGAACTAGGAGAGGAGAGGGAGCAGCGCCCACTCTGGCGACTGGATGTGGGATTATTGGCGGATGAGGGAGTCTGCGAAAGAGTGCGGGGATGTATCGAAAGGTACCTGGAAGCCAATGACGACGGGGAGGTCCGAGTGGGGGTAGTATGGGAAGCACTGAAGGCGGTGGTCAGGGGAGAGTTGACCTCCATCAGGGCTCACAACGAGAAAACAGAGGCCAAAGAAAGGGAAACATTACTGGGGGAGATTTTGAGTGTGGATAAAAAATATGCGGAGGCCCCGGATGAAGGACTATACAGGGAGAGGCAACGACTCCAGACGGAGTTCGACCTGCTGACCACAGGGAGGGCAGAGGCACAGTGGAGGAAGGCACAGGGGATGAGATATGAATATGGGGAAAAGGCGAGTCACCTGTTGGCCCACCAGCTTCGAAAGAGGACAGCGGCGAGGGAAATAGGGGGAGTTAGGGATGAAACGGGAGCCACGGTGCGGAGAGCAGGGAAGATAAATGAGGTGTTTAAGACCTTTTATGAGAGGTTATATAGGTCCCAACCCCCGGAGGGAAAAGAGGGGATGCAGCAGTTTCTGGACCAACTAAGGTTCCCAAGGGTGGAGGAGCAGGAGGCGGAGGGCCTGGGGGCGCCAATTGGGGTGGACGAGGTGACCAAAGGGCTGGGGAACATGCAGGCAGGGAAGGCCCCGGGACCTGGCGGGTTTCCGGTGGAATTGTATAAAAAATATGTGGACTTGTTGGTCCCGCTGCTGGTAAGAACCTTTAACGAGGCCAGAGAAGGGGGGACCCTACCTCCGACAATGTCGGAGGCGACGATATCACTAATCTTGAAGCGAAATAAAGACCCGCTGCAATGCGGGTCCTATAGGCCTATCTCACTCCTAAATGTGGACGCCAAGTTGCTGGCAAAGGTGCTGGCAATGAGGATAGAGGATTGTGTCCCGGGGGTGGTGCACGAAGACCAGACGGGATTCGTAAAGGGGAGACAATTGAATGTCAACGTGCGACGGCTATTGGGGGTGATAATGATGCCCCCAGCAGAGGGGGAGGCAGAGATAGTGGTGGCAATGGATGCAGAGAAGGCATTTGATAGGGTAGAGTGGGAGTATCTATGGGAGGTGCTGAGGAGGTTCGGGTTCGGGGAGGGGTTTGTCAGCTGGGTTAAACTCCTCTATGGGGCCCCAATGGCAAGTGTAGTCACAAATCGGCAAAGGTCGGAGTATTTTCGACTACATAGGGGAACAAGACAGGGATGCCCGCTGTCCCCATTACTGTTCGCGCTGGCAATTAAACCACTGGCCATAGCGCTGAGAGACTCCAGGAAATGGAGAGGGGTGGTTAGAGGGGGAGAGGAACGCCGAGTGTCACTCTACGCGGATGACCTACTGCTGTATGTGGCGGATCCAGTGGGGGGGCTGACAGAGGTCATGCAGATATTGAGGGAGTTTGGAGATTTCTCGGGATACAGGCTTAACATGGGAAAGAGTGAGCTTTTCGTGATACACCCTGGGGACCAGAGTAGAGGGATAGATGCCCTGCTGCTAAGGAGAGTGGAAAGAAACTTCCGATACCTGGGGATTCAGATAGCCAGGAGCTGGGGGACCTTACACATACTCAATCTGACTCGGCTGGTGGAACAAATGGAAGAGGATTTTAAAAGGTGGGATATGCAGCCGCTGTCACTGGCGGGCAGAGTGCAGGCGATTAAGATGATGATCCTCCCGAGGTTACTATTTGTGTTCCAATGTCTCCCTATATTGATCACTAAGGCCTTTTTCAAAAAAATAGATAGGAGCATCATGAGCTTCGTGTGGGCAGGGAAGGCCCCGAGGGTAAGGAGGGGGTTCCTGCAATGTAGCAGGGACAGAGGGGGACTGGCGTTGCCCAATTTGGGCGACTACTACTGGGCCGCCAACGTGGCGATGATCCGTAAATGGATGATAGAGGGAGAGGGGGCGGCGTGGAAAAGGCTGGAGATGGTGTCCTGCAAAGGAACGAGCTTTAAAGCGCTGGTGACGGCGCCATTACCGCTCTCCCCGAAAAAGTTTACCACAAACCCAGTGGTGGCGGCAACATTAAGTATCTGGGGGCAATGGAGGCAACAGAGGGGTGTGCTGGGAGCCTCGGTGTGGTCCCCGATCAGGAACAACCATAGGTTTGCCCCAGGGAGGTTGGACGGAGGGTTCCAGAGCTGGCACCGGGCAGGAATCAGGAGAGTGGGAGACTTATTTATAGATGGGACGTTTGCGAGTTTGGGACGCTAGAGGAAAAGTATGAGCTGCCCCTGGGAAATATCTTTAGGTATATGCAGGTGAGAGCGTTCACGAGACAACTGGTGAGGGAATTTCCGCTGCTCCCGACACAAGGGATCCAGGGCAGGGTGCTTTCGGGGGGGTGGGTCGGGGAGGGCAAAGTGTCCGAAATATACCGGGAGATGAGAGAAGAGGGGGAGGAGCTGGTAGACGAACTGAAGGGAAAATGGGAAGAGGAGCTCGGGGAGGAGATTGAGGAGGGTTTGTGGGCTGATGCCCTAAGTAGGGTAAATTCCTCTTCCTCGTGTGCCAGGCATAGCCTGATCCAATTTAAGGTGCTACATAGAGCACACATAATGGGAGCGAGATTGAGCAGGTTCTTCGGAGTGGAGGACAAGTGCGGGAGGTGCGGGGGATGCCCGGCGAACCCCACACACATGTTTTGGTCGTGTCCGGCACTGGAGGGGTATTGGAGGGGAGTGGCGGGAGTGATCTTGAAGGTGGTGAAGGTCCGTGTCAAGCCAAGCTGGGGGTTAGCTATATTTGGGGTAGCGGATGAGCCGGGAGTGCAGGAGGCGAAAGAGGCCGATATTGTGGCCTTTGCGTCCCTAGTAGCCCGGCGTAGGATTTTACTCATGTGGAAGGAAGCGAAACCCCCCCGGACTGGAGGTCTGGATAAACGATATGGCGGGGTTCATAAAACTGGAGCAGGTGAAGTTTGCGCTGAGAGGATCGGCTCAGGGGTTCTCCAGGCGGTGGCAACCGTTCCTCGGCTATCTAGCGGAACGTTAGGGGGAAGATAGATGACCAGCAGCAGCAGCCCGGGGGGAGGGGGAAGGGTGGGGGGTAAATTGTGTGTTCTAGATGGGGAGGGGGGGGGTGGGGGGATTTGGTTAGTCTACTATATTATTTAAACAATGTTATATATCAGTTATCCCGTTACCATTTTTGTTGATTTGTAAGGGGAAAATTGTGTTTGAAAACTTTAATAAAAATATATTTAAAAAAAAGAAGAAATGGAGAATCCTGCCCTGTAGGTTTTCAAGAAGGAATTAAATATAGCACTTGGGGCGGAGGGAATCAAAGTATATGGGGTGAAAACGAGAACTGATTTTGGAGTTGAATGATGAGCCTTGATCATAATGAATGGTGGAGCAGACGCCAAGGTCCGAATGACCTTCTCCTGCTCCTATTCGCTAGGGTTTTAGGACCACAATCAAGGCTGCATGCCAGTGCAATACTGAGGGACTGTTACACTGTTAAAGGTGATGACTTTCAGATGAAACTTTAAAGTGAAATCCCATCTGCCCGTTTAATTGTGTGTATTTTGAGGAAGAACAGGGGAGTTCTTCCCAATGTCCTGACCAATACCTATCCCTCAATCAATTTCACAAATATCAGATTATCTGGTCATGATCACATTTCTGTTTGTGGAGCATTGTTTGATGAAAATTGGCTACTGTTTTCTACATAACCACTATAATCACACTTCAAACAGCATTTTGTTGGCTATAAAGCACTTTGGGATATCCTATGGTTGTCAAAGGTGCTAAATGTGGTAAACACCACTCGTGGTATATTGTATGTATTATGGCACTGCCCAGATATTACAGGTTCGAATGTAAATCCCTGCCTGCTGGCTCCGCCCAGTAGGCGGTGTATAAATGTGTATGCTCTCTTGTGCTGCAGCCATTCTGGTTCCAGCTGCAGGAGGCACAACATCTTGTTCAATAAAGCCTTGATTGTTCCACCATTCTCGTCCCGTGGTAATTGACGGTACATCACTATAAAAATTAGCTTTTTTCCCCCTTAACCAGTCAGATTAAAGGTTCAAGAATTAACAAATGCAGAGCCTGAACCAGGAAGTGTAAATTAGGATGGGCAAATTCATTACCAAACCAAGTACAAAAAGAGAGTAATAGACAGATTGGATTAAGAGAAAAAAGAAGCTTTGAAACAAAAAAGATCGCCAACAACAATTAAATCCTGAAGAATGAGACTGTGCATTGGTGATTATTCATTTTCAGGGCTAAAAAGATTGCAATTAAAAGTTATAACACTGTAGAAAGACTATATGACTTGATTTACTTTTCTGATGTGTTTATTTGATATTGACTGTACAAATACAGCAACTTGATAATATGCACAGTAAGAAGTCTTACAACACCAAGTTAAAGTCCAACAGGTTTGTTTCAAATCACTAGCTTTAAGAGCACTGCTCCTTCCTCAGGTGAATGGAGAGGTAGGTTCCAGAAACATTTATATAGACAAAGTCAAAGATGCAAGACGATTCTTTGAATGCGAGCATTTGCAGGTAATTAAGTCTTTACAGAGCCAGAGAGAGGGGTAACCCCAGGTTAAAGAGGTGTGAATTGTCTCAAGCCAGGACAGTTGGTAGGATTTCGCAAGCCCAGGTCAGATGCTGGGGGGGTGAATGTAATGCGACATGAATCCAAGGTCCCGGTTGAGGCCATAATCATGTGTACGGAACTTGGCTATAAGTTTCTGCTCTTCGATTCTGCACAGGATCTTCAACCGACGTTATACAGCAGATACATCAATGACATTTTTTTCCTTTGGACCCACGGCGAAGAATCACTGAAACGACTACACGATGACATCAATAAGTTCCATCCCACCATCAGACTCACCATGGACCACTCTCCAGAATCAGTTGCATTCTTGGACACACTCATCTCCATCAAGGACGGTCACCTCAGCACTTCGCTCTACCGCAAGCCCACGGATAACCTCACGATGCTCCACTTCTCCAGCTTCCACCCTAAACACATTAAAGAAGCCATCCCCTATGGACAAGCCCTCCGTATACACAGGATCTGCTCAGACGAGGAGGAGCGTAACAGAAATCTACAGACGCTGAAAGATGCCCTCGCACGAACGGGATATGGTGCTCGACTCATCGATCGACAGTTCCAACGCGCGACAGCAAAAACCCGCACCGACCTCCTCAGAAGTCAAACACAGGACACAACCGACAGAATACCCTTCGTCATCCAGTACTTCCCCGGAGCGGAGAAACTACGACAACTTCTTTGCAGCCTTCAACATGTCATCGATGAAGACGAACATCTTGCCAAGGTCATCCCCACACCCCCACTACTTGCCTTCAAACAACCGCGCAACCTCAAACAAACCATTGTTTGCAGCAAACTACCCAGCCTTCAGAACAGTGACCACGACACCACACAACCCTGCCATGGCAATCTCTGCAAGACGTGCCAGATCATCAACATGGATACCACCATTACACGTGAGAACACCACCCACCAGGTACGCGGTGCATACTTGTGCAGCTCAGCCAACACTGTCTACCTCATACGCTGCGGGAAAGGGTGTCCCGAAGCGTGGTACATTGGTGAGACCATGTAGACGCTACGACAACGGATGAACGGACATCGCGCTACAATCGCCAGGCAGGAATGTTCCCTTCCAGTCGGGGAAGACTTCAGCAGTCGAGGGCATTCAGCCTCTGATCTCCGGGTAAGCATTCTCTGAGGCAGCCTTCAGGATACGCGATAACGCAGAGCAGAAACTTAGCTGGCTTTTAAAGCAGACCAAGGCAGGCCAACAGCATGGTTCAATTACCGTACCAGCCTCCCGAACAGGGGGTGGAATGTGGCGATTAGGGGCTTTTCACAGTAACTTTGTTTGAAGCCTACTTGTGACAATAAGCAATTTTCATTTAATTCCATTTCATTTTCATTTAATTTCATGTCACATTATAATTTATGTTTCTAATAATCACCTGGAGTTCAGATGACTTGTATAAAGTGCTTGAGTTTTGTTCTCACCGTTAATGTTGTAACCTGGACCCCAAAATCTGATGAATATATCGTCAAACGTTTTGTCATTGACTGGTAGCCATTTGGTATCTTCTATGTAACATGCCCTGGACCATATATTATTCCACGTCTTCACGTTTGCTTTTAGTTATGTAGAATACCGATTACAAATGAAATATGAAACATTCAAAGTGAATGTCACATGAAAACTACATAAAAGATTTTTGGAAAGCCTGAACATTTTATTAAAGATTTGTGAAGTTATAATTATTCAATTACAGGGCGGCACGGTGGCGCAGTGTTTGGCACTGCCACCTCACGGTGCTGAGTACCCGGGTTTGATCCTGGCCCTGGGTCAAACCTGAGGAAGGAGCAGCGCTCCGAAAGCTAGTAACATCGAAACAAACCTATTGGACTTTAACCTGGTGTTGTAAGACTTCTTACTGTGCTCACATGTAAGTGTTCACTTCCCCTGCACTGCAGTGGCACAGAAAATGACAGCTGTCCTTCAAACTGGTTATTTTCTAAGTGTGGGCAAATTAAAGCTTTGGCTTAACGAAAGCACAGATCCAAAATAAAATTAAACGTTTGTGTTTAGGGGAGGGACCACGACCGTGTCCACATCAGCACCCTTCCAACAGAGCTAAGCTGGCAAAGATCCCTGCCGTAAAACATGGTGAATGAACTCACCAGTGGCTCCTGCCTTGCTGCCTGGCAGCTTCACTCAGGAGAAGCCAGTGAATCAGTGGGGAATCTTTATGATCCTACTTATTAATCCTTGCGTTGCGGAGAAGGTATTTAGAATAACTGTGTGGAAAAATCACAACTCAATCTTGTTTTTTAACAAATTAAAAAAATATAAAATACAGTTAGTCCAAACGTTCATTTAATCAGAGAGTTTTCAGATCTATATTGAGGGTCAAATAAACGAACATCTCCTACACTTATCATCTGTAGGCTGTTCCTCAGGAACTTTCCTTCAGGGCATTCCCTCTCTAGCTTATAGCAAATGTCTACATAAGGATAATAGATTACTGAAGAACCAGTAGCTGGTGAGAAAGTAGTGTGGAAATGTAATGAAGTTCCCATCTGTACTACAGTCTATAGGGTGCGTTGTAACATCAGGAGGATGAACATACTGTAGCAACTAAAACTTGTAACACCAGCTTTGAAACTAACGCAAGGCAGTTTGAATCTTGTCTGGTGGAAACTCATCTGTTCATCACTGTAAGAAATGTAAGCTAGAGATTCTCTGCACAGAAACTCACATCCTGATATTTCTTTAACATTATTCTTCCAGAGCGAGAAAGGCACATAGTTTAACTGCATATCTGGATTTCCAGACACTTATTCATCTGCTTTCCACCCCCTCCTTCAGTTTGCTTAAAGTGTTGATCATAAACTTGGCATCAACGTCATCCATACCCATCAAGGGGGGCAGAGGGTGGATCCTAATCTCAGCCTCTTTGTAATTACAACTTCAGTTATCAGACCCTAGCATATCTTGCCCTGAGTAACACAAATCTACAGTTCTCTCCCCCACCATAGCCTTTAAGATAATGCTCTCTTTTAAACCAGTTTGGGCACACGTTTGGTTCAATCTGTCATCTTTAAGGACGATGACTCTGTACCAAAGACACTGAAACGTCATTAGATTGTGTCATGAGAGATGTACTCTGGCTCTTGTGGGTGTCTTTCAAGCCTTTTTTGAATAGGATGGAAATCGGGGATAACATGAGACACAAAAAGCTAATTTACAGATTGGAATGTCTGTCTTTTTGCCCTCGACCAATTTTTGTAAGGTCTATGATAATCCTCCGATCCTTGGCTCTTTTTAAGACTAGCATAGGGTCTCTGGGTTCAAAGCTCTCACTTGTGCACAGTGTGTGTGCCCCTTTTCAAGCTTTCAATTCTTATTGAGTTTTCCCCAATAAATTAAACCAACTTTATATTTTGTTCTCTTTTTCTACTGAGTCACGTGTGTGCCTACTGCCCTCAGGAATCCCATTCACTGTTGCAATCTTTTGGTTTGATTCTCAGCAGAATATTCAGCAATAGGATTGGATGCTCACAGCTGATTCTGTGCTGACTAAGCCCAATTGTTTTAAACTTTTTTTTTTAAGGTGTTCCTTGTGGAGTGTGAAGAATCTTTGGGACCTCCCCCCACCCCCCTCGCCATCACCACCTTCTGGTAATCCTACTTTGTGCCTGCCTGCTGCCCACTCCTGCCCTTTGTCTAGGCAGTGGGCTCCCCAGGAGGCAGACAAGGTACATGGAAACGAACTCGGTTCGGTCTAGCACCAGTTTTGGCGTTAGGGTTCATTACCTGCCTAAGACCCCACCACAAACAACAATCCCACCTCAAGTTAAAAGCAACACCCTCCCCCACACACTCTCAGAATACTACCCTTTCCGAACACATTTCCTCTATCAAACATTTTTGGACTTGTCTGGGTGACATTGTCGATCAATGCTTTATTTGGAAAGGAAAATACTGCAGGTGCGGCAAGTAAAAAAAAAAAGAGACTAATACAGCACCTTTCATGTCCACAGGACAGCTCAAAGCACCAGTCAATTAAATACTTTGGAAGTGTAGTTACTGTTGTAACATAGGAAATATGGCAGCCAATTTGCACACAGCAAGCTCCCACACATAGCAATGTGATAATATTGTCACAAGTACGTTTACATTAACACTGCAATGAAGTTACTGTGAAAATCCCCTAGTTGCCACTTTCTGGCGCCTGTTCGGGTACGCTGAGGGAAAATTCAGAATGTCCAATTCACCTAACAGCATGTCTTTCAGGACTTGTGGGAGGAAACCGGAGCACTCGGAGGAAACCCACACAGACACAGGGAGAACGTGCAGACTTCACTAATAACGCTGATCATCTGTTTTTGTGATGTTGATTTCGGGATAAATATTAACCAGAATACCAGGGAAAGCTCACCCCCTCTCTTCTTCAAAATAATACCATTCCCTCACTTGAGGGGACAGACAGGTCCTCAGGTCTGACAGTGCAGCACTCCCTCAGTACTGCACTGAAGTGCTCAACTGGCAGGAGAATGGATAAACAGAGTGTGGTGGTATGTATTAGGGGTATTAAGGTACCCTGGGATGCAGAGAGGTTTTGGTAGATAGACACTGGATCCCGATTGGATCAGGCTGACTGCTGGCTCCACCCAGCAAGGCGGAGTATAAGAGCCCGGGGTCTCCCAGCAGCCGCATTCTGTCACCGTGCTGCTGGGGAACAAGTCTGCGTAATAAAGCCATCGTTCGACTCCTTCTCATCTCGTCTCGTGAGTAATTGATTGTGCTACAATTTATTACGCTAACTTTTAAGGACATGGATCTCTGAATCATGCCGGAGTGTCTGTGAATCAGCCCCCATGCGGCAAACGCAGCGGCCACGTTTAAACATTGGTTAGCGTGTTTCCAGAGATACCTCCGAAAGGCCCCTGGCATACCTACAGAGGAACAGAAAATCCAGGTCCTGCATGCCAGGGTGAGCCCTGATATCTACACGCTTATAGAGGATGCGGAGGATTTCCCGACGGCGATCGCGATGCTGATTGGAATCTACATTCGGCCCGTCAACCAGGTCTACGCACGCCACCAGTTCGCGACGAGACGGCAGATCCCCGGGGAAATCGCTGGATGAATTCTACAGTGTGCTGTTCATACTGGGGAGAAATTGCAAATGCCCATCGGTTGAGGCGAACGAACACACAGAGCTGCTGGTCCGAGATGCGTTCGTGACAGGTATGCTTTCGTCCTAAATTCACCAAAGACTGCTTGAAAAAGACACACTAGGCCTCAAAGAGGCACGGGCCCTCACGGCTTCGTTCGATGTGGCGTCACAAAACGCCTGTGCCTACGCCCCCGACCGCGCGGCAGCCCCTTGGGCACCGTGGACCTCCGTCGCGACCGAACCCCCGGGACCCCCCGCAGGCCTGCGCTGCCAGATCGGCAGATCACCCGGGGGGACCCCGCTGCTACTTTTGCGGGCAAGGGAAACACCCCCGGATGCGCTGCCCGGCCCGCTCAGCCCTCTGTAAAGGGCGCGGGAAAAAGGGGCATTGCGTCGCTGTGTGCCAGGCCCGGGGGGTAGCCGCAATCTCCGGGGGAGAACCCCAAACTCAACCCCCCCCAAGGATCCATGTGCGGCCAACAGGCGCCGCCATCTTGGGTCCCGGACTCCACGCGGGAGGGATGGGCTCCGCCATTTTGTGCCCCCCCCCGGCAACGTGCGATCCTTGGGCGGCGCCATCTTGCCCACTCCCGACCATGTGCGACCCGTGGACGCCGCCATCTTGGCTAAGGACCCCGGGAGGGATGGCCACACAGGGCCTGAAGAAAACGCTCCGGTGCAACAATTACGACTGGCTTCGATGACCCTTGACCAGTCGCGGCCCCGAACGCTCCAAACGGCATCAACAACGATATTCATAAACGGGTACAAGACGCCCTGCCTGATCGACTCTGGGAGCACGGAGAGTTTTATACATCTTGATACGGTAAGACGCAGTTCTCTTCCGATCCACGCGAGTAATCAAAAAATGTACGTCATTCCCCACCTCTGCGCTGCCACACTGCTGGGATTGGATTTTCAGTGCAATCTCCAGAGCTTAATGTTTAAATCCAGCGGCCCTATACCCCCACTCACAATCTACAGCCTCGCAACCCTCAAGGTTGATCCGCTTTCCATGTTCGCGAACCTCACCCCTGATTGCAAACCAGTCGCCACTCGGAGCAGACGGTACAGCGCCCAGGACCAATCTTTTATCCTGTCAGAAGTCCAGCAGCTGCTGAGGGAAGGCATAATTCAGGCCAGTAATAGTCCCTGGAGAGCCCAGGTGGTAGTCGTAAAGACCGGGGAGAAGCAGAGGATGGTCGTAGACTATAGTCAGACCATCAATAGGTACATGCAGCTGGATGCGTACCCTCTCCCCCGCATAGCCGACATGGTCAATTGAATTGCACAGTACAAGGTCTTTTCCACGGTGGACCTTAAGTCCGCCTTCCACCAGCTCCCCTTCCGCCCAAGCGACCGAAAATACACTGCCTTTGAAGCAGATGGGGGACTCTACCATTTTTTAAAGGTTCCATTCGGCGTCACTAACGGGGTCTCGGTCTTCCAATGGGAGATGGACCGAATGGTTGATTGGTACGGTTTGCGGGCCACGTTCCCGTAACTCAACAACGTCACCATCTGCGGCCACGACCAGCAGGACCACGACGCCAACCTCCGCAAATTCCTCCAGACTGCAAACGCCCTGAATCTCACATACAACAGGGAGAAATGCGTGTTTAGCACCGACCGTCTAGCCATCCTTGGCTACGTAGTGCAAAATGGAGTGATAGGCCCGAACCCGAACGCATGCGCCCCTCATGGAGATCCCCCTCCCCCACTGCTCCAAGGCCCTGAAACGCTGCCTGGGCTTCTTCTCTTATTACGGCCAGTGGGTCCCCAACTACGCGGACAAGGCCCGTCCGCTAATCCAGTCCACGGTTTTCCCCCTGTCGACAAAGGCCCGCCAGGCCTTCAGCTGCATCAAAGCGGATATCGCAAAGGCCACGATGCACGCAATCGACGAGTCCCTTCCCTTCCAAGTCGAGAGCGACGTGTCTGACGTAGCTCAGGCGGCCACCCTCAACCAAGCGGGCAGACCCGTGGCCTTATTTTCACGTACCCACCACGCTTCAGAAATCCGCCACTCCTCAGTGGAAAAGGAGGCCCAGGCCATAGTGGAAGCTCTGCGGCATTGGAGGCATTACCTGGCCGGTAGGAGATTCACTCGCCTCACTGACCAACGGTCGGTTGCTTTCATGTTCGATAATGCACAGCGGGGCAAGATCAAGAACGACAAGATCTTGCGGTGGAGGATCGAACTCTCCACCTATAACTATGAGATCTTGTATCGTCCCGGAAAGCTGAACGAGCCGTCCGATGCCCTATCCCACGGCACGTGTGCCAACGCACAAGTGGACCGTCTCTGAACCCTCCACGAGGACCTCTGCCACCCGGGGGTCACTCGGTTCTATCACTTCGTAAAGACCCACAACCTGCCCTACTCCATCGAGGAGGTCAGGACCGCCACCAGGAACTGCCAAATCTGCGCAGAGTGCAAGCCGCATTTCTATCGGCCAGATAAAATGCACCTGATCAAGGCTTCCCGTCCCTTTGAACGCCTCAGTCTGGACTTCAAAGGCCCCCTCCCCTCCACCGATCGCAACATGTACTCCCTCAATGTGATTGATGAATACTCCCGGTTCCCATTCCCCATCCCCTGCCCCGACATGACCACGGCCACGGTCATTAAAGCCCTCGGCACCATCTTTACACTGTTCGGTTGCCCCGCCGACATACATAGCGATAGGGGGTCCTCCTTCATGGGCGACGAACTGCGTCTATTCCTGCTCAGCAAGGGCATTGCCTCGAGCAGGACGACCAGTTACAACCCCCGGGGGAACGGTCCGATAGAGAGGGAGAACGGTACGGTCTGGAAGACCATCCTACTGGCCCTACGGTCCAGACGTCTCCCAGTTTCCCGCTGGCAGGAAGTCCTCCCGGACGCCCTCCACTCCATCCGGTCGCTGCTGTGTACAACAACGAATCAAACACCTCACGAACGCCTCCTTGTCTTCCCCAGGAAGTCCTCCTCCGGAACGTCACTTCCGACCTGGCTGGCAGCCCCGGGACCCATCCTGCTCCGAAAGCATGTGCGAACGCACAAATCGGACCCGTTGGTCGAGAGGGTTCATCTCCTCCACCCGAACCCACAATGCGCCTACGTGGTGTATCCCGACGGCCGACAGGACACGGTCTCTCTGCTGGACCTGGCACCCGCCGGAGCCCTGCACACCCCCCCAACACCAGTGACCTCCTCTGGAGCCATGTACGCCCCCCCAACACCGATCGCCCCCTCCTTCCCGCCCGCCCACCCCACAGACGCCCTCTTCCAGGGTGGATCGGTCCTTCCCCCGGCCCCGAATTGGGATACTGAAGCGGGATGAGGCATCGCAACGCTCCCAGAGATGATGAGGCCGGAACCTGCGCCTGCATCACCACCGGGGCTAAGACGATCGGCGAGGACGACCGGGCACCCATCCGAGTCATTGAATCTGTATAATGAAGCACGAAATGCCTCTGTAAATAATTGTTTTGGTTCGGTTGCCCTTTAAAAGCTGCATTGTAAGTAGTTAGTATCGGAGCATAGCCGCCGTGTTAGTGGCTTCCTAGGTACCGACTCTGTAAACCCCTACCACTATACGGCCCACTACCCCGCCGGGTTCCTTTTTAACAAGGGGTGAATGTGGTGGTATGTATTAGGGGTATTAAGGTACCCTGGGATGCCGAGAGGCTATTGGTAGATAGACACTGGATCCCGATTGGATCAGGCCACCTGCTGGCTCCACCCAGCTAGGTGGAGTATAAGAGCCTGGGTTCTCCCAGCAGCCGCATTCTGTAACTGTGCTGCTGGGGAACAAGTCTGCGTAATAAAGCCATCGTTCAACTCCTTCTCATCTCGTCTCGTGAGTGATTGATTGTGCTACACAGAGGCCACAGATTTCAGAACATTAACAAAAGAACCAGAGGCTTGGTGGATATTTTTACACAATGAGTTGTGATCCGGATGGCACTGCCTGAAAGGGCGGGGAGAGCTGGTTCAATAGGAACTTTCAAAAGGGGAATTGATAAATACAGGAAAAGGAGAAGTGGTGTACTCCGGCGTAAGTACAGAGGAGCGGGATTCATTGAATAGCTCTTTCAAATTGTCGGCAGGGTCACAATGGGCCAAGTGTCTTCTCTCCGTTGGAATTTTAATAGTTTACTCAGATAATAAATGTGATGAATGGGTAATGTGCCTTTAAGATCATGCATGTAATGTCCCTTTAAGACCGGGTTTAGTACCCAGGAGACTCCGCCTCCTGCTCCACCTCCCAGGGGCCGGATATAAGGTGACGTCCTGTGGGCGGCGCTCAGTGAGCACTCATCTCTCCAGCTGGCGAAGTTCTCTGTTTATTAAAGCCTTTGTTTTACGAGTACACTCTCTCGTGTCATAATTGAGGGTATATCAAAAACGTTTTAATGCCAAATAGGAGGAGCAAGTAGACATTAGGTCAATTGGAATGAAATCAATTTGGTCTCATTGAATCACTTAGGTTGGTTTAAAGAAGCACATTCAAATGTTTAAACATGAAGAAATTGGAGAGGTAACAAGCGTATGGCAGCTACAATGGTATAGCTCTGATGAAATGTCGCAGACCTGAATTGTCTGACTTGGTTCCTCACTCCACAGATGCTGCACTGATCTGCTGAGTATTTGTAGCATTTTCTGTTTTTACATTATTTAATATGAAAGCTGGTTTGGCCTAAATCCCAGAGATAATCGTGACATGATTCTGACAGTCATCACCTTTCCCAGGAACCAACCCTACCCACAAGGGCCCTGATGTGCTCACACGTCTGAAAAACATTTCCTTTGAGATATAGTACATGCTGTACATGTTCGCAAAAAATCTCCTCTGCAATTAATAACTCCTCCGCAGAGAGACAGAGGAAGTGAATGGTTTTCTTCTCTTGTGGAACTCACATGGTCGAGACACTGCAGCCAATAAATCCACCCTTGCCGGATCAGGGTGAGATCAAGAGTTTGTGAATTATACTGCAAATTCTGCTTAAAACATCTGTGGAGAACCTTTGGCCTGGTTTCATTGAGACTGGGAGTGGAAGTGAAGGATGATGATGCTTTGGGACAAAACCACGTAACTCTTCAACTGCCATTCCATAGATCAGCAACACAACTGTTGAAAAAAAAAATCAGTCCTTACTTTTTTCCAACTTATTGTAACTTACCAAATGAAAGGCATCCAGAAAGCTCCAGTAAAGATGAGGTATGGGGTAGGTGCTACCTCCTTTGGTTCCTCTTTGGAATAGAATTGTAAATACAGGAATGGGGTTAATGATCTTGTTACAAATAATAGACTGAGAAATGTTCCTCTGGGGTTTTTCATACTCCATTTATCTGCCAGTTCTCTTTCCGTCTCTTTTAGATACTGATTAATGCATGGTGCTGACATATTCAATAGTCTGACTGGCATCACCAGTCTGTAAGTGCCCCTGCAGTTGATGGCATAACTGTCTATCAGAAGTTGTGGTATGGGGTGGCACGGTGGCGCAGTGGTTAGCATTGCTGCCTCACGGCGCCGAGGTCCCAGGTTCGATCCCGGCTCTGGGTCACTGCCCGTGTGGAGTTTGCACATTCTCCCCGTGTTTGCGTGGGTTTGGCCCCCACAACCCAAAAGATGTGCAGAGTAGGTGGATTGACCACGCTAAATTGCACCTTAATTGGGAAAAAATGAATTGGGTACTCTAAATTTTTTTTTTTTTTTTAAAAGAAGTTGTGGTATGGAAGGTGACGTCCTAAGAACAGACCCGATAAAGCTGGAGGAAGTGGGAGAATGGAATTGTGTCCTTACAGAAAGCGAGCTGGGAACAAGTGTAAATCAAGGATGGTGTGGTCAGTGGGATTTCTATAAATTATAATCAACAGTTTAATTCCAGAAATGGAGATTGTGTATTCAAAGAAGGAAAGACTCCAGAGATAGGTAGATATTTGATATCAGAGTACATAATCCAGGCTTCCAGTCTCAATGCAGTACTGAGGGAGCACCACACTACCGGAGGTATCACCATTCAGGTGAGACATTAGGCTGATGTCCCGTCTGCCCTCTCAGCTGGATGGAATAGATCGGAGCTGCATGGATACAAAACTGACTGAGTGACAGGAATCAGAGTAATGGTGAACGGGTGTTATTTTTGGACTGGAGGAAGGTTTGTAATGGAATTCCCCAGGGATTGATGTCAGGAACACTGCTCTTTCTGGTATATCTTAGAATCTGGAATGCATTGCCCGAGAGTGCGGTGGAGGCAGGTCCAATCAAAGTATTCAAGAGGGAATTTATCTGGAAAGGAAGAATGTGCTAGGTTAAGAAACAAGAGATGGTGAGTGGTACTGGGTGGATTGCTCATTAAGACAGCCACGCAGCCTTGATGATCTCAATGGCCTTCTTGTGCTGCAGCCATTCTAAGATTTAAAAATAGACGATCTGCTAAGTATATTGTTGTTTGTAAGAGCTTGCTATGCACAATATGGCTGCTGTGTTCCTTACAGTGACTACACTTCAAAAAAGTATTTATTTGGCTGTAAAATGCTTTGAGATGTAATAAATTGATGAAAAGGAGTAACTTAAATCATAGTCTTTCTATATATTAGTTCAGAAATAGTTTCACAAAGTAATTGGTGTTGAAATCTAATAAAGTTTTATTGTAGAAATATATTATGACTGCTCATCAAAGCTAATATTGGACAATGTTAATTACAGTTTTTATTAAAACACAATGATAAAAAAATCCTTACCTTTAGTACTAATAAAGCTGTTAGCAA
This sequence comes from Scyliorhinus torazame, assembly GCF_047496885.1. Lineage (NCBI taxonomy): Eukaryota > Metazoa > Chordata > Chondrichthyes > Carcharhiniformes > Scyliorhinidae > Scyliorhinus > Scyliorhinus torazame. The sequence continues at coordinate 286,809,288 of NC_092707.1, read as the reverse complement.
TAGAAGTAATCATCTCAGTTGAACCTTTTTGTAGATATGCTGGGGATTACCCATTTTTGTTTTTATTCGTTTACGGGATGTGGGTGTCGCTGGCCCTGGCCAGCATTTATTGCCCATTCCTAATTTCCCTTGAAACGTTGGTGGTGAGCAGCACTCCCTGTGTTTACCCTAGAATGGGTGCAGACAGGAGTGTTCGAAAAGATACTCAATAGTACGGGAAACCTGAAAAATGGGATATTTCAATTGATGAAAATGAATGGCATTCACTTTGGGATAACCTTTAGCATCGATGGTGCAGGAAGCAGAAAACACACAAAGACTCGAAGCACTGGCTGCAGAGTGCTATTCCACAGGACTGCTGGAACCCAGGAGAAATTCCAGCAATAGCACAACTTGGAGAGTTAAACCGCTGAAGCCGTGAGTTGCCAAATGGCCAGATGCCAGCTCTAAACTTCCACAACACAAGGGGAGCAACAGAAGGATCCTGTAGGAATGTCTTGTTCCTGATCATTCTGAAGAGGTGTGGAGCAACCCAGTCTGTAATTGAATTTCCTTATGAATGAATTTTTTCATCTATTTCGCTTTCAATTCAAAGCAATTGTGAGAAATACCCTCCTGATTCACACTTCTAACTGAGCATGTCGCGATAGACTTGTAGACTGGTGAGCTGTAATATTAAAGGAACATTTCTTGATAGAAATGTTGTCATTGACAAATATAGTTCCTGCCATGTTAAAGGACCCCTGTTAATAGGAATGTTTGCTTAAAGGGAACATTTGCTTAGGCACACTGATTCATTCCCCATGTATCCTGCAATATTTGCTTAATATGCAAGACTGAATAAAGGAAATGTTTTACTCACCACAGGAGTGCGTCCATTAAAAGGCTTCGACTGTATTTAAAATAAACAAACAAACAAGAGGCTCATTTATCCGCTTTCTGAAAGGGTTAAGAATCCAAAAAATATTTTGCTTTTTATAAACTGACACCTTTGATCATTTTTCTATTGGTCTCCTATTAAAGTACAGCATAATGAGCTTCCCACAGAGCCAAACTAGATCATTGACTTAGTATCTCATGTGGGCACTCTTAACTGCTCAATGTTTGGCAATATTATCAGCTAGAGGTTGTTTGAAGGTTTTATGGTGAGAGCTGTACCATTGATGAAGACAAATTTAGGGTTACATTTATCTGGTGCAATCTCTCTTTGTAACTCTTACTCAAATACTTTTCAAGGTTTTAGCCCAGTGGGATGTATTATAGCACAGCAACGACCATTCAGCCCAACTGGTCCATGCTGTTAATGCTCCACAAGAGCCTCCTGGCACCCTGCCCTCAGATCCTTCCCCATGTGTTCATCCAGCTTCTCCTTAACTGTATCAAAGCCATTCATCTCAAACTCCCTGTGGGGGTGGGTTTCACATTCCCGCCATCTTATGGATGACGAGATTTCTCCTGAATTCTCAAATGGATTTATTAGTGACTATGTTATATTTATGACCCTAGTTCTGGTTGCCACAATCTGTGGAAATGTCTTTTTTAAAAAAAATATTTTATTCCAAACAATATTCAACAAAATAACACAACCTTAACATCCAACAGAGTATACATTTTCTCCCCATTTACACCCCCTCCCCTGTGACAAACAGCTCCTCAAATATAGCCATGAATGGCCTACACCGTACCTCAAAGCCATCCTCCCACCCCTTAGGGTAAATTTGATTTTTTCCAACTTGAGAAACTCATACTCGTCTCCCAACCATGCCCAGTCCCCGGAGGTGATGCACTTTAAGACATCATGAGATTGTGAGAGGCGATATATAAATGCAAGATTTTGGTATGCGGACAGTCAATATATTTCTGACAATCCTCTGCCTTACTTTAAACAGGGAACATTAACCTGTAAAAATGCCTGTGCTAACAGGGGAAATTGGGGGATGCCAGAAAAATGTTTAACATCCTCAACACTAAAGTTGTAAACAGTAATTCCTCCTGATAGTGGCAAAATGTTCAAACAAGTGTTCAGAAGATGCACAATGTGGATATCGGGTGGCGGCCATGAAGTTAACGGTTGCACATAAAGTGGCTCCTGCTTGGGGATTCAGTTTTTGGTCCTTTTTGCCTGTTTAACGGTTGCTGTGGTATAGTTGGATAGTTTTGATTCCTCCTCTGGAGTGAGATGCCTGGAAGTTATAACAAGAGAAACAAGTTGAGTAAGGAGTCCTCGTCTGACTCAGAAGTCCTTCATGTCGCAGGAGGAAAGAAAAATGGCAGATGTCCCGGTGTTGCCGCAGCCCTCTCAGTGAACAACTGAGAGGCTGGTGGAAATCTTGGCAGATTTTTGGGACGTTGGAACCGGTTCTGGGAGAGGTGGGACCATTACAAATCAGACGGTTTACACTTGGGCAGGACTGGAACCAATGTCCTGGGGGTGTTGTTTGCTAACGCTGTTGGGGAGGGTTTAAACTAATGTGGCGGGGGATGGGAACCAATGCAGGAAGTCAGAGGGTAGTAAAGAGGGGACAGAAACAAAAGCTAGTAAGGAGAAAACTGGAAGGCAGAAAAACAGATTGAACTGCCTAGTATGGCAGGGGGTGGGAACCAGAGCAAACAAAGAACAAAGAACAAAGAAATGTACAGCACAGGAACAGGCCCTTCGGCCCTCCAAGCCCGTGCCGACCATACTGCCCGACTAAACTACAATCTTCTACACTTCCTGGGTCCGTATCCTTCTATTCCCATCCTATTCATATATTTGTCAAGATGCCCCTTAAATGTCCCTATCGTCCCTGCTTCCACTACCTCCTCCGGTAGTGAGTTCCAGGCACCCACTACCCTCTGCGTAAAAAACTTGCCTCGTACATCTACTCTAAACCTTGCCCCTCTCACCTTAAACCTATGCCCCCTAGTAATTGACCCCTCTACCCTGGGGAAAAGCCTCTGACTATCCACTCTGTCTATGCCCCTCATAATTTTGTATACCTCTATCAGGTCGCCCCTCAACCTCCTTCGTTCCAGTGAGAACAAACCGAGTTTATTCAATCGCTCCTCATAGCTTATGCCCTCCATACCAGGCAACATTCTGGTAAATCTCTTCTGCACCCTCTCTAAAGCCTCCTCCACATCCTTCTGGTAGTGTGGCGACCAGAATTGAACACTATACTCCAAGTGTGGCCTAACTAAGGTTCTATACAGCTGCAACATGACTTGCCAATTCTTATACTCAGTGCCCCGGCCAATGAAGGCAAGCATGCCGTATGCCTTCTTGACTACCTTCTCCACCTGTGTTGCCCCTTTCAATGACCTGTGGACCTGTACTCCTAGATCTCTTTGACTTTCAATACTCTTGAGGGTTCTACCATTCACTGTATATTCCCTACCTGCATTAGCCCTTCCAAAATGCATTACCTCACATTTGTCCGGATTAAACTCCATCTGCCATCTCTCCGCCCAAGTCTCCAGACAATCTAAATCCTGCTGTATCCTCAGACAGTCCTCATCGCTATCCGCAATTCCACCAACCTTTGTGTCGTCTGCAAACTTACTAATCAGACCAGTTACATTTTCCTCCAAATCATTTATATATACTACAAAGAGCAAAGGTCCCAGCACTGATCCCTGTGGAACACCACTGGTCACAGCCCTCCAATTAGAAAAGCATCCCTCCATTGCTACCCTCTGCCTTCTATGGCCTAGCCAGTTCTGTATCCACCTTGCCAGTTCACCCCTGATCCCGTGTGACTTCACCTTTTGTACTAGTCTACCATGAGGGACCTTGTCAAAGGCCTTACTGAAGTCCATATAGACAACATCTACTGCCCTACCTGCATCAATCATCTTAGTGACCTCCTTGAAAAACTCTATCAAGTTAGTGAGACACGACCTCCCCTTCACAAAACCGTGCTGCCTCTCACTAATACGTCCATTTGCTTCCAAATGGGAGTAGATCCTGTCTCGAAGAATTCTCTCCAGTAATTTCCCTACCACTGAAGTAAGGCTCACCGGCCTGTAGTTCCCGGGATTATCCTTGCTACCCTTCTTAAACAGAGGAACAACATTGGCTATTCTCCAGTCCTCCGGGACATCCACTGAAGACAGCGAAGATCCAAAGATTTCTGTCAAGGCCTCAGCAATTTCCTCTCCAGCCTCCTTCAGTATTCTGGGGTAGATCCCATCAGGCCCTGGGGACTTATCTACCTTAATATTTTTTAAGACACCCAACACCTCGTCTTTTTGGATCACAATGTGACCCAGGCTATCTACACCCCCTTCTCCAGACTCAACATCTACCAATTCCTTCTCTTTGGTGAATACTGATGCAAAGTATTCATTTAGTACCTCGCCCATTTCCTCTGGCTCCACACATAGATTCCCTTGCCTATCCTTCAGTGGGCCAACCCTTTCCCTGGCTACCCTCTTGCTTTTTATGTACGTGTAAAAAGCCTTGGGATTTTCCTTAACCCTATTTGCCACTGGCTTTTCGTGACCCCTTCTAGCCCTCCTGACTCCTTGCTTAAGTTCCTTCCTACTTTCCTTATATGCCACACAGGCTTCGTCTGTTCCCAGCCTTTTAGCCCTGACAAATGCCTCCTTTTTCTTTTTGACGAGGCCTACAATATCACTCGTCATCCAAGGTTCCCGAAAATTGCCGTATTTATCTTTCTTCCTCACAGGAACATGCCTGTCCTGTATTCCTTTCAACTGACACTTGAAAGCCTCCCACATGTCAGATGTTGATTTGCCCTCAAACATCCGCCCCCAATCTATGTTCTTCAGTTCCCGCCTAATATTGTTATAATTAGCCTCGCCTAATATTGTTATAATTAGCCTTCTCTTTGGTCAGCAATAGGTCAGCCCGAGAAATAACTGAGGGAGAGCTACAGACTAAGGCCAGTAAGATTAAGAGGAAGAGCAGACAGGGAGTGATTGGTAAACACAGCGGGGCTGGTGGGCTGAAGTGCATTAGTTTCAATGCGAGGAGTATTTCAGTTAAGACAGATTAACATAGCTTGGATTACTACGTAGAATTATGTTGTTGTTGCTATTACGGAAACTTGGTTGAAAGAGGGACAGGATTGGCAACTAAACATTCCAGGATTTGGATGCTTCAGGCAGGATAGAGGGGGATGCAAAAGGGGTGGGGAAAGTTGCATTATTGGTTAAGGAGAATATCACAGCTGTGCTGAGGCGGGACACCTTGGCGGGTTCAGGCAGCGAGACAATCTGGGTAGAGCTCAAGAATAGGAAGGGAGCTGTCACAATGTTGGGGGTTTATTACAGACCTCCTAACAGCCAGTGGGAGATAGAGGAGCAGATATGCAGACAGATCTTGGAAAGATGCATAAACAATAGGGTTGTTGTGGTGGGCGATTTTAACTTTTCCTATATTGATTAGGACACACTTACTGCTAGAGGCATGGATGGAGCAGAATTTGTAAGGAGCGTCCAGAAGGGTTTCTTGAAAGAATATGTAAATAGCTCAACTCGGGAAGGAGCCATGTTAGACCTGGTGCTGGGGAATGTGCTTGGCCAGATGATCGAAGTTTCAGTCGGAGATCATTTCGGGGAGACTTCCGGGTGCGGCGATGACCAGCTGAGTCGCACGTTTCGGCAGCTCCCGGTGAAACGGACTTTTGGGCTCTTGATAGGAGCCCCAACGGCAATTTTGACGGCTAAAAACACTGTGCGGTAAACCAGAAGGGAATCCCCCCTGGATACAGATGAAAAAAGGAGGAGAAAGTGGCCGGATTGCAGTGGATCCTTTAGAACAGCGGCAAGGAAGGCAAGCAAAAACCAAGATGGCGTCGGAAGGTGGCAGTTTAACATGGGGCCCTGAACAACAAGAGTTCTTGAAATGCTGTGTGGAAGAGCTCAAAAAGGAAATGAAGAAAGAGCTGTTGGCCCCGATACTACAGGCGATCGAAGGGCTAAAGGAGGAACAAAAGACCCAGGAGCGGGAGCTTCGGGTCGTGAAGGCAAAGGCAGCCGAGAATGAGGACGACATACAGGGCCTGGTGGTGAAGACGGAGACGCATGAGGCACATCTGAAACGATGTGTGGAAAGGTTGGAGGCACTGGAGAACAACGCAAGGAGGAACAACCTGAGGATTCTTGGTCTTCCTGAAGGTGCGGAGGGAGCGGACGTTGGGGCATATGCGAGCACGATGCTGCACTCGTTAATGGGAGCGGAGGCCCCGGCGGGTCCGTTGGAGGTGGAGGGAGCATACCGAGTGATGGCGCGAGGACCGAGAGCAGGAGAAATTCCCAGAGCCATAGTGGTGAGATTCCTCCGTTTTAAGGATAGAGAAATGGTCCTTAGATGGGCAAAGAAAACTCGGAGCAGTAAATGGGAGAACGCGGTGATCCGCGTTTATCAAGACTTGAGTGCGGAGGTGGCGAGAAGGAGGGCGAGCTTTAATCGGGCCAAGGCGGTGCTTCATAAAAAGAAGATAACATTTGGAATGCTGCAACCGGCAAGACTGTGGGTCACATATCGAGGGAGGCACCGCTACTTTGAGACGGCGGATGAAACGTGGACTTTTATTGTGGAAGAAAAACTGGAATGAGCGGGTTATTAAAAAGAACATTTGAACAAAGTGGTGGGGCGAATGTGGGGGGCGAAGAGGGGGAAAGATGAGTTTTATGTACTAATCCTGCGATGTGGTAACTTTTCTCTCTTCCACAGGTGGTGATGGGGGGAGGAGGGGAGGTGGAGGAGATGGGGCGTTGGCCATTGGGGGCGGGGCCAAGGGAGAAGCGCGGGCTTGGTTCCCGCGCTATGAAAATCATGGCGGGAATAGAGAAGCAGGAAGAAGGGGGCGTAGCACGGTGCGAGCCGAGGTCACGGGGGAAGCAGAGGTCGGCCAGAGTTTGCTGACTTCTGGGAGCAACATGGGGGGAGTAATTACGCTCGTGGGGGATCTAGCGGGGGGAGGGGGGAATTACTGGGTTGCTGCTGCTGGGGAGAGGGGGGAGCTGGTATGGGAGGGGATGGGCGGGGGAGGGCACCGCCTGGGGGAGATACAGCTGCGTGGGAACCGGGTGAGGAGCTGGAAAAAGGGGATGGCTAATCGACAAGGGGGGGGGGGGGGGGGGTAGGAAGCCCCCCAACCCGGCTGATCACGTGGAACGTGAGAGGGCTGAATGGGCCGATAAAGAGGGCACGGGTACTCGCACACCTTAAGAAACTTAAGGCAGATGTGGTTATGTTGCAGGAAACGCACCTGAAACTGATAGACCAGGTTAGGCTACGCAAAGGATGGGTGGGGCAGGTGTTCCATTCGGGGCTAGATGCGAAAAACAGGGGGGTGGCTATATTAGTGGGGAAGCGGGTAATGTTCGAGGCAAAGACTATAGTGGCGGATAACGGGGGCAGATAAGTGATGGTGAGTGGCAAACTACAGGGGGAGACGGTGGTTTTGGAAAACGTATATGCCCCGAACTGGGATGATGCCAATTTTATGAGGCGGATGCTAGGACGCATTCCGGACCTAGAGATGGGAAAGCTGATAATGGGGGGAGATTTTAATACGGTGTTGGAACCAGGGCTGGATAGGTCGAAGTCCAGGACTGGAAGGAGGCAGGCAGCAGCCAAGGTACTTAAAGATTTTATGGAGCAGATGGGAGGTGTAGACCCGTGGAGATTTAGCAGACCTAGGAGTTCTCGTTTTTCTCCTATGTCCATAAAGTCTACTCGCGAATAGACTTTTTTGTGCTGGGAAGGGCGTTGATCCCGAAGGTGAGGGGAACGGAGTATACGGCTATAGCCATTTCGGATCACGCTCCACACTGGGTAGACTTGGAGATTGGGGAGGAAACAGGAGGGCGCCCACCCTGGAGAATGGACATGGGACTAATGGCAGATGAGGGGGTGTGTCTAAGGGTGAGGGGGTGCATTGAAAAGTACTTGGAACTCAATGATAATGGGGAGGTCCAGGTGGGAGTGGTCTGGGAGGCGCTGAAGGCGGTGGTTAGAGGGGAGCTGATATCAATAAGGGCACATAAAGGGAAGCAGGAGAGTAAGGAACGGGAGCGGTTGCTGCAAGAACTTTTGAGGGTGGACAGACAATATGCGGAAGCACCGGAGGAGGGACTGTACAGGGAAAGGCAAAGGCTACATGTAGAATTTGACTTGCTGACTACGGGCACTGCAGAGGCACAATGGAGGAAGGCACAGGGTGTACAGTACGAATATGGGGAGAAGGCGAGCAGGTTGCTGGCACACCAATTGAGGAAAAGGGAAGCAGCGAGGGAAATAGGGGGAGTGAGGGATGAGGAAGGAGAGATGGAGCGGGGAGCGGAGAGAGTGAATGGAGTGTTCAAGACATTTTATAAAAAATTATATGAAGCTCAACCCCCGGATGGGAGGGAGAGAATGATGGGCTCTCATCTGGAATTTCCCAAGGTGGAAGAGCAGGAAAGGGTGGGACTGGGAGCACAGATCGAGGTAGAAGAAGTGGTGAAAGGAATTAGGAGCATGCAGGCGGGAAAGGCCCCGGGACCGGATGGATTCCCAGTCGAATTCTATAGAAAATATGTGGACTTGCTCGCCCCAGTATTGACGAGGACCTTTAATGAGGCAAAGGAAAGGGGACAACTGCCCCCGACTATGTCTGAAGCAATGATATCGCTTCTCTTAAAGAAGGAAAAGGACCCGCTACAATGCGGGTCCTATAGACCTATTTCCCTCCTAAATGTAGATGCCAAGATCCTGGCCAAGGTAATGGCAATGAGAATAGAGGAATGTGTCCCGGGGTGGTCCACGAGGACCAAACTGGGTTTGTGAAGGGGAGACAGCTGAACACGAATATACGGAGGCTGTTAGGGGTAATGATGATGGCCCCACCAGAGGGGGAAACGGAGATAGTAGTGGCGATGGATGCCGGGAAAGCATTTGATAGAGTGGAGTGGGATTATTTGTGGGAGGTGTTGAGGAGATTTGGTTTTGGAGAGGCGTATGTTAGATGGGTGCAGCTGTTGTATAGGGCCCCGATGGCGAGCTTGGTCACGAATGGACGGGGATCTGCATATTTTCGGCTCCATAGAGGGACAAGGCAGGGATGCCCTCTGTCCCCATTATTGTTTGCACTGGCGATTGAGCCCCTGGCGATAGCGTTGAGGGGTTCCAAGAGTGGAGGGGAGTACTTAGAGGAGAAGAACACCGGGTATCTTTGTATGCGGACGATTTGCTACTATACGTGGCAGACCCGGCGGAGGGGATGCCAGAAATAATGCGGATACTTGGGGAGTTTGGGGATTTTTCAGGGTATAAATTGAACATGGGGAAAAGTGAGTTGTTTGTGGTGCATCCAGGGGAGCAGAGTAGAGAAATAGAGGACCTACCGTTGAGGAAGGTAACAAGGGACTTTCGTTACCTGGGTTCCAGATAGCCAAGAATTGGGGCACATTGCATAGGTTAAATTTAACGCGGTTGGTGGAACAAATGGAGGAGGATTTCAAGAGATGGGATATGGTATCTCTGTCACTGGCAGGGAGGGTGCAGGCGGTTAAGATGGTGGTCCTCCCGAGATTCCTCTTTGTGTTTCAGTGCCTCCCGGTGGTGATCACAAAGGCTTTTTTTTTAAAAAAAAGGATTGAAAAGAGCATCATGGGTTTTGTGTGGGCCGGGAAGACCCAGAGAGTGAGGAAGGGATTCTTACAGCGTAGCAGGGATAGGGGGGGGCTGGCACTACCGTGCCTAAGTGAGTATTATTGGGCCGCTAATATTTCAATGGTAAGTAAGTGGATGGGAGAGGAGGAGGGAGCGGCGTAGAAGAGATTAGAGAGGGCGTCCTGTAGGGGGACTAGCCTACAGGCTATGGTGACAGCCCCATTGCCGTTCTCACCGAGGAACTACACCACAAGCCCGGTGGTGGTGGCTACACTGAAGATTTGGGGACAGTGGAGACGGCATAGGGGAAAGACTGGAGCCTTGGGGGGGTCCCCGATAAGAAACAACCACAGGTTTGCCCCGGGGGGGAATGGATGGGGGATATGGAATGTGGCAAAGAGCAGGAATAACGCAACTGAAAGATCTGTTTGTGGATGGGAAGTTCGCGAGTCTGGGAGCGCTGACCGAGAAATATGGGTTGCCCCAAGGGAATGCATTCAGGTATATGCAACTGAGGGCTTTTGCGAGGCAACAGGTGAGGGAATTCCCGCAGCTCCCGACACAAGAGGTGCAGGACAGAGTGATCTCAAAGACATGGGTGGGGGATGGTAAGGTGTCAGATATATATAGGGAAATGAGGGACGAAGGGGAGACTATGGTAGATGAACTAAAAGGGAAATGGTAAGAAGAGCTGGGGGAGGAGATCGAGGAGGGGCTGTGGGCAGATGCCCTAAGCAGGGTAAACTCGTCGTCCTCGTGTGCCAGGCTAAGCCTGATTCAGTTTAAGGTATTACACAGGGCGCATATGACTGGAGCACGGCTCAGTAAATGTTTTGGGGTGGAGGATAGGTGTGCGAGGTGCTCGAGAAGCCCAGCGAATCATACCCATATGTTTTGGTCATGCCCGGCACTACAGGGGTTTTGGATGGGGGTGACAAAGGTGCTTTCAAAAGTAGTGGGGGTCCGGGTCGAACCAAGCTGGGGGTTGGCTATATTTGGGGTTGCACAAGAGCTGGGAGTGAAGGAGGCGAGAGAGGCCGATGTTTTGGCCTTTGCGTCCCTAGAAGCCCGGCGCAGGATATTGTTAATGTGGAAAGAAGCCAAGCCCCCGGGGGTGGAGACCTGGATAAATGACATGGCAGGGTTTATAAAGCTAGAGCGGATTAAGTTCGTTCTAAGGGGGTCGGCTCAAGGGTTCACCAGGCGGTGGCAACCGTTCGTCGAATACCTCGCAGAAAGATAGATGGAATGGAAAAAAGGCAGCAGCAGCAGCCCAGGATCGGGGGGGGGGGGGGGGGGAAAGAGGAGGAACCAGAAGGACTCTCAGGGTTGTTAATATATACTGTATAATATGTATAGGTCGTTGCGACAGATAATTATATATTGGACTGTTAAATTATATTTTTGGAGAGTGTTACTTGTGATAAGGCAGTTGCCAATTAGGGTTAGTTTTCATTTTTGTTATTTATTATTTATTCATTTTTTGTTTATAAAATAGGTCATTGTTATTTGTGCTGTTATAATATTGTGTAAAGGATGCACAATGTACTGTGTTGGTTGACCAAAAATTTTCAATAAAATATTTATAAAAAAAAAAGGAGATCATTTCGGGAATAGTGATCATAATTCTGTAAGTTTCAAGCTGCTTATGGAAAAGGACAAGTGGTCCTCAGGTGAAGGGGTTAGACTGGGGGAAGGCTAATTACAACAGCATTAAGCAGGATCCAGAGAGCGTTGACTGGGCGAGGCTGTTTGAGGGAAAATCAACATCAGGCATGTGGGAGGCTTTCAAATGTCAGTTTATTAGAATTCAGGATCGGCATGTACCTGTGATGCCGAAAGATAAGGGTGGGAAGTATGAGGAATCCTGGATAACGAGGGATATTATGAACCTGGTCAAAAAGAAAAAGGAAGCATTCGTAAGGTCTAAAAGGCTTAGGACGGATGAGGCTCTTGAAGAATATAAAGCAAGTAGGAAGGAACTTAAGGTTGGAGTTAGGAAGGCTAAAAGGGGTCATGAAATGTCATTGGAAACAGTATTAAGGAATACAGGAAAAAGAGGCAGGCGGTCACTGACAATCTGGCAAAAGTTTAAAAAAAAATTTAGAGTACCCAATTCATTTTTTCCAATTAAGGGGCAATGTAGCATGCCCAGTCCACCTACCCTGCACATCTTTGTGTTGTGGTGGCGAAACCCACGCAAACACGGGGAGAATGTGCAAACTCCACACGGATAGTGATCCAGAGCCGGGATCAAACCTGGGACCTCGGCGCGTGAAGCATCAGTGCTAACCACTGCACCAGCGTGCTGCCCAACAATCTGGCAAAAGTAACTGAGCCCATTTGTGCAGCTCTGGACAGGGTGGAACAACAGCTGGAGGTACAGGGCTCAACAATTCGGAATGTGGAGGAGATGGTCACAGACTCTGGCGACCGGATCGCCTCCTTGGAGGCAGAAGCAGCGATGTTGGTGGAGAGGCTGAAGGCATTGAAGGCCTAGGTTGATGATCTGGAGAATCGCTCCAGATGTCAAAATTTGAGGATCATTGGGCTGTGGGAGGGCATAGGTGTGAATGCCACGACCTATGTGACGAAGATGTTGGGGAAGCTGGTGGGGGAGGTTTTTTTCGCAAACTCTCCCGAGTGGATCAGGCCCACCAGTCGTTACGACAGAAGTCCAGATTTGGGGAGCCACCACGAGCGATCATAGTCTGACTCCACAGATCCTGAGATGGGCGAAAAGCACTCGGGAATATAGATGGAGGGCAGCACGGTGGCGCAGTGGGTTAGCCCTGCACCCTCACGGTGCCGAGGTCCCAGGTTCGATCCCGGCTCTAGGTCACTGTCCGTGTGGAGTTTGCACATTTTCCACGTGTTTGCGTGGGTTTTGCCCCCACAACCCAAAGATGTGCAGGCTAGGTGGATTGGCCACGCTAAATTGCCCCTTAATTGGAAAAAATGAATTGGGTACTCTAAATTAAAAAAAAGGGAATGTAGATGGGAGAGCCATCCAGTCAGAAGTTATCAGGACGTTGGGGCAGAACTGCCGCAAAGGCGTGCGGTGTTCAATAAGGCCTAGGCGGCTCTTTACAAGAGCAAAGTCAAATTTGGAATGGTGTACCTGGTTTGTCTGTGGGTCACGTTCAGATACGGGGACCATTAGTTCGACACGCCAGAGGAGGCGAATAATTTTGTAAAGAAACATGGACTGGGGGAAGACTGAATGAAGTTGTTCGTTACACCTGACTGTTGGGGTTTTCTTTTTCTCTTTCCCTTTTTTCACGTGCCACTTATTTCTTTGTCTTTTACCCGGGTTATTGTCTTTTTGTTTATTATATTATTGTTGGAAACTTGTAACTGTTGAAGGGTGAGAGAGTGGGTGTGGGGATGGATTTGTAGAATATTCTATGTTAAAAATGGGTACGGGTAGGAGGGCTGCAAGTTTATTTGTTGTGTGCGCAACTTGCTTTTCCCCAGGTGTGGGTCACCCCGCTAGCGGATATGCTGGTTAATGGGAGCAAAGTGGGGGAGAAAGCCACGGCTGATTACCTGGGGGTGTGTGGGTGTTTTCTGTTCCTTTTGTTTGTTAAGGTAACGAGCCTGGGGTGGTTGTTTTTTTTTGTTTGTTTGGGATGGGGAGGGGAGAGGTGGGGGCTGATGGGAGTGGGGTGGGTTGTTTGTTTGGTGATTGGGGGGGCGGGACAGGAAGAGGGAGTGCAGGAGGAGTCAATGGGGAAGGATAGATTGCTGACGATGGAGGTTTCTTTGTTGATGTATTGAGGGGGGGGGGTGGAGGTGTCTATCTTCGATGGGCTGGAACTGATGTGAGGTGGGACCCTATCTGATCGCCTCGTGGATAGGATATGGCTGATCATTGCAGAGGGGGCCGCATGCTGGTTACATGGAATGTGAGGGGTTTAAATGGGCCAGTTAAAAGACCCCGAGTGTTTGCCGACCGTAAGAGGTTGAAGGGGATGTGATTTTCTTACAGGAGACACATCTGAGAGTTTGGGATTAGACAAGATTGCAGAAGGGGTGGGTGGGGCAAGTGTTCCACTCAGGTTTTGGCTTGAGGATGAGGGGAACCATGTGGTTGATCAATAGGAGGGTGACCTTTTCGGTGGCCATTATTTTGGTGGATTCAGGGGGGAGGTATGTGATAGTGAGTGATGTGTTGGCAGGAGCTCCAGTGGTCCCGGTGAACATATATGCACGGAACTGGGACGATACGGACTGTATCAACAGGCTGCTGGCAGCCATCCCCGACTTTGACTCAGCAAGGGGGTTTGTGAGAGGGTAGCTTCCGCTATTGAAACCTATGCATGGCCAATTTAGCATGGCCAATCCACCTACCCTGCACACCTTTGGGTTGTGGGGACGAAACCCACACAGACACGGGGAGAACGTACAAACTCCACACGGACAGTGATCCAGGGCCGGGATCGAACCTGGGACCTTGGCACCTTTTGGACAATAAATGTCAATAAATGGCTGCCACCTTCGGGCGAACCGTAGTAGCGAACCTCTCAAGGCGAACTTGACTTTCTTTAGGCCAAGAAAGCTCGCCATGTCCGATAGCCATACCTCAGCCCTCGGGGGCTTTGAGTCCCTCCATGCTAACAGTATTCGTCGCAGGGCTACCAGGGAAGCAAAGGCCAGAACATCGGCCTCCCTCTCTTCCTGGACTCCCGGGTCCTCCGAAACCCCAAAGATTGCCACCTCCGGGCTCATTACCACCCCAGTTTTCAACACCCGGGACATGACATCTGCGAATCCAAGCCAGTACCCCCTGAGTTTAGGGCACGACCAGAACATGTGTACATGGTTAGCCGGCCCTCCGGCGCATCTAGCACACTTGTCCTCCAGCCCGAAGAATTTACTCATCTGGGCCACCGTCATGTGGGCCCGGTGCACAACCTTAAACTGGATCAGGCTGAGCCTGGCGCATGTTGTGGCCGTGTTTACTCTGCTCAGGGCTGCTGCCCAAATACCGTCCTCCAGCTCTCCCCGCCAGGGGTAATTTCTGAGGATCTGACCATTTTGTTAAGGGTCAGCAGTTGTCGGCTGGCCAGCACTAGGAGACTTTACAATGTGGTGCCGATGCCTTCGTCAGGGGTCGAGCCTCAGTGTTGGCTTTTCCTAGCACTGTGTCCCTGTGGCAGAACAGAATTTCTCTGGCAACGAAAGGGAGAAATAAAAGGTTGCACACAGCTAAGAGCGTTTGACCGGGTTGAGTGGGGTACATTTTTGAGGTAATGGGCCGGTTTGGCTTTGGGCCTAAATTAAATTTGTGGATTAGACTGTTGTACAGAGCCCCCACTGCGAGCATCCATCCCAACGCATTAAGTTCAGGGTATTTTCAGTTGTATAGGGGAACGAGGCAGGTCTGTCCACTTTCCCCGCTACTGTGTGCTTGCCGATTGAGCCGCTGGCCATCTCACTCAAGTTGACGGGAAGGGTTCCGACAGTCAAGATGAACATATTTCCAAGGTTCTTGTTTGTGTTTCAATGTCTTCCAGTCTTTCTTCCCAAATCTTTTTTTAGTAGGGTTAACAAGTTAATTTCGACTTTTATTTGGGCGGATAAGACCCCTCTGGTTTGGAGGGATTCTGCAGAGGGACAGGCAGTCAGGCAGCTTGGCATTACCAAATCTGATGTATTATTACTGGGCGACAAACATCGAGAAAGTGTAGGGATGGGTTGAGGATTTGAGGGTGGATGGAGGAGGTTTCTTGTATAGGTTTGAGTTTAAGTGCTCTTGTTACTGCTCCTCATCTGTTCTCTCCGGCCAGGTACCCTGCGAGTCCAGTGGTAATAGCTTTTCGGAGAATATGGAACCAATTCAGACAGAACTTTAAAGTAGAGTCTATGTTGCTAATGGCGATGATCTGTAGAAACCATAGATTTATACCGGCTGGGATGGATTCTTCGTATAAGGTTTGGGAGAGGGAGGGGGCCGGGAGGTATAGGGATTTGTTTGTGGAGGGTAGGTTTGCTGGGGCTGGAGGAATTGGTGCAGAAGTTCCAACCCCTGGGTGGGAATATTTTTAGATATTTGCAGGTAAGGAACTTTGTGCGAAAGGAACTCTCTTCATTTCCTTGATTACCGGCACCGTCTCTTATGGATAAGATGCTGTCTCTTGACGAGATAGGGGAAGGGAGGATATCAGATATATATGGGCAGTTGATGGAGGGGGAAGAGTGATTCGCTAGAGGAAGCAAAGGGAAAATAGGAGAAAAAGTTGGGTGGGGGTGGGTGGCAGGAATGTGTGGGTGGAGTGAGTTGCTGCATTGGATCAATTCTACCTCCTCGTGTACAAGACTGAGTTTGATTCAGTTTAAAGTGGTACACAGGGTGCACATAACCGAGCAGGGCACGTAGGAGTGGGTTCTTTCCGGGTGAAGAGTATAGATCTGAGCTTTGTTCGAAGGGGATGGCGAACCACTCACATATGTTTTGGATTTGATTTGTCACGTGTACCGAGGTACAGTGACAAGTATTGTTCTGCGTACAGTCCAGACAGATCGTTCCATACATGAAAGAACAGGACATACGATAGATACACAATGTAAATACATGGACACAGACAGCGGGTGAGTGTATAGAGTGTAATACTACTCAGTAGAGAAGATGTGTGAAGAGATCAGATCAGTCTATAAGAGGGTCATTCAGGAGTCGAGTAACAGCGGGGAAGAAGCTGTTTTTGAACCCGTTAGTGCGTGTTCTCAGACTTTTGTATTTCCTACCTGATGGAAGAGGTCAGAAGAGAGAATAACCAGGGTGGGAGGGGTCTTTGATTATGCTGCCCGCTTTCCCAAGGCAGCGAGAGGTGTAGTCAATGGATGGGAGATGATTTTCTGTGATGGACTGGGCTGTGTTCACGACCCTCTGTAGTTTCTTATGGTCTTGGGCCGAACAGTTGCCATGCCAGGCTGTGATGCAGCCAGATAGGATACTTTCTATGATGCACCTGTAAAAATTGGTAAGAGGCAATCTGAACATGCTGAATTTCCTTAGTTTCCTGAGGAAGTATAGACGCTGTTGTACTACTTGGTTGTAGTGACGATGTAGGTGGACTAGGACAGATTATTGGTGATGTGTAGCTAGAAATCTAAAGCTGTCGGCCATCTTCACCTCGGCACCATTGATCTTGACAGGGGCATGTACGATACTTTGCTTCCTGAAGTCAATGACCAGCTCTTTCGTTTTGCTGACATCGAGGGAGAGATTCTTTTAAAAAAAAAAGTTTAGTGTACCCAATTCATTTTTTCCAATTAAGGGGCAATTTAGCATGGCCAATCCACCTAGCCTGCACATCTTTGGGTAGTGGGGGCGAAACCCATGCAAACACGGGGAGAATGTGCAAACTCCACACGGACAGTGACCCAAAGCCGGGATCTGGGACATCGGCGCCGTGAGGCTGCAGGGCTAACCCACTGCGCCACCGTGCTGCCCGAGGGAGAGATCCTTGTTGTTACACCAAATCACTAGGTTCTGTATCTCCCTCCTGTGTTGACTAATTATTGTTCAAGATCCGACCCATGACGGTCGTGTCATCAGCAAACTTGCAGATGGAGTTGGAGCCTAATTTTGCTATTCAGTCATGTGTGTATAGGGAGTATAGTAGGGGGCTACATACGCAGCCTTGCGGGCCCCCGGTATTGAGGACTATCGTGGAGGAGGTGCTATTTATCCTTACTGATTGTGGTCTATGGGTCAGAAAATCGAGGATCCTGTCGCAGAGTGAGGAGCCAAGTCCTAGGTTTTGGAGCTTTGATATGAGCTTGGCTGGGATTATGGTGTTGAAGACGGAGCTGTAGTCAATAAATAGGAGTCTGATGTAGGAGTCCTTGTTGTCAAAATGCTCAAGGGATGAGAGTCGGGCCAGGGAGATGGTGCCTGCTGTGTTTTGGTCATGTCCTAAGTTGTTTAAATTCTTGGCTTCCTTCAAGACAATGTCGGAGACTCTAGAAGTTAGAAGGGAGCCGTGCCCAACGATGGCGATCTTTGGAGTGTCTGACTTGCCAGGGGTGCAGGAGGTGAAGGAGGCGGATGTCTTGGCCTTCGCCTCTCTAATAGCCTGGAGGTGAGTCTTGCTTGGATGGAGGGCATCAACACCATCGACAGCTTCAGCGGGGATTTGGTGGAATTCTTTCATTTGGAAAAGATAAAGTATGCCATAAGGGGCTCGGTGGGCACGTTTTACTGTTCATTACCTTTTTAAGGAGATGGTTGTCATCAGCAATTGGGTGTGGGGGGGGGGGGGGGGTGAGAAAGAAGATTCTGGGTAATTACTGGAAAGGTGGGCTAGCTTGTGAGGATAATTTTATTAAAAGTTGTATGTTTTTGCTTCATCTTTTTGTCGGTTAGAAATTGAGAATTTTCTGCAACAATTTTAAAAAAAGACACAATGTGACCTCATTAAAAATGAAAATGTCTTGGGGATTTTCATGTAAATATAATGGATATAAATGCAAAATTTGTTGATTCGCGAACCTAGTGGTTGGAACTCCCTTGCACACCCATTTCCCCCCCCCCCCCCAGCTCCTCCCACCCCCCATCCCCAGTAAGCAATGGGCAAATTAAAGAAACTTCCAGGAGAAACAATTAATTGTTTGTTTTTGTAACAAAAATGAGCACAATAAATGCCCTGTTAGTGAGGGAGTTGAAGGTTAAGAGGATTCTGACTCTGATACCATTGGGAGTGTGAGCACACCATCTATGGAATACAACTTGTCAGAGGGTTAGTGTGGTTAGGAAGGCTGGATTTATATTCTGGAGCTAACTCAAATATATTTGGCAGTGAGGTACTTACTGAGTCATTCAGGAGCATATTAGGAGCAAGAGTCAGCCGTATTGTCACGGCTGGATGACTTGCTTCCACTCCGGTTCAGAGTTTGAAAATGGGTGATAAGACCATTCGACCTGCTGACTCTGCCACAGGTGGTTGTCAAAGGATTGAATAGTTGGGTTGTTTGGAGGTTTGTGCACTCGCCCCAACACTTTGACTTTCTGCACGTCCCTGATGAAGTCTCTCGATGTCTTTCTCAATGATCCTGCTCCATTTTGGTCGGTCAAAGGCCAGGGTGTCCCATGAGTCAGTGGGGAAGTTTGATCTCTTCAGGGAGTCTTTGAGGCCATCCCAAAAGCATTTCCGCTGTCCTTCTGGGAGTCTCCTGCCAGGACCAATTCCAGAGTCGAGCAGTTGCTTTGGGAGTTTGGTGTAAGGCTTGAATGGACTGACGTAAAAGACAGATTGAATAGACCGATTGGAAGGAATTGACTCGATGGTAAAATGCAGTTTTCTCGTTTATGTTCCCCAATTCTTAATGAAATTCAAGTTTTCAAGCAATCTGCTTGGAGAATCCAACATTGCTGTATTGCACAAGTTTGTGTTGAGCTGTATTGCTATTCTGCAAGTACGGAGCATAATATATTTTAAAAATCGACTCCATTCAGATACAGTGCATGTACAAGCCAATATGGGAATGAGTCCTAGGATCAGGAAGGCCCAGGGTTTAGTCGACAAACTGCATTGGGTTAGCTGGTCATGGCTTAAAATAAGGCAAAACAGATCAATGTTCCCAGTTTTAATCATCAGCCAATAGCAACTGTTGGGAAACACACCTGCGGACAGTGATTATCAACAGAAGCATCACTCTCAAATATTTTAACATTCACTGTGCAGTCATTCACAAAGACAGACTGTTGCAGGGGAGTGTTTTTGAATCTGTCCAAGATTATTTTTCTTAATTGGTAACTTGAATGTAAAACATTGGGGTAGCATTTTCCCCCCATGCCAAGTGAACTCCCTCCCTCTCACGGAAGACCTTTCTTATGCTTAACGCAGCAAGGGTCACTGGCAGTGCATCTGCTAACACTGTGCGACTGAGCAGGCAGAAGAGGCTGCACATTTGCCTGTGCCAGCTTCACCAAGTTACAAAGGCCCCTTTCACTGGTTGAGCAGATCTAGCGTGTCCAGACCATCACACCTTGATTTCAAGAGCCTCTGGGAGAGTCAACAACCCACAACTACACCCAATTTCTGCTTTGGAAATTATGAAACCTCATTGTATCAACTTGGTGTTCTATGCAAAAAGCACCAAGCTTGGACACAATTCACACCCCAGGACACCTGCATCGAGATTTTACTGTGGGTTGAATTACATTTAATAGCAATCGCTGCTTTAAGCAGCAAAGTGATTAATTTACACATCAGTTAAATCCAATGCCGGGCATTTTCATCCCTTCCCTATAACGTGACATCAGAATTTGTTGGAACAAAGTTAGGAGGAGCAAATCTTAAATTTACATAAATTACTTCATCAAATCCATAGAATTCCTACAGTGCAGGAAGCCATTCATACCATCGAGTGGGCACTGATCTTCCGAAAGAGCACCCACACAGGTCCACCCCCCCCCCCCCTATCCCCACAACCGGAGTTAACCTCCGCATCCTTGTGAAATTAAGGGGCAATTTAGCATGGGCCAATCCACCTAACCTGCACAGCTTTGGCCTGTGGGAGGAAACCAGAGCACCCGGAGGAAAGAAACCTATGCAGACATGGGAAGAAAGTGCAAACTCCACAAGTCATCCAGGGCCGGAATTGAACCCGGGTCCTTGACGCTGTGAGGCAGTAGTGTGCAACTGATGTGAGGTTCCACACAGACTGTCTTGCACAGCTGGATAACTTACTCAAAAGGAAATTTCTTCCACTGGTCTCGAGGTAAGCATTAGAATACTCCGGTTATCGTCCCACTTGTGAAAATAAATCTGTTCTTAATCGCAGATGGATTTTGTCTTCAACCCAACATGTCACGAGATCAATGGTCTAATCGCAACTTCCTGAAACTGTTGTTTTAGGCTCTAGGTGATGGTTCGTGTTCCAGAAAGTAAAACATTAACACATAATGTGCACCACGCTTCACATTTAAGAAAAAGCCAACTTCAGCATTTCGAAAAATGACAGAGCAAGGCCAGTAGACAAAATGGAAAACACCACAACACTTCTAGGACTTCTTTTCACTTTCAATGCTTTTGTTTAAAAAGATGAAATTGTTGAAAAGATGTCAGCAGTGATAGAATCTTGATCAACAGGCATGATAAACTGTTCATTTTGGATCCTCAATGGGCTGAATAAACATTAGTAAATGAGTAAATACATTTCAATGTAAAAGTGGAGTCTTATATGAACGAATGTATAGAATTAGCCTATGTAGTAACAGTCCAGTGGGGCAGCATGCCATACCCATCTTCTGAAAATAAAAGTCATATCTGACATTCCAGAAAATATATAGCTATTAAATCCTGGTCTATCGATAACTCTAATGAATAGTCTTTGCTTAGCTTGTCTGTTCTCTAATTAGAGTTTCTTGTGCGTCTCTGATTTCTATCACTCCCTCATTGGGGCCGTGCCTAGATCCCAATCTTTGAAATTCCCTCGCTAAGCCTCTCGGTTCACTTTCCTTCTTTAAGATTCTTCATACAATTTACCTCTTTGACTAAGAATTTGGTTATCTGCCCAAATATCACCGTATGTGGCTCAATGTTGAACAATGCTATGAAGCATCTTGGGATGCATGATTATGCTCAAGGCCCCATATAAATACAAGTTGTTCTGAAAGGGAGTCTGGGGGTTGGAGGCAAATCTGTATCTGGAACTTGCACGAGTGGGAGAGTCATGGTAGCATCGAGGTGTCCCTCAGTGACAGAACCATTGTTCACTTCCTTTTTACTCATCTATTTCTTCACCTTTTGAGATCAAATGAAGTCTCCTTTAACATCACAATTCTTCTACAGGGAGAGGTTCTACTCCAACCCTTAAAAGGCCAAGCAGAAATTCCTGTTAAAGGCTAGGATCCAGTCCACCACCTTCTCAAGGACAATTAGGGATGGGAACAAAGTGCTGGTCTTACCAGTGACACCCACATTCCAGAAAGGAACTAAAGAAATTTGAATTTTAACAGCAGGTGTGGTTGCTGGGTTACAGGGATAGAGTGGTGGTGTAGGTTTAAGTAGGGTGCTCTTTCCAAGGGCTGGTGCAGATTCAATGGTCCAAATGGCTTCCTTCTGCTCTGTAAATTCTATGAGGAAGAACAAAATAAATTTTCAGCAAAACTAAACTGAAGCAACGGAGAAAGATCATTCCAGAATAACTAACAAATTCATATTAAAAATTTGTTTTTTGAGTGAATTGATTTTTTCAACCAAGAAAAGGATGACTCAATGAATCAGAAGCACTATTATAAATTTGTCAACAAACTAAATGGACGACGTGCTTTGTTTAAAAAAAAAACTAGTTATTCCCCCTGGTTTTGCCCATAGGAATTCAGATGTGATCTTGGCTGGAAGGAGGAGTTGGAGTTTTAATGGTCACAGTACGGGTGTGGGAGTATTTACTATGGCAGCTACCAACAGTTTTGGGAAGAGTTCAGAGTGGGGAATAGGGACAAAGATGAGTGGCGCCATGTTTTGGGCTATATCGGATAACAAAGGATCAGGTGGAGTAAGCAATACGAACCCATACTGCATCATTTCCTGTGTTTTTCCTACAATGGAGCTGCCCAGGACAACACAAGTCTTACCATGTAAAGTCTGTACAAATCCATCGTTTCTTTGTACTTCATTCCGTGTCATTATCGCAACAATGTGCAGGCTCCATTTCATGACCACACAATAATCCACCTTTCACACTTCTTGCTGAACAAGTTTTCCAACTCACCATCGGCGACATTTTGAATGCCAATGCTCCTTTCGTTTTATTGTCATCTGATCAGCCGTGGTACATATTTAAGATATGACATGTAGGAGAATTATCTACTGGTCAGGCCATTATTTTGTAGTTTTAATATGATGTATTTGTATTTACATAGTACATTTGAAAAGCAATGGCTACATCATGATCGTACACATTAGAAACAATAAAAAAAATAGAAGTTAAGAACCAAAATGTACATCATACACTTGATATATTTTTACACAGAGGTAAAAATGCTTATTGTAAAAAAACTAATAATCAATACAACAGGGTTTTTTTTTAGTATACAAGAAACATAGTGCAGGCACTTTCTTTTCATTCTTTAAGGTGTGCACCAACAGCTTTTGGTTAACTTTCTTACCACAGATACAAAAATAAATTTGATTTGTCTCCCCCCATCATCCCCACGTCAGACAACTGTCTTTTTGCAATGCAGAGTTGTTTGGGAGGAATCCCAAATCTCCTCAACATCAATGTGGGTGACAGATGAGAACTATGTACAAGAAAAACCCCTCTAGCTCAGCTCCCTGTTAACCTTATAGAGTTCTCACCTCATTTTACAAATTTACAGTCTATGTGTGGCAAGAACTGCTTATAAAAAATAATGTTGAAGTGGACAATGTAGGGTGCCTTAGCGGAAACATGTTTCGAAGCACCGCCAACCCCATGTTATATCAGTGAGCTGCTGGATTACTGCAAGATCTCCAAAAAGATTAGTGTCGATTTAAGCCTGTACCTTGTGCTTTGTGTTCCAATGTATTCAATACCTCACAGTGATCTTAATGGAAATAAAATCACAATTCGAAAATCTCCTGTGTGCAACAATGCTGGGCTAATGTTCCATTTGCAATAGGAAATATATCCAGCTGTGAATTAGGGCCACTATTTTAATGTTTTTTACACTGTGCTGTTGGTGGATTAATGTCCAGTTAATGTAATATATTTCACTGGCTTCAAACACTGAAATCAATCAGTTCTGCCAAAAAAACATTGAAAATTAATAGAACTTGTAGATTTTAAAAAAGGACAGTGCTGCCTATGTATCGGAAGCCTTCAATGATTAAAAATGCAGATGCAGTTTGAGTGGTGGAAAGCAATGAGCAACGCTCTTGCCAAGCTGAGCAGAAAACCCAATGTGCAGCGCTCATGTTTATCGGCAAGGAATTTGTGACTGATGTTATTGTGCAACAAAGGAAGGGGGAGGGTAAGGATGTGTAATGCACTGGCAATTGACTCTGCACAAGATGGTAAGGAAGAGTCATCAGTTCTCACAGACTTTTTCCCGAGCTGCCTTAAAACAGAAGGATCAGATTGTACAATGCTGAGGCGCTAAAACTGCTGCTTTCCAAATAAATTAAAACAAAATGGCTATTCCCTGTGCTGTTATAAAAATATTCTTTCAAAGCTTAAGCTTTCTAACGGAGGGTTTTGTTCACTCCCCTAAATGACCTGAGCTATTAAGATTTTGAAGGAAAGTCCCTCTTCCCCATCCAATGAAATTTATAGCCAGTGTGACCACAAGCTACACATCGGTAAGGCCTCAATGATCCTTATTCTCTAGGACACGTTGTGCTTTTTAAAAAAAAAAATGGAACTAACTTGGATCTGCCAGACTTGACTTACCTCGTTCTCTCCAAGAAATGGTCAAAACGTGCAATTCTGGTTTTGTGCATCGCTCACACAGTACACTTGGCCAGGCCTGCACCTGCTCTGCCTTCAAATCAATTCAGTGATTTAAAGTTTGGCAAAGGCGGAGCAGTCTGTGAAAACTACTCACTGTGGCTCACTGCGGAGCAGAGACTGAAAAAAGTAGAGGTCAGCAAACTAGGTTTGTGAAAGCAGACAGTGTGACCATCAAGAGTTCTCAGAGCGGAAGAGCCCCATCCGTCAC
Source organism: Scyliorhinus torazame (assembly GCF_047496885.1). Classification (NCBI taxonomy): domain Eukaryota; kingdom Metazoa; phylum Chordata; class Chondrichthyes; order Carcharhiniformes; family Scyliorhinidae; genus Scyliorhinus; species Scyliorhinus torazame. The sequence continues at coordinate 286,785,028 of NC_092707.1, read as the reverse complement.
TCACTGTGTTAAATGTAGTGAACTAACACTGTACTCTCTCTCATTGCACTGGCTATGTTGCTGCATAAAGTGAGAACAGGCAGTCTGGAGTTGGGTTAGTGTAACCTGACAAACTTTAGTGTATTGACAATTTATTTTTTAAAAACGAGAACTTGTTTCAAGGATCCCAAATAAATAGGAAAGAATTTTCGACTGTTTCTTTTTCTTTAAAAAAAACCCCATGATTTTACATTAAATTCAATTTTAATGTTCACTGTTGTACTAAAAAAACCTGGGGCAACTGTGACACCTTTTAAGACTCTAACTGATCGAGACCCGAGGGTTAGTCAGAACCAAGTTCATTGTTTGTAACTCAAATGAAATGAAATGAAAATCGCTTATTGTCACAAGTAGGCTTCAAATGAAGTTACTGTGAAAAGCCCCGAGTCGCCACATTCCGGCGCCTGTTCGGGGAGGCTGTTACGGGAATTGAACCGTGCTGCTGGCCTGTCTTGGTCTGCTTTCAGAGCCAGCGATTTAGCCATGTGCTAAACAGCCCCCGTAGAGAGCGATACCCATAGTTAGAGATGAAGTAAATAAGAGTCAAAGTATTTGTTGATAACAAATGAGGTGCGATTAACAAACAGCATTAATGGCAATACTGCGTTGTGGTATATGTTTACTGGCACACTTTTTTAAACAAAAAAAGGGTAATATAGGATACCTGACTACAGGTTAAGTGTCTCGGATGATTAAGCAGGAACCATACATGCCAGTTTTCTCATTAATGCTACATCCTGTTGGCCAGTTGGGATAATGCCACCGTGGCACATTGCAGCCAGAGTGATATCTCCCACCCCTCAGGCATGGCTCTCCAAACCACTACACAACATAATTCAGTCTCAACCTCTTACATTTAAAAAAAAATAAAATAAACATGAGACATCCTGTTTTTAATATATATATATATATAAATATATATATATATATATATATATTCATAGAAAAGTCTAGTTGTTACAGTTAGTTCCATGTAATGTTTGTAGAATAGATACAGCCTCCGTGCTTGTTGATTTTACAGGACTCCAGCTTCTAGATGAGTAATATTCCAGAGTGTGTTTGGTGATAGGAACTGCATCAAACTGCAGTCTTAATGCTTCAGACCAAAATGTGCTTCATTAACTGATGTTCTAAAGAAAAGATACGATACAAGTCACCCAACTGCTTTATGTTTTCCACCACAACACCTGCACATCACCCCGCATTTGTAGCATGCTCGAAGGGGCAGATAACAGCACATACAGGGAGCTATAAACGATAAGGCTATCAACGCTAGCCAACGAAGGCAGAACCTTTCATCGTTGGTATCACAAGAACAAGGGTCTGAATAATCTCCTTCAGGATCAGACATGCAGTGATACAGCATGCTGTCAGCGCACCACATACAGCTCACTCGACGGATGCAGGTTCGAATGGGATCTGGAGCATCCTGACACTGACCCCGGCCATTCTCCTCATGATTAAACATGTCTCTGCAGTACACACATCTCGACCGTTCGCCATCGTCTACCCTTCTCCGGAGTTTTGATTTCAATGGCATTGGCTGAGTCTTCACAACACCACTTTTCAAATCTTTACAGAGCCCCAAATCAGGGTTCTCTACATAAGGATAATTGTAGTCATGCTTTGAGGCGTCGCTTTTGTCAAAATGTACATAGGAATCCAGATCACCGTGCTCGTTATATTTTGGACGCACAGCAGCGTATCTGTAGTCTTCGTATCGCTCTCTTAACCATGCTTTCTCCCGAGGATTAATACGGACAATTTCCTCATCGTCATCTCGAAAACTAACATGACGTTGTTTCTGTATAGACTAAAATTTAAAAAAATACATTAATGCTTTTATTTGAAGAGGTTTACTTTTTGTCCTGAAAAGTTTTAAAATTCAGACTACAGGAAGAAACATTTATAATACACTATAAATTCAATGAATGATCTCTCTGCTAAATGTTTTTTTTAAATTAAGGGGCAATTTAGCATGGCCAAACCACCTACCCTGCACATCTTTGGGTTGTGGGGTGAGACCCATGCAGACACGGGGAGAATATGCAGATTCCACATGGACAGTGACCTGGGGCCGGGATCGAACCTGCATCTTCGGCACCGTGATTTCTGCTAGATGTTCTTGCTAATGCATTGGAAATTGCTATTGCTCAAACATGCTCAAATGTATAAACTGATCATGATGATGAGGTGTTATAGATGGAAGTTGTTAGATTCTTACGATCACACCACAGGCAGAATTCGACAGAATGCAAGAACTTAACTGACATTTACCAGGTCGATAGCGAGGGATGGGGATAGGAAGGATGCAAGGGGCTGGGAAACAGGGGTTGGGGGGGGGGGGGGGGGGGGGGGGTGCAAGGTGCTGGAAAATGGGAGGGGGTAGAAAGATGATGCTGGAGCTAGGGTGGTTAGCACTGCTGTCTCACAGCGCCAGGGATTCGGGTTCAATTCTGGCCACGGGTGTGTGCAGTTTGCACGTTCTCCCTGCGTTTGCATGGGTTTCCTCAAGGGGCTGCGGTTTCCTCCCAGAGGTGCAGGTCAGGTGGACTGGCCATGGGGATAGGGCAGGGGAGTGGGTCTATGGATGTTCATGGCAGGAGAAGGATGAGAAGTTCTTGGATGTGGCGGGCGGTGGAGCACAGGTGTGTGTTTCTCTCGACATATAAAATCCATCACACCTGCAGTTTGCAAATTTATAGTTAATAGGATTACAAGCAGCATTCATTAACAGTAAACAAACCAAGCTTTCACTTCATCCTCGCTTTGCAATCAACTGAAATTAATCATTGGTGATAAATTAAATTTCCATTATAAATGTGAGTTTTTCCAAGGTAAAATTGTACAACTGACGACATAAATCATCTCACACCACCCACAACACACACTTTCAAAAACTATCTACTCCTTCCCATTCGAGTTGCTTCTCGATATGGCATCTTTGACTGGGTTACATTAAAACAAAGTTAAATTTAGTACAGCTTATGTAAAAATAGTGTCAAAAATCTGCTTCTAACTCGAGTTTAAGTTCACTTTTAAAATCAAAATGTGGCTGTATTAAATTTCAGTTCAAAGGCATAGCTTGATAGGTCAGTCAATTTTAGAGGAATATGCAACTAACATTCCAATCGTTAATGCCCTATTGCACGATATAAAAAGACACCCAAGGGAGAAAATCCCAACCATGGAATCAATCCCTCAATGTCTTATGTCACTGAGCATCTCAGATGTGACCAATTGTCACACAAATAAGCATGAGGCCCATAACGCCAGACAATAGCGTTGTAACATTAAGAGACAATACCCTTCACTTAAACAGAAAGAATTGAGATATTGGTAGTTACCCGACAGAAATTACAGTCACACTTCAACACATGGGAATGCAAAATAAACCGGCTGTGGGAGCGTCCCACACAGAGATTGAACTTCTGTCAAAGCACAAAAGAAAACGGATTCTACCTTCAGCCACCTGTTCAACTGGATTAAATTCTACTGAAATAGGACAGAATTATCCCGTGGGATTCCAAATGCCTAAAGAGTCAGCTCAATTTGCCATTGATGGCCTCCAAATTATTATATTACATTTTAAAAAAAAGAGGAAATCATTGTAGATCACATTAAAAAAAAAGGAAATCTGGATTGAGGAGGGAAGCTAAATTAGGAAATTGGGATTAAATGATGTCAAAGTTTTTGCAGATAGCAATTTGGCATTTGGGTTCCGACCCTCTCCAGAATTAGGGACAGGTTTCCAGGAATTTGGCCAATTACAGTTCCCAACCCTGTTTGGTCAGCTGGCCACAAGGTGATTACGGGACAATTAAGAGTTGGAGTTCCTCCTGATGTTTCCATATGGAAAGGGACACATTCAACAGCAAAGCAGTAACGCCCCATGTATCAGTTGAAGACTTGCCAATGTTTTAGTTACTCAATCTTGGGCTGACACAAATAGGGATTCTATGGCTTCAACAGCAAAGCTTCAGCTCCTAAATGTTAAGTGGGTTAGTGACCCATGCTGGGGAAAGCTAGGAATCTTTTGCTTCCAGAGTCTGCCCCTCTACACCATGCCCCCAAACCAGGTTCCTCCTACCACCTGGGACAGCATTTTCCTGGAGAATCGGAATTCGATTTTTATCTGTGTTTGGAAACAACCATCCTGGGAGAGGCCGGTACCAAGAGGAGGGGATACTATTTATGATGTCAGTTAACATTGGAGCAGGAAGGAAATTAAGTGATTAGCAGTTTAGGGGAAGGTGGGAGATGGGGAGTAAGGTGGCAATTGTGATTTGTATGGATAACGCAAGTTGAGGGAGCATGGGAGGGAAATTAAAGATGGCTGAGGGGAAGGGGTGGTAAGGAGGGACAATGAAGGGCAGCTGAAAAAAATGGTTAATCTGGACAACAAAGAAATCCCCGAGTTCTTCATTCATAATAATGCAGGCTTGAAGCTGTGCAGATGTCTTTTTAAGCTCTTGGGTTCTAGATCGGATTTATACATTTAAAAAAAGACCAAAGCAAGATCAAACTGCTTCATACCGATCACAATCTTTCTAACCCGAGATGATGCTCATCTTCCTCAAGCCTTGGTATATTTAAACCTAGTTTCCTAACTCATTGTACCATATAGTCCATCAAATACAGCCATTCAGGGCGGCACGGTGGTTAGCACTGCTGCCTATGGCACTGAGGATCCGGGTTCGATCCAGTGTGTGTGTGTGTGTGTGTGTGTGTGTGTGTGTGAAGTTTGCACGTTCTCCCAGTGTCTACATGGGTCTCACCCCTACAACCCAAAGATGTGTAGGTTAGGTGGATTGGCCACACTAAATTGCCCTTTAATTGAAAAAAAAAAGAATTGGGTACTCTAAATTTAAAAAAAATAATAAAATACAGCCATTTATAGTCAGATAATTTGTCTACAACACATCAAAATCAGGTTTAAATAAAGCAAAACTGAACTGAACGAGATCAAAAAGGCAAGCATCAGGTTTGATTCTGGGAGTACAGGCAGTCGCAAAATGGAGGGGAAATGTTTGATCATCATCCAATAACCCTTGCTGGAGAAAGAGAGAGAGGGGAAGAGAGAATAGGGATATCAAGTTCAGGGCGAGATTTGCTTCTAAAGGCACGACATGTTTTAATAGCCTTCAGATGTTCTTTGCAGAAAGATAGAAGAACAGGCGGAGAGAGAGTGCAAGATGCACCATGGAACCACAACCAACAGGTTATCACTAAGAGAAATGAAGAGTAGGAAAAGAGAAATCAAAGCAAAACACATTGGCAAGGTGAGTGGGGAGAGCATTTGTCCCAACACAGGAATTGAGGTACGTCTCCAAACTTTTTGTTCGAAGAACATACAGACCATTCCTTCAATCTGAAGGGCCTCAACTTCAAATATTCTGATGATTCCAACTAATGAAACAGATCAAGGCCTCTCGAGTTTCGTACGCTTACCCAATGCTCCTCTTACACAAAAATAATTCACTTATAAGTTTCATATTAGTGACAGCCATGGCTCAGTTGGTAGCGCACTCGCCTCTGAACCACAAGGTTCTGGGTTAGAACATAGAACATAGAAAAATACAGCACAGAACAGGCCCTTCGGCCCACACTGTTGTGCCGAACCTTTGTCCTAGATTAATCATAGATTATCATTGAATTTACAGTGCAGGAGGCCATTCGGCCCATTGAGTCTGCACCGGCTCTTGGAAAGAGTACCCTACCCAAAGTCAACACCTCCACCCAACACGAAGGGCAATTTTGGACACTAAGGGCAATTTCTCATGGCCAATCCACCTAACCTGCACATCTTTGGACTGTGGGGCGGAGCACCCGGAGGAAACCCACGCAGACACGGGAAGGATGTGCAGACTCCGCACAGACAGTGACCCAAGCCGGAATCGAACCTGGGACCCTGGAGCTGTGAAGCAATTGTGCTATCCACAATGCTACCGTGCTGCCCTTAAGAACAAATAAATCTACACTATATCATTTTACCGTAATCCATGTACCTATCCAATAGCTGCTTGAAGGTCCCTAATGTTTCCGACTCAACTACTTCCACAGGCAGTGCATTCCATGCCCCCACTACTCTCTGGGTAAAGAACCTACCTCTGACATCTTCCTCTGACACCTTATATCTTCCACCATTCACCTTCAATTTATGTCCCCTTGTAATGGTTTGTTCCACCCGGGGAAAAAGTCTCTGACTGTCTACTCTATCTATTAACCTGATCATCTTATAAACCTCTATCAAGTCGCCCCTCATCCTTCTCCGTTCTAATGAGAAAAGGCCAAGCACCCTCAACCTTTCCTCGTAAGACCTACTCTCCATTCCAGGCAACATCCTGGTAAATCTCCTTTGCACCTTTTTCCAAGGTTTCCACATCCTTCCTAAAATGAGACGACCAGAACTGTACACAGTACTCCAAATGTGGCCGTACCAAAGTTTTGTACAGCTGCATCGTCACCTCACGGCTCTTAAATTCAATCCCTCTGTTAATGAACGCTAGCACACCATAGGCCTTTTTCACAGCTCTATCCACTGGAGTGGCAACTTTCAAAGATGTATGAACATAGACCCCAAGATCTCTCTGCTCCTCCACATTGCCAAGAACTCTACCGTTAACCCTGTATTCCGCATTCATATTTGTCCTTCCAAAATGGACAACCTCACACTTTTCAGGGTTAAACTCCATCTGCCACTTCTCAGCCCAACTCTGCATCCTATCTATGTCTCTTTGCAGCCGACAACAGCCCTCCTCACGATCCACAACTTCACCAATCTTCGTATCGTCTGCAAATTTACTGACCCACCCTTCAACTCCCTCATCCAAGTCATTAATGAAAATCACAAACAGCAGAGGACCCAGAACTGATCCCTGCGGTATGCCACTGGTAACTGGGATCCAGGCTGAATATTTGCCATCCACCACCACTCTCTGACTTCTATCGGTTAGCCAGTTTGTTATCCAACTGGCCAAATTTCCCACTATCCCATGCCTCCTTACTTTCTGCAGAAGCCTACCATGGGGAACCTCATCAAATGCCTTACTAAATCCCATGTACATTACATCCACTGCTTTACCCTCATCCACATGCTTGGTCACCTCCTCAAAGAGTTCAAGTCCCAGTCCAGGGTTTGAGTACAAAACCCAAGGCTGATTACTCCAGAGCAATACTGAGGCAGCACTTCAACAAAATGTCATCACTATATAAACATCATGGGGTGAATTCTCCACCTCCCCAGCCGCATGTTTCTTTTGGGGCGCCGTCGCTGGCAGCGGCATTCTCCGTTCCCGCCACTGGTGCCTCACAGTGCCAGGGATCCACGTTGATTCTGGCCTTGGGTGACTGTCTGTGTGGAGTTTGCACCTGCTCCTCATAGAATCATAGAATTTACAGCGCAGAGGAGGCCATTCAGCCCATCGAGTCTGCACCGAAACTTGGAATGAGCACCCTACTTAAGCCCACTCCTCCACCCTATCCCTGTAAACGCAACCTAACGTTTTGGACTCTAAGGGGCAATTTATCATGGCCAATTCACCTACACTGCACATCTTTAGACTGTGGGAGGAAACCGGAGCACCCGGAGGAAACCCACGCAGACAGGGGGAGAACGTGCAAACTCAACACAGTCACCCAATGTGGGAATTGAACCCAGGACCCTGGAGCTGTGAGGCAGCAGTGTTAACCACTCTGCAACCATGCCGCCCCTAAATTGATGGGCCAAATGGCCTCCTTTTGCACAGTAGGGATTCTATGATTCTAAGACTATAAATTTGCACTGGTTCATTTGGTTGGATTCTTTTGCCTGTTCATTATTACTGCCTTAATTCCAGCTGCCAGTTCCAGAATGTGTAAAAAATTTACTTTATCTTCAGAGTCATATATACAACATAAATGCTCCAGAATTGCTTCAATGAGGTTGGAAGAAGATCATCACTGAGAATATGGATATCCGGTTAGCAGGATTCATCATTCTTACCCTGTCAGCTACTTTGCTGCTGTTTTTAGTGGTTTTGCAATTTGAAGAGTTAGATATTTTTTGAAATAAAAGAGTAATTCAAGTAAACCATTAGTCCATGTCAATACAATGAATTGTAATGGCCCCATCTTTCAGCTCAGGTCACATTTCATGCTCTAAACTCCAGGGCTAAAAGTTGTATGCTCCATGCACCCCCCCTCCCATCCCACCAGGCAGGTTCCAAGGTGGGAGAGGGTAAAATTGCATTAATAGGATTTTCTCTGGGATCCCACCCTCCCTCCCTGGCCCAGATGTAATTTCACAGTTGGGAAGAGAGGGCCTAGGACAGGAAGCCCAACCATGCCCCTATTAAGGCCCTTAAGTGCCCCATTATATTTGGGGCGGTGGGAGGTCTTCCCTTCCACACTTACCTGAAATGCAGTCCTGGGCCTCAGGCTCAGGGCTGCAGTCCCTCCTCTGGCCACTGCAGTGCTGTTCTTGGGAGGGCTGGAGAGCTGTTGGCCAATCAAATTGGCTGATAGCTCCCCAGGGCGGGACTTCCATCCAAGGGAGGTCGAGAGTCCTGCCTGTTGCCAATCAACGCCCAATTGAGTGCAGGGTGGCAGCGAACCTGTCAGAGTTGGTGGGATGCATTCCCTGCCATCTCTCAGGATGATGGGTACTGAGGGTTCACCATCCTGAAAATTCAGGCCCAGGTAAATGTATATGTTGCTCTTGAAATACTTGTTCAAACCTGTGCCACAATTTGTACAATCTAGGGAAAGTTAATAGTAATATTACATCCCATTTTGGAAAGACTAAATTTAGAGTTTGTAGAAAATTGAGAACAGGACGTGGTTAAATATTCTCATTTCACCTCTTTGATTGGAGGAATGATTCAGTATTTAATTTCAGTACTTTTCATTCAAGGAAAACAAAGTCTGATCTATTTTTTTCGCTAGAACCAAAATTCCACCTCCCGTTATAATGACCTTAGGAATGAGAGAGAAAACTCAAGAGAATTGGCAGTTCAGAAGGCGGCCATTCTTATCATCTCCCTGGACGCAGAAAAGGCCTTTGACAGAGTTGAGTGGAAGTACCTCATTGAGGTGCTAGAGCGGTTTGGGCTGGGGACGGAGCTCAACACATAAGTGAAACTCCTGTACAACGCCGCAGGGCGAGCGTACAGACTAACACCACCAGCTGAGAATACTTAAGCTGCACAGAGGCACAAGGCAGGGTCGCCCGTTGTCTCTGCTCCTATTCGCCCTGGCAATCAAACCATTGGCGATCGCCCGAAGAGTGGCGAAAAACTGGAAGGGAATCTGAAGAGGAGACCGAGAGCACAGCGTCTCGCTCTATGCGGATGACCTGCTTCTCTACATCTCGGACCCACAAAACAGCATGGAAGGGATCATGAAAGAGAGTTTGGAGCCTTCTCAGGCTACAAGCTCAACCCGAGCAAGAGTGAAGTCTTCCCAGTGAACCTGAAAGGGGAAGAGGAAGAGGAATGGGCAGAGCTGATAGAGAAACCCAAGGATCCCCCATAAAAGGCCCTACAATGAAAATGAAGCATGGGGGGTCCGGCCCTCTCAAACCTACAATACTACCGCTGGGCAGCCACAGCAGAAAGAGTGAGGAGATGGGTGAAAGAACCAGAAAAGGTATGGGTGAGGATGGAGGAGAGTTTCTGTATAGGGACAACCCTCTGAGCCCTTGCCAGCTAAGAAGTCAATAAGCCACATTCCGAACCTGGATCAAATGAGACAGCATTTGGCCTATCCGAAATAGCAACTGCGGCAACCACAGCTTCGAGTCAGCCGTGTTGGACGCCACCTTGAAGTGGTGGAGACAGGATGGAGGGGGGGGGCTGACTGTTAGGGACGTCTATACAGAGGACAGACTAGGGACCTTAGAGGAACTGACAGAAAAATTACAACTACCCTCGCGAACAAACTGCGACGCCTGCAGGTAAAGAACTTCCTCCGCAAAGAGACAACATCATACTCACAGATCCCGAGACACTCAATGTTAGGGGAACTATGAGATGTGGGCAATCATAGAGGGGGGAACTGTGGGGACCTGTATGGACAGCTTCTAGAAAGGGCCCACTCCCCGCTGGAAGAGACAGGAGAAAACTGGAAGGAAGAGCCCCCCTATCCAGGCTGATCACATGGCTCACGTGTTCGCGCATTTGCGGGAACTGAAGGCGGACATGGCAATGCTACAAGAGGCACACCTAAAGGTTACAGACCAGACGAGATTGAGGAAGGTGTGGGTTAGCCAAGTGTTCCACTCAGGACTGGACTCAAAGACCAGGGGGGTAGTGATCTTGATCAGCAAACGAGTGGCATTCGAGGCAGGGAGAATCGTGTCAGACAAGGGGGTAGATACATAATGGTGAGTGGGAAGCTGGAGGGGGTGCGAGTGGTCATTGTGAACATAAATGCTCTAAATTGGGATGACGTGGAATTTGAGAGGCGGGTGTTAGGTAAGATCCCAGACTTAGAGGGGACTTCAACACAATCATTGATCCGGAATTGGACTGGTCAAAATCCAGGACAGGGAGGAGGCTGGCTGTGGCAAAGGAATTGAAGGGTTTTATGGAACAGATGGGGGGGGGGGGGGGGGAGTAGATCCATGGAGGTTTGTACGGCCGAGGACAAAGGAGTTTTCCTTTTTTTCCACATGTCCACAAGGTATACTCTCGCATTTTGTTCTGAGCAGGGCACTGATACCGAAGGTGGTGGATACTGAGTATTCGGCAATTGCAGTGTCGGATCATGCCCCGCACTGGGTGAATCTACGGGTTAGTGTGGAGAGAGGGCAACGCCCGCTGTGAAGACTGGTTGTGGGGTTGCTAGCGGATGAAGCGATCTGTGGGCGGGTTAACAAGTCCACCCAGAACTACCTGGAAACAAATGATACGGGGAGGTCTCTGCAGCGACGGTCTGGGAAGCTTTGAAGGCAGTAGTCAGAGGGGAATTAATCTCGATACGGGCCCACAGAGAAAAGGTGGAACGGGCTGAGAGGGATAGATTACAGGGTTAACGGTAGAGTTCTTGGCATTGTGGAGGAGCAGAGAGATCTTGGGGTCTATGTTCATACATCTTTGAAAGTTGCCACTCAAGTGGATAGAGCTGTGAAGAAGGCCTATGGTGTGCTCGCGTTCATTAACAGAGGGATTGAATTTAAGAGCCGTGAGGTGATGATGCAGCTGTACAAAACTTTGGTAAGGCCACATTTGGAGTACTGTGTATTGTTCTGGTCGTCTCATTTTAGGAAGGATGTGGAAGCTCTGGAAAAGGTGCAAAGAAGATTTACCAGGATGTTGCCTGGAATGGAGAGTAGGTCTTACGAAGAAAGGTTGAGGGTGCTAGGCCTTTTCTCATTAGAGTGGAGAAGGATGAGGGGCGACTTGATAGAGGTTTATAAGATGATCAGGGGAATAGATAGAGTAGACAGTCAGAGACTTTTTCCCCAGGTGGAACACACCATTACAAGGGGACATAAATTTAAGGTGAAAGGTGGAAGATATAGGAGGGATATCAGAGGTAGGTTCTTTACCCAGAGAGTAGTGGGGGCATGGAATGCACTGCCTGTGGAAGTAGTTGAGTCGGAAACATTAGGGACCTTCAAGCAGCTGTTGGATAGGTACATGGATTACGGGAAAATGATATAGTGTAGATTTATTTGTTCTTAAGGGCAGCACGGTAGCATTGTGGATAGCACAATTGCTTCACAGATCCATGGTCCCAGGTTCGATTCCGGCTTGCGTCATTGTCTGTGCGGAGTCTGCACGTCCTCCCAGTGTCTGCGTGGGTTTCCTCCGGGTGCTCCGGTTTCCTCCCACAGTCCAAAGATGTGCGGGTTAGGTGAATTGGCCAATGATAAATTGCCCTTAATGTCCAAATTGCCCTTGGTGTTGGGTGGAGATGTTGAGTTTGGGTAGGGTGCTCTTTCCAAGAGCTGGTGCAGACTCAAGGGGCTGAATGGCCTCCTTCTGCACTGTAAATTCAATGATAATCTATGATTAATCTAGGACAAAGGTTCGGCACAACATCGTGGGCCGAAGGGCCTGTTCTGTGCTGTATTTTCTATGTTCTATGTTCTATATTAGTGGAGGAGATACTCCAGGTGGACAGGTGATACTCGGAGGTACCGGTCACGGACCTACTAAGGGAGCGGCTGAGGTTACAGGTGGAGTTTGGGCTGTTGACTACAGGGAAAGCAGTGGAACAGTTGAGGAAGGCAAGGGGGGCGGTCTAGGAGTATGGGGAAAAGGCAAGCAGAATGTTGGCGCACCAGCTCAGGAAAAGAGAGGCGGCCAGGGAGATAGGTAAAGTAAAGAGTCGAGACGCTAATACTGTCCTGGACCCAGCGGGGGTGAACGAGGTGTTTAAAGACTTTTAGAGTAAATTATGAGAGTTGGAATCCCCGGCTGGGGTGGAGGGGATGAGGCAATTTCTGGATCAGTTGAGGTTCCTGAGAGTGGAGGAGGACCTCGTGGAGGGGCTGGGAGCCCCAATTGAGATTGAGGAAATAATCGAGGGGCTGGAGGGCATGCAGTCGGGCAAGGCCCCGGGGCCTGACGGCTATCCGGTGGAATGCTATAAGACGATTTCAGAGATATTAAGCCCACTGCTGGTGAGGACATTTAACGAAGCAAGAGAGAAGGGTGTCCTCCCCCTAACAATGTCACAGGCCTCGATTTCATTGTTCCTGAAACGGGAGAAGGATCCGGAGCAATGTGGGTCATACAGGCCAATTTCTCGACTGAATGTGGATGCCAAACCGCTGGCTAAGATACTGGCCACAAGGATAGAGGAAGACCAGACAGGATTTGTAAAGGGCAGGCAACTCAAGGCCAATGTTCAAAGGCTTCTAAATGTTATTATGATGCCCTCAGAAGGAGGGGAAATGGAGGTGGTGGTAGCGATGGACGCGGAGAAGGCTTTTGATCGGGTGGAGTGGAATTACCTGTGGGAGGTGCTGGGAAGGTTTGGGTTTGGTGAGGGCTTTATTGACTGGGTGGGGTTGCTCTATCAGGCACCAGTAGCGAGTGTGCGTACGAACCGGCTGAGGTTGGGGTATTTTGAACTACACCGAGGGACGAGGCAAGGGTGCCCCCTCTCCCCGTTACGGTTTACTCTGGCCATAGAGCCATTGGCCATGGCGTTAAGAGCCTCTAGGAACTGGAAAGGGCTGGTTGGGGGGGGGGGGGGGGGGGCACCGGGTCTCGTTCTATGCAGATGACATATGCTCTTGTACATTTCGGACCTGTTGGAGGGAATGGGGGAAGTAATGTGAATCTTGGGGGAATTTGGCAATTTTTCGGTGTATAAATTGAACATGGGGAAAAGCGAGATGTTTGCAATCCAGGCAAGAGGGCAGGAGAAGAGACTGTGGGAGCTGCCGCTTAGAGTGGTAGGGAAGAGCTTTCGATATCTGGGAATCCAGGTGGCCCAGAAATGGGAGGCATTGCACAAGTTAAACCTATCCCGGTTGGTACAACAAATGGAAGGGGACTTTAAGAGATGGGACATGCTCCCGCTAATACTGGCGGGGAGGGTACAGACCGTGAAAATGACGGTCCTCCCCAGATTTCTGTTCGTCTTTCAGTGCCTCCCCATCTTCATCCCCAAGGCCTTTTTCAAGCGGGTGAATAAGATTATTTCGGGCTTTGTGTGGGCGAGTAAAACCCCGCAACCGAAGGTGGTGTTGCTGGAGCGCAGTCGAGGGGAGGGTGGGTTGGCGCTGCAGAACTTCTGCAATTACTACTGGGCAGCTAATATAGCCATGATTAGGAAGTGGGTAGTGGGGGAGGGGTTGGCATGGGAGCAGATGGAGGTGGCGTCATGTAAAGACACCAGTCTGGGAGCATTGGTAATGGCACCTTTGCGGTTCTCGCCGGCCTGGTACTCCACAAGTCCGGTGGTAGGGGCGGCTCTGAGGATCTGGGGGCAATGGAGGAGATATAAGCGAGTGGAGGGAGCATCAATTTGGACCCCGATTTATAATAACCACAGGTTTGTACTGGGTAGGCTAGATGGGGGTTCCAGAGTTGGCAGAGGGCAGGAATTAGAAGGATGGGGATTCTATTTATAGATGGGAGCTTTCCCAGCTTGAAAGCTTTGGAGGATACATTTAAATTGCCAGCAGGGAATGGGTTTAGGTATCTGCAGACGCGAGACTTCCTGAGAAAACAGGTGCCGGCCTTTCCGCTGCTGCCACCACAGGGGATACAGGATAGAGTAGTCTCCAGTACCTGGGTGGGAGAGGGGAAGGTATTGGATATTTACCAGGAGCTTTCGGAGGCGGAGAAACTCCGGTAGAGGAGCTCAAGGGCAAGTGGGAGGACGAGCTTGGAGGAGAGATAGAGGCAGGTCTATGGGCGGATGCCCTAAGCAGGGTTAATACCTCATCATCATGCGCCAGGCTTAGCCTGATACAATTTAAGGTAATCCACCGCGCACACATGACAGTGGCTCGGATGAGCAAGTTTTTCGGGGTAGAGGACAGGTGTGCGAGGTGTGCGGGAAGCCCAGCAAATCATGTCCACATGTTTTGGGCATGCCCGAAGCTTAGAGGGTTTTGGCAGGGTTTTGCTAAGGCAATGTCCACGGTGCTAAAAACACGGGTGGTGCCGAATCCGAGAGGTAGCGATCTTTGGAGTGTCGGAAGAGTCGGGAGTTCAGGGGCGAAAGAGGCCGACGTCTTGGCCTTGGCCTCCTGGTAGCCCGGAGTCGAAGCCCCCGAGTGTAGAGATCTGGGTTAGTGACATGGCTGGGTTTCTCAGTCTTGAGAAAATAAAATTTGCCTTAAGGTCAATGTTAGGGTTCACCCGGAGGTGGCAGCCGTTCGTCGACTTTCTCGGGGAAAATTAAAATGTCAGCAGATGCAGTATTCCAAAGGTGGGGGGCGGCGGATTGTTGTTGCATGGTTGAGGTGCGTGAAGATTTAGCTTGGGGGGGGGGGGCAGAGAGGAGGGAGGAATGTTTATTTTACCATGTTGATGTCATTGTTTATGTTACTGTTATAAACATTTTCAAATACCTTAATAAAATATTATTTTTTTTTTAAAAGGAAAGTGGGAGGAAGAACGAGGGAGAGAAATAGGGTGGGGACTCTGGAGCGAAGCACTGAACAGGGCCAACTTTAACTCCACATGTGCAAGGCTAAGCCTCATGCAGTTCAAAGTGGTACACAGAGCGCATCCAGAACCCAAATGAGCAGATTTCTCTCGGAGGTGGAGGACAAATGTGCATGGTGGCAAGGAGGCCCGGCCAACCACACTCACACGTTCTGGGAATGCCCCAGACTTGTCGGATTCTAGCCAGCCTTCTTCGAGGCAATGTCCAAGCTTTTGGGGAATTGGGGGGGGGGGGGGGGGGGCAGTATTCGGGCTCACCACTTTGAGACCAACCAGAACTATTTATGGGGAAGGGGGCCGACGCCCTTGCCTTTGCTTCCCTAATCGCATGCCGAAGAATCCTGTTCGACAGCTGCAGACATGCTGGCTGACCTGTTGGAATATTTTCACCTGGAGAAAATCAAATTCACCATCTGAGGGTCGGAGGAGGGCTTCCATTCACCAATTTGTTCCAGGACCTGTTTGAAGCCAACGGGGGGGGGGGGGGGGGGGGGTATAGGGACCAAATGACAGGAAGAGGGAGGAAAGGGGGGTGGGGTGGCAAGGGTAGGGAGAGGGGAGGACAGCCAGAATAAACCACAGGGGGCCAAGAACAAGGTCACAAAGAAAGGCCCAGCAGCAGGGACGAAGGGCCCCAGGTCCAAATGGGGGCCGGCCAAGGCCGAACCGCCCGGTACGGGGAAGAGTAGCATTTCCCCCCCACAGAGGGCAGAGAAGCCCATTCTTTTTTAAAATAAATGTAGAGTACCCAATTCATTTTTTCCAATTAAGGGGCAATTTAGCATGGCCAATCCATCTACCCTGCACATCTTTGGGTTATGGGGGCTAAACCCATGCAAACCACGGGGGGAATGTGCAAACTCCACATGGACAGGGACCCAGAGCCTGGATCGAACCTGGGACCTCAGTACTGTGAGGCAGCAGGGCTAACCCACTGCGCTACCATGCTGCCCTAGAGAAGCCCGTTCTAACCGGCAAAATAACAGAACCAGTTACAGGGCATAGGGCCCTGCCAGGGCCAGCACAAGCAAATAAGTAAAACCCTGCTAAAATGTAAAACGGACTAAGACACCAAGGGAACACCTAAACAGAGGAGGGGGAGGAGAGCGTGAGAGAGTGCGCCCAACCGACAGTGGGGGGTTGGGGGGAAAAGAGACTATACATATGTCAATATACGATGATCACTTTTTATAAACTATCTATAAACTGCAAAATTGCAATAAAAATATTTATTTTTAAAGTGGCCCATTTGGTCCAATGTGTCTAAGATGGATCAAAGCTTTTAAATTAGTCCCAGCTGTATGCCTCTTCCCAATTACAACAGTCAGTACATTACAGAAGTACTTCACTGGCTGTAAAGCTCTTTGCGATGTCCTGAGGTTGTGTGAGGCACTATATAAATGCAAACCTTCCTTTCGTTCATTAACCTCCAGATATTTCCATTTAGAGTAATTTTCCAATTCCCTTTTGAAAGTTCCCATTGCATCGGTTTTCACCGCCCCTTCAGGCAGCACCTTCCAGACCACAACAACGCACTGTGTGAAAAGAAATTCTCATCTCCCATTATCAGGGGTTATTGAACTTCATGAAAATGAGTGGTTTCTATTTTGTAATTTGGGTGGCAGTGTCACACAAAGTAAAACTTCTGTTCTGTTCCCAGTTGACTGCACATTTATGTGTGGAAACGTGGAATTGGTAGCATTATAAGTGCACAAACATCTGGCTCTAAGGACCTGCTCTTAGGTTGGAGGACATATGTTTGCCAGTCCAGATTGCTCTCCTGTCATATTGGGAAAAATACAGTCTGAATTATAAAGCAACACATTTTGTTTACAAATCACGAAGAAAGAATAAAGCCAAAAATAAATCAAAAGGGACACAGCAAGATGGCATTACAGCAGGAGTGGAGAATGTTTGCCTTCTTTTAAATATAATTATCTTCCGGCACACTATGTGTGTTTTATGTCTGGTTGTCACACTTTCCAATGTGCCTCAGGCATTCACAATCTCAGCTGGGCCCCCAATCTGACTTGGGACACACACTGTTACTCCTCCAAACAGCTGCAAGATTAAGGCATCTTTTAATAATGCATTTTTTGTTGGGATTTTCTTCCTACTCTTAACGGCAATGGGTAGCACACAAACCAGCACTGCCCTTTCAAACCAACACACCGCAGCGATGGAATAAATCAGTGAATTGTGGCATAGAGCCCTCACCTGCTCTAGACGATAGTGGTCAGGGCTGTAGTGATCGTGCACACGTCCCAGAGCACAGAGGGGCCGGTGAGGGTCGCTGATTGTAGGATTGAGCACTCTGACCGCCTGCTCTTTCCTGTTTGACGAGTTTGACGAACTATCCGTTGCAGCCTTTAAAGAAAACAAAGACAGAACTCATCAGCATAAACAGCAAGTAAGCAACTGGCTCTGAAAGCTAACCAACTTCCCATCTGCCCCACAACAAATACGTCAAAATGAATGCAGATGTGTTAGAATGATGGTGAGATGTAATACCCGACAGTTAACAAGTGGCTGTTATGTTAAAACATACATTTGGACTGTGAGTCACATTCCCAAAATAATGCGTCATAGTTTAACTGAAGGTTGGAAATGTATCAGTTTGAGTTTGTTCACCAAATTTGTTAACTCTTCACTTTAAACAAAAATAGCCTAACGGTGCTCTCCTGACAAGTAGAACTTTCATTTTCACCCAAGTGTCCTGGTTAACAGCCCAATTTGGTTTTGGTGTTTCACAGCTCATTTGTTCAGAGTCGCAAGGAAAACAATTACAAAAGTTAAAACCTCTCGGACCTAATATTTGCTAGAAATCAGAGTTTAAAAAATGATTAATTATGCGGAACTATAGGTTTAAACAGGCTAGATACGGATTGCTGCCCCCCTCTTCCTGAGGGTAGCTCAGGACAAGCTCCTTTTTTCAAAACACTTCAATGTGCAAATCGTGTCAACATTTTCCTGTCATTTCCATTAAATACCAGAATGTGGTTCAGACAAAAACTCCGCATTGTTTTCCAATAAAATATTGTGTAACAAATATGCCCAGAATCACAAGTCAGGCAGTGTCAGGAGAGAGGAGAGTTAATGTTTCAGATTAACAATCCTTTTTTTCCAATTATGGGGCAATTTAGCGTGGCCAATCCACCTACTCTGCACATCTTTGGGTTGTGGGGGCGAGACCCACGCAGACACTGGGAGAATGTGCAAACTCCACATGGACAGTAACCCAGGGCCAGGATCGAACCTGGATCCTCAGCGCCGTGAGGCAGCAGTGCTAACCACTGCACCACCGTGCAGCCCTTCAGATTAACAATCCTGACCGGTGTTTACAGCTCTTCCGTTTTTACTTCACAATTACAACAGCTGCAGGATTTTGCTTTTGCACAAAATCCTTCCCCCCACAACAAAGGGGACAGTGTGGTGTCTCTCTCTCTCCCCACATACTCCCACCCACATACACAAAACACCACATTCATTTACTCCCACCAGAGTTTCTCACACATGTTCTTTTTTTGGTTAGGGATTTAGATTTCCTCTTGATTTCTCCAGCACTTAATAGTGGAGCTGCATTTACATTAAGGCCACTGCAGCACTGCTGCTTTAATGCTCAATGCCCCAAGGGAGTGGATCAATTGATGATAAATCGATAGATCACTTGAAAAGATAATAGTGTTACATATGTGTGGTTTTGTTGTACAAATGTTGCAGAGCAGCTGTTACCGGATAACAAAAGCAAACTGGAATAACTGGGAACCAGCAATGGGATTTTTTTTTTTTTTAAAAGCAGGATGTGAATGCATTCCAATAATATATAATTACAGTTGCCTGGGTAACCATAGTGACAAGCTTTGAAGTGGAATGCTAAATTTGGGCCTACATATTGTGCTGCAAGTGAGAATGAGACAGCTTGTGCAGCTCGGGGAGCAGTGATGAAGGAAGTCACGACGCAAGTCAAACACATTCGCTCTTTCTCTGAACCGGTGGAGAGTTCCAGCTGCAATTTTACACCCAGGTGACTAGGACAGTCAGGAAAAATGGAGTCTGTGATGGCTCCTTCATATCTGTGAATGAGGCACCAAGGTTGTTATCTGTTTCAGGTGTTCTGTTCTGGGTGACAACAGACCCTCACTGGAGAGACTTTGGTTTTCCATTTTGTATCTGCAAACTGCCGCAGTTTGTGAGGATGCAGTTTTAAGGTTGCCCATGAGCCTTGGGGAAGGTCAATCGGGGATCTTCGGTCAGCTCAGTCACTAGGTGTCTGAAGGCGGCTGTTTGCTTTGCCAGCACGGTGTTGTCTACAAGTCTTTCTGACACCACATTTGTGTGACCACTGATGAGCATCAATGCGAGTTCTAATCTTTGTGGCAGTCTGTTGTCAAAGGGGTCAGTGTGCTGACTCTGTCACCCAAATGGACACATTGGTGTTGTGTATTTGTCATTTTGCTGCATATCTTAGATATCAAAATTAATGACAGAACAGTTCCTAGATGATCCTGGTTCTAAGTCCAAACACTTTTATTTACAGAACTAAAACATCTCACAACCTACAGGATATTGTACACACACATGGTCTGAACCCAATATCCGGGCTGGATTCTCTCATTTGCAGACAAAGTGCTGACACTGGCATGGGAACAGTGCGATTTACGCCAGAAAAAACAGCACAACAGTTGAACTGATTCTGGGACCATTGGGGAGCTTACAGCTGCGCCGGATAAAGCTCCCGGCTCCCACGCTACAAACGGCTGGAGAATGGCCGGGTCCGTGGCCGTGCATGTGCACGGCGGTGGCGTGTGACGGCCACGCCGTGCAACATGGTGCCAGCCGCGGATGGACCCGGCCTGCCAGATAGCACCCCCCTGTAACCCCGCTCGCCACCCCCGGACCACCCCCCACCAGTCCCCCCAGCCCTCGCCAAAGCCCCCCCCCTCCCCCGGACTGTGGCGGCGCTGGACACAATACGCAGCCGCCACGTGGGGTTCACGGAAAAAAAATACCATGAGTATTCCACGGCGTTGGGAGCTCAGCCCATCGGGAGCACAGCATCGGGAGAGCTCCTCGGGTGACGTCCTGGGGCCGTCCCGATGGCGTGTGTCGTACTATTTTTGAGGGGCGGAGCATCGCAAAAGCGGCACCATCCCCGATTTCGGCACAAACGGGGATTCTCCAGCCGATCGCCGAATGCGATTTTGGCGTCGACGACCGGAGAATCCCGCCCCTGGTCTTTCTGGCATATTGTGTGAGATGTCTGCACTTAACTCGCACAGGCTTAAGCAATCAAACAGTTACAAGGATCTGTCACAAGACTAACACAATCAAGCACAGATCAATCAAACCATTTAACAGTACAGTTGCCGTTGATTCAGCATTGTCCACCACAGGGGGTAATGTTGTGAGGTGAGAAATGACCCTTCCGAGTTTCAGTATCAGTCCTCTAATTCAGACTGTGTCTGAAGCCAATGATTAACGAAAGGTTGCATTGGTCTTGGATTTCTTCTAGAATCCGGCCTCAATACCAGAGCCAAACTGATCCCAGCAGCTGTGGTTGGCTGGAATCCGTTTGTTCTCAATGGATCACTGACTCAACGAGAGGACCAATTATCTGGAGGACGATACAGTAGAGTGATAGAAGCTTGATCAGCCTCTTGCTTCCAGGGTTTGAGGATCATCTGATGCTGTGCTTTTAGAATCAAACTGAATTCCATGGTATGCGGGTACAGTTTCACATGTCGGGCGACATGGTGGTGCAATGGTTAGCACTGCTGCCTCACGGTGCCGAGGACGCGGGTTCGATCCTGGCCCTGGAATTTGCACATTCTCCCCATGTCTGCGTGGGTTTCACTCCCACAACCCAAAGATGTGCAGGGTAGCTGGATTGGTCACGCTAAATTGCCCCTTAATTGGAAAAAAAAAATGAATTGGATACTTTAAATTTAAGAAAAAAAGTTTCACCAGCTACTGGCATTGCTTGGGACCCAGTTGATGAAATGCTGTGCACCCATTTCTGCAGGATCTTGCGGATGTTCTGACCTCATTGGCTGCTGAAGTTGATGATGGATCTTACACTTGGTAGCTTTGATGAGCCATCGTGCTATTTGTCAGTTTGCAAGCTGGTGTGGAGCCCGGCCAATGAGGCGTGATATTCCATGAGAATAGAGGTTTCAGGACATCAAACAAAACCGGGCACAGCAATGGAAGCGTATCAAATCCAGACGTTCGATAAACTCAATCCATTGCAGATGACTGGTTTAGAGTATAAACTCTTGTGTAGTCTTTACAATGCGCGAGCTTTCCGATTGTCAAAGCAGATCTTGTTCAGTCAGGGCTGCCTTCTTTCAGCCGAGGCAGTAGAGGGGGATGTTCTATTTAATGGGGATAGTAAGGATGCCAATTGTCAGATAACATTCCAGGTATCACCACAATTCAGATCACCACTTTTTCCGTAATTTCCCTTACAGCAGTCTCGGTCAGCTTTGACCAGATTTCACTGTGGGATTTATTTTGACTGAAATCGAAGGACTTCCATGCCCCTAGCTCACCACCATCTTTGTGAGGGAAATTAGGGAAGGAGAATAAATGCTGGCCGAGCCAGTGACACCTACATCCCAAATGATGAATATGAAATTGTGCGAGTGCTGGTTGGTGGGCAATTATTTTGCAGGATCTGTGAAGCCTGCTACAAATTTGACAGTCACATGCGAAGAGAAGATGATTCAAAAAGCAGGAGACTATGAATCATGGTTCTGGGGGACAATAAAAAGAAAAACACATGGAATAATGGCATGGAAAATTAATAGGTCTGTCGAAGCACACACGCCTCTGCCTCACCCAGTGCGGAAGGGGCTGGGGAAGGACCTTATCGTGGGCCCAGCCAAGATGACTATTGATAGGACCAGGCAGCAGGCAGTAGTCCATCCTGGCTGTCTGCCCCTCTTTTGCAGCTATGTTTGCTGCCGGGTGAATCTGCAAAGGAAGCATGTGGTGTCTGCTGGCACCATCAAGGCTTTCTGTGACCAGTGGGCACGGACATTACCCATTAATCACATAATGACCCATGAATCACACTTTGTTTTGATGTTTTAAGTTTCCATTGAGATTCTGTTTACAGTGATGTAGTTTCCCTTTAAGGAACTGCATTTTAATTTTTCCTGTCAATTTGGTGATTTTGTTTTATCTAGTCAACCAAAAGATGCACAGCTCTGCTTGGGCTCAATCCCAGGTATTTACCAGGGTAGAATTGATCCCAAATCTAAAACCAGCAAGAGGCCTCGACATCTGTAATCCATCACTGGACAGTTTTGCTTTGTCAAATTATCTCGGAGGTTTCAATCTGGAGCCAGCACAGCAGAGAGAACTGGTTCAATGGTTATGATGCACTACAGATGCCAGAATAGAAACCAACACATTTTGCAGGAATCACAGAATCCCTACAGTGCAGGAGGAGGCCATTCGGCTCATCGGGTCCACACTGACCCTCCGAAAGAGCACCCCACCCAGGCCCAATCCCCCGCCCAACCTCCGGTACCCCACCTAACCGTAGGACACTAAGGGGCAATTTAGGTGGTTTCACTGGGCTAATGACTCAGAGGCCTAGGCTTCTGTTTTGATCACAGGTTCAAATCCCACCAGGAATTTAAATTCAATTAATAAACTTGGAATTAGAAAGCTGTGAAGCTATCTTCAATTGTTGGAAAAACCCATCTGGTTCACTAATGTCCTTCAGAGAAGGAAATCTGCCGTCCTTACCTGGTCTGGCCTACATTTGAGTCCAGACCCACAGCAATGTGGTCGACTCTTGTCTGCTCTCTGAAACGGCCCAGCAAAACCATTCAGTTCAAGGACAATTATGGATGGACAACAGATGTGATCTTGCCAGTGACACACATCCCAGAAAAGAATAAATAAATAGAAACCAGCAGGAGACTGCAGACACGATGGGCCAAATGGCCTCCTTCCGGAGGCAGACTTCCAATGAGAAACACAACGCTGCAGCGGTGGTCCTGGCTAATAGGGGAGCCATATGGAGAGGTAATGGTTGTGGGCAAGAACACCACGGAAACACCAATCAGAGCCTTGGTAGCTCCAAATTTAATGACAGGCTGACCTCATCAGCAGGCAATACAGAACCACACCGGGCTCTGATTGGTGGACTCCCCTTTAGAGCAGGAAAAGAGTTTGCCAGAAATTGAGAGGTGATGGAGACTTAGAGCAGTTCAGACACGCATCCTGATTTGGTGTGACGTTTCTGAATTTTCATTGAGTAAAGGTGCAAAGCTGCAGCCATGTTTCTGGCATTCGGCCTGGCGGGCAGCCTGAAGCAAAAGTCAGGTCGTCAACCTAACATCTAGATGTGAGTCTGCGAAGCCTTCAGCGAGGCAAAGAGGCGGCGCTGGCCAATGGCCGTCAAGGGGAGCAGCCGGCTGACCCCAAGCTAGGGCTGAGGAGGGTTGGCTGGTGGGCAACCAACCAACCAAAAGGAACAGAGGCTTACCAGGCCAGGAGCACATGGTCATCGAGGTTCGAGGCCCGGCCAGGCAAGCGCCGGCTTCTTGTCTTGGGGCATTGGGGAGCAGCTGTCAGTGGGAACAGGGTGACTCAACCAGAGCCAGAGGCCAGCAAGGGCTGGGCAGCAACCAACATCTTCCTCCTTCTTGTTGTTTTTGCATGTTGAATTTACTTCCTTTTTTGTGTCAGTCTGTTCTCTCTCGGATTGGTTGCGGAGTCTTTTATATCTTTCGCCTTGACCATCCATCGGCATCTCAGCTTTCTCAAAAATTGCCAGCAGCCAGTTACTCTGGTAGGACTTTGGCAGTGAACCCCAGCTCATTCTGAATAGCTCAGACAATCGGCTGCTTTTGCTGAAGGAGGCTTCACTTGACAGGAGATTCTGAAGACTTACTTGGGAATTGGTGACATCAAGACAGATCATCCCCAGTCAATGTGAAGAAACACAATGAATCTGGCAGTCAAAAATATAGGAAGTTGTCGGTGAGACAAGAGGACGAAGCTAGGCAAAAATACAGTTTGGCATTTTATTGTAAAAGGTTTGAAGGATCGAGCAGCGGTCAAACGGCACATTCATCCTCAAAAAGCATCCCCAAGTTTTGGTGACTTCTCTGATGACATCGGCCTGCTGATTTCGGGAGACAATCACATCATCTGAAAAAGGTGAAGAAGATGATGTAGATTCTGAAATGGGATGGAACTACAAGATACTGCTCAAGCTCGCTGTTCTTCTGCTGCTGAAGTGAAAGAAGAAACCTACCCTGAAGACATTGCCTTCTGGCAAAAATCTGTTCCATTGGGTATGATTGAATATTTCATAACAAATAGACCAGAGAACATGGGTAACATGGATATGTGAGAAAAAAGAGTTTGAGGTTAGAGGCTGAAAGTCTTCATGAATCCCATTTTCTGAGGGTGAAGAGAAATGGGATGACGGAAAGGAGAAATTGGTTGACGTTTCTGGAAACCACTGTTTGCAAACGATTCCTTGACCCTAGTAAAGGAGAAAACGTTATAGTCTTGAAGAGGTAAATTTTTTTAGCCTGCCTTGAATATCTTAGTGAATTTGATGAGCTTCTCAAAAAGCATTTGAAAAGTTATCAATATTGTAGCTCAGGGAAGACCAACTTTTCAATGTACAGAACCTACAATGACTTCATCATTATAATGGCAGAACAGCACAGAAACCAATTCACTAATGAAGTCAAAGATGCCAAATACTATTCTATAATAGTAGATTTGTGAGTCACATGGACAAATTACATTGATTTTAAGATATGTGACCAGCGATGGTGAGGTTGTAGAGTGCTGTTTTGTCCAGCTACAATCCCACATTGAGTGTCTGGAGACAACTGTTTTGGAAATCATTTCAAATTTAAGTTTGGATATCAGAAATTGTTGTGGGTAGTGCTCCAATAAGGCTGCAAATATGGTAGGAAAATATTCAAGTCAACAAGTAAAATTAAGCAATTATTGTGCATTATTCATCCCGTAACAGCCTCCCCGAACAGGCACCGGAATGTGGCGACTAGGGGCTTTTCACAGTAACTTCATTGAAGCCTACTTGTGACAATAAGCGATTTTCATTTCATTTCATTTCATGTTCAGTCACCCATTGGATTTAATCTGCAATGCAGCAGCTGAATCGTGTGAGGCAACCGTACATTTTCTTGACTTTGTTCAGAACTTATCTACCTTCTTTTTGGTTTCCACACATCGGTAGAATAAGTTGCAATCACTCTTGGGAGGAGGCAGAAGGAAAATATTTGACAGTCAAAAGAATTTGAGACACCCGGTGGTCCACTCGGGCAGATGCTGTTCTGGCTTTGAGACGGAACTTTGTTGATATAAAGGAATGCTTATTAGACATAGCCACATCAAAATCAGAGAAACCATGTGTGAAAGTTGAAGCAAAATTCTTAGCAGACAAGTTTGAAAAGTATGAAATTGCAGTTTTTACTGTATTTTGGAACCGTTCACATCAAAGATTAATGCTATCAGCAAATTACTGACAAATGTTGATACTTTATTGAATGCTTCACAATTGTTATCCTCAGTCAGACGTTTTGACATGAAGGTTCAAAATGATGATAGCTCAGTGGAAGCAGAGGCACTAACATTAAGAATACAGGTCACTCTGATGATGCGTACAAGACATGGGAAATTATTTTTTTATGAAACTAGAGACAATGAAATCACTTTAAAAGGGAAAGAGAAGATCATTGTTGAGACTGTCAATGTCATTTGTTACACAATAATGGCACAATTGCATAGAAGTGAATCTCTGAAGAAAACTGCTTCATTATTTTGTGTTTTTTTTTACAAAGTTTGGATGAGAATGCCAAGAGCTGCTGCAGTAGGTGATAAATTAAATTTTACTGGGAGGACATGGGCACAAATCTTTCTGAAGATGAAGTGAAACAATTCATTAATTTCATCAATAATGATAAATTCTTGTGCTTCAAGATCACCAACTG
This sequence comes from Scyliorhinus torazame, assembly GCF_047496885.1. Taxonomy (NCBI): domain Eukaryota; kingdom Metazoa; phylum Chordata; class Chondrichthyes; order Carcharhiniformes; family Scyliorhinidae; genus Scyliorhinus; species Scyliorhinus torazame. The sequence continues at coordinate 286,758,879 of NC_092707.1, read as the reverse complement.
GTTTGTACAGACTTGTAGGTGATGGTTTGCAGCCAACCTTTCCAAATGTGGAAACCATTCTGAAGAGCTTTTTAACAATACCTGTCACAAATGCTTCCAGTGAATGTCCTTTCTCTGTATTGACAAGAATGAAATATTATCTGTGAAGTATAATGAGTCAGGAACATTTGACAAGTTCAGCAATACTGACAATTGAAAATTCACCCATACAAGATTTTACCAACTATGACGTGATTTAAGATTCGGTGAAGAAAAAGTGTAGAAGAAAAGCCATCCAAGTTGCCATGAATTGCAAACAACTGAAGCAAGAAATCTAAAAAAATTGCATAGTACGTTCAAGAGACAACATATGCTGGTCTGATATAATGGCTGCTGGTTACATGCAGACAGTAATAACCGGTGAGTAACTGCCATCGTTCTCAATACTGGCCTTCAGAAAGTCTCATCTCTTCTGGTCAAAGAATGGAACCCTGACACACAGTTGTCAGCAAAGCCAACGGTTTTAGACAAGGGCTGGACATTCCACCTCATTGGAGTATTTGCTCCTACACTGGACTTTTTCTGGCTCATTCTGCCCTGCGCTGGCCTGTTCTGCAGTTATATTATTGGCTGATTTCCCTATCCCATTGCTCATCAGCCAGTTCATGTTGGCTCACCTCAAGACAAAAACTGATCGCTATATTGACCATCTCTACTGTCATGCTGACAACACATAGGCTTGGATTTCAATTTATCAAATAGTACAGGCATGTTGTCATAAGGTAACGAACATTACAGCAGTCTGTCAAGCAGTGATTTGGGGTTTCTGTGCTTTGAATTGTGTGCGTTGAGAGTGGGCAGGGTCAGGAGGACATGGGTGGCCTCAAGATCATTGTGTACAGGCCTTAACGTCAGTGGGGGCAGGCCGCCTTCTTGCCAGGGGTGGGGCATGACATGACCCCCCCCCCCCCCCCCCCCCCCGGCCCCTGCAAAGAGGGAGAGCGCAGTCTATGTCTGCCTCTTTCTGACAATTCTGTTATAGGGTGAAGGAAATATTTTCTACTTTACACAATTTAATTGCAATATTTGAATTGGAGATTCTAACATTGTACCTAATACTAGATAGCTGTCTCAAACCTTCAGTGACATTCCTTGCAAAGTATAAGAGTGTCCGATAGCTACATTAAAATTTAATGTAACAGATTGGATTACTCCTCATCCTCTACACCATAACTAAGTAGCTACTCACTCATTCCCCACCCTGAACTCAAGATATCCCCTTCCCCACTTTTCAAAAATCTCAAAACATCTTTTCTCCAACAATAATGCCCTCTATTACCCCTCTCGTACTGAATCTTCATTTTTACTTGCTGATAAAGGTGGGAGCTTCTCCCAATTCCGCAGAAGGTGTATTGTGAAAATACAAATAGCGGGTAATAAATGGAATTAAGGCGCTGCTAATTCACGAGATTTTTTTCCATTTCCAACTGAGTACAGTGACTAATGCAATAACTCAAACAAGCGTGGTGTAAAATGCTGCCGCCAGTTAGTTAGTCAACAGTCCTCACGCAGCAGCACCCTGCTCAAAAACCTTTCTGCATCCAATAAATGTATTTTTGAGACAAGTCATGAGAATGATCCAACAGTGATTTACATATCAATAATGACTTGCACCAGTCCACATGCAATCAGCATCTTGCACAATTAAATACAAAACTTACTGTTGGAAGCCCAAATTGTTACTGAATGCCATTAGTAGCTCAATAGGATATTTCAAAACTCCCAAATGCTGCAGTCTCCCATTTCAAAAATGACCAGATGGCAGAAGATGCCAGTACAAGGTACAAGCAGTTTGGGAGAAAGACTCCACTCAAATATAGCCAGGAGAGAAATAGACCCATTCAATCATGGAGAAAACTTTGAATCTGCAAGTTTTAAAGTTAACAAGTCACATTAATGATACAATTGATTTCTGTTTCAGGAATCTTATTCCGCAAGTGGCAGAATATAACCCAATAAAGCTCTTCACACATGGGGGCGGCACGGTGGCGCAGTTATTAGCACTGCTGCTTCACAGTGCCGAGGACCCGTTTCAATCCTGGCCTCGGGTAACTATCCAGGTGGAGTTTGCTCATTCTCCCAGTGTCTGCGTGGGTCTCACCCCACAACCACAAAAAATGCACAGGGTAAGTGAATTGACCATGATAAGTTGACCCTTAATTGGAAAAAAAAGAATTGGGTACTCTAAATTTATTTTAATAAAGCTCTTTTCACACAGGGAAAGTTGGTATGAAGTTCAACATCGTCAATTTATTTACTGATTACTGTTACGAGACCAGTTTGAACTTTCAAAAACGTTTTCTAAGTTTTAATGCAAATATCGATACTCTTTTTGTGAAATAATGAAAACAAAAGGAATGTCACGCAAGGTTTGTGGCTGTAATTCTGAAATACCATACCACACGGAAAAGTGAGATTTTGTAATCAGAAAATGTAACGGTACCTCCTAAAGGAGATTTCCAGGTTGGGAAATGTGGGTGATTACATTCTAGCAGGTTGTTCGTTAATGTCTCGTGGTTTAGAACCGTTTGAGAGGAAACTAGAGCATATTAATCTTTTTCCTTAGGACAAAGGTGGTTCAGAGGCAAGCAGTTAGAGGCATTCATAACCCTGAAGGCTGTTGAAGGGATACATTGAGAAGTGTGGTTTCCATCAATTGGTAACTCAAGGACATGAATTTGTCAAAAAAAACCGAAAAGGAGCAACTGAAGAAACGTTTTCCACGCAAACGTCACCAGGACATGTTGCTGGGGGTTGAAAGAAGATTCCACTGTAACTTTTGAAACAGAAAAAAAATATTTGAAAATGAAAAAGTTAAACTAGATGGGGATTTAACAGATAGCATCCATAAGTAGATAATGCTTTCCCAATCAGAAGAACAAAGGATTCTGATGCTTAAGTGTAATAACTCAAAGTGACTCAATGTAGCAAGTAATGAATTAAAGATTCATTGACTAAGAACAAGTATATACATTCAGGGTTTTAACAGCACATCGCTATCGGTCTACTCCAAACAAAGCTCTGGCTCCCACTGCCATCCTCCAGCCCAGAGTTTACATGTTCGTCCTCCAATGTCTCCGGCCTCGACATGTGGCCCCCAAAGGATCACCCATCAAAGGGGCCTTACCACCATGTTAAGCCTGTGTTATAGCATTCTGATTCTAGAGGGTAAGCGCTGATGACCCACGTTATAAACCTCATACAGCAGGAGTGTGCATCCCTGATAGTACGAGAAAAAGACGGAAATGAGGTATCGGAGCTATAAATGGAATATTGACTACAGCCCATGGCTCTTCACATAGTTACATTTATAGACCAGCTTCTTACGTAATGGAGTTTATAAAGAGATCATTCATGTAAAATGGGAACAGAGTTTCGGTGGTGAGTGTGGCAGAGGTCTGTTGAGATTAATCTTTCTCTGTAGCTCCATCTGCTTTAAATTGGATCATCTTCGTGGCATATGAAAAGTATTTTATGGAGACTCACATCCTAAATTTGTCTCATGAACACTGAGAAACAAAGTCAGTTAACTTCCCTTGTTGCTAGGATGTAATCGTCAGTTCAGAGAGGGCATTTGTTTTCAGTGGGATACCAGTACCTCTGCTAGCTGCTATAACTTGTGCAGGAATTCACTGTAAAATATTTCAGGAGAAATCCATTTGTATTGGTCACTCAGGACAGTTTGAATGCAAGTTTGTATTTTATTTGTTTAATTTGGCAGACTAATCCGGATTTGTCAGTTTGATTCCTGAAAAGCAATCAACAGTAAAACTCGTTCACTGGAACCACAAGCTTTATTAATGAACTCACTGGGCAGCACGGTGGCGCAGTGGGTTAGCCCTGCTGCCTCACGGCGCCGAGGTCCCAGGTTTGATCTCTGGGTCACTGTCCGTGTGGAGTTCGCATATTCTCGCCCCCACAACCCAAAGATGTGCAGGCTAGGTGGATTGAACACGCTAAATTGCCCATTAATTGGAAAAAATGTATTGGGTACTCTAAATTTATAAAAACAAAAATAATAAATTAATGAACTCACACATGGAGGAAGGGAAAACGAAACCTTCAGGTACCCGATATGAGGGAGCCACATCCGAGCAGAACTGCCGTGTTGTAATCTGGCTCAAATACGGGTGGTAACCATCCTCCGATAGGCTGCATCAATCAGGGTCGGAAGACATTCAAGGCAAAGGATCGCCAATCTTTTCTGTCCACCATTTGGCAGATACCCCACTGGTGAATCATATTAGGAGGTTTTTCTACCATTGGTGGATTATTACTGCAGTTGCTGGGACCTGGAATCTGCTGCCCGAAAGGGCAGTGGCACCAGATTAAATAATAACTTTCAAAAGAGAATCGGAGAAATACTTGAAGCTGTTTAAAAAAAATTAATTAAAGGGCAGCGGGGAGAGAACAGGACTGTACAGACACAATGGGCGTACTGGGCTCCCTCTGGAATGTATTGGAACATTTGAATTTCTTCCCCTTTATCGAAACAATGTTCTCGTGCTGAATGGCACTTGATGCTGCTCACAACCAATAGAGTTCTTTAAAGATTGTTAATGTGAAGTAAGTGATGCAACATCTAATAACCACCATGCACAACATCAGAAAAACTGCACTAATATTTCCTGTACTGTCCTGTCTGTGTGCAGGGGCCAACTCAGGAAAAGCTGGAAGACAGATCTATCCAATTGAAAAAGGCAGCATTCTAGAAACTGTTGTCAGGGAAGAAAAACAAAACAACTGAAAATGCAATTAAAACTAATTTCTTCTCATAGTTATAAATTGAATGGAGGTTGTGTACACAGGGTTGCCAGCTTACAGACTCCCTTCAACTTCCAACATTATTTGCCACTTATTTTAATGATTTTGACAATAACTATTACAAATCTGCACTATCCATCACTCTGCCACATGGACACAAAGGCCACCAGGTCTACATATTAACATGCCAGTCAAAGACTACATCAGGTTGCAGCTAATGCTGGAGCTCAGTCATCACTGATCTAATTAAAACCGATTTTCTCTTAAAAACATCTCATTAAAATTGCCACCCAGGAACTAAATGTGTTTGAAATACTTTGCGAATCAAAGAGGTAAACGTCTGTTCCATCAAATAACATCAACAATACAATTGCTCTGGGCCAGTTTTGGAAGATCTCAAATTAGTGTGAAAAATAAATTCAGTTACACATTAAGAACTCAGAGGGGCTGCATTGCAGCGTAGTGGTTAACACTGCTGCCTCATGGCACTGAGGACCCGGGTTTGATCCTGGCCCTGGGTCACTGTCCGTGTGGAGTTTGTACATAATAAAAGTCTTGATTAGTCGGTACACAGAGGGAGAATTAACGTCTTTGGGATTTGTGGGAGGAAACCGGAGCAGCCAGAAGAAACCCACGTAGACATGGGGAAAACGTGCAGACTCCACACAGACAGTGACGCAAGCTGAGAATCGAACCCTGATCCCTGGCGCTGTGAAGCAAGAGTGCTAACCACTGTGCTGCCGTGCCGCCCATTCTGCTCGCATCTGCGTAGGTAGCACCCCCACAACCCAAAGATGTGCAGGATAGGTGGATTGGCCACGCTAAATTGGGCCTTAATTGAAAAAAAATAATTGGGTACTTTAATGATTTTTTCCCCAAAACTTGGAAAGCTTTAATTGTTTGGCAATATATAGGCCAAATGACTCAACAATCAAATCCACACCTAAACATGCAAACGAAAAGGAACAATATTTGCTGAACAATCTCAAATGTGATTAATATTCATTTTTAAAAAAGCATTAAACTGATATAAATTGTAACAGGAGGGCAGCACACTGGCCCAGTGGGTTAGCCCTGCTGCCTCACGGCGCCGAGGTCCCAGGTTCAATCCTGGCTCTGGGTCATGGTCCATGTGGAGTTTGCACATTCTCCCCGCGTTTGTGTGGGTTTCATAGATCATAGAATTCACAGTGCAGAAGGAGGCCATTCGGCCCATAGAGTCTGCACCAGCTCTTGGAAAGAGCACCCTACCCAAGGTCCAGTTCTCCACCCTATCCCCATAACCCAGTAACCTCACCCAACACGAAGGGCAATTTTGGACACTAAGGGCAATTTAGCATGGCCAATCCACCTAACCTGCACATCTTTGGACTGTGGGAGGAAACCGGAGCACCCGGAGGAAACCCACGCACACACGGGGAGGACGTGCAGACTCCGCACAGACAGTGACTCAAGCCGGGAATCGAACCTGGGACCCTGGAGCTGTGAAGCAATTGTGCTAACCACAATGCTACCGTTTCACCCCCCACAAATCAAAGATGTGCAGGTCAGGTGGATTGGCCACGCTAAATTGTCCCTTAATTTGAAAAAATGAATTGGGTACTCGAAATTTTTAAAAAAAATTGTAACAAGAGTACATCCACAAAGATTATTGTAGTTTTCAGCTGTCCCTCAATTCGAGAATGACGTGTGCTCAGGGTTGTGTGTTTGTGCCATGGGTCTGCATGTCGCTGAACATGCTGATTTTCAACCCACAGATCTATTGGCACCATGGGGCAGGACATCCTACGAGGTAGTGGGATTGGAAGTGCAAGAATTTTTTATTTTCTTTCCTTCCTTGCCACCGCGCTGTCATCATTAAGATGTTGGGACTCAGGATGCAGTTTGATGGATAAGTTGTTACTATTCTGAACAATTGGTAGCAAGCACCTTCCAGTCATTAATATCAATGTTGCTGTGCTTTAAGAACTTCAGAGTGTCTGAAGTGTTTTCTTTGTCCTTCCCTGGAATGTTGGCCATTTGAGAGTTGAGAAAACAGGATTTCATGAGGGAAGAGGCTCTTTTGTTCTCCTTTCCAAACATTTTCCACATTATACTCCATTTTTGCCTAATTACTTAACCTATCAATATCTCTTTGTAAACTGTTTGCATCCCTCTTGCAACTTGCCTTTCCATCTATTTTTGTGTCGCCTGCAAATTTGGCTACAGTACAACAGGTAGAGGCAGTCAAATTAACATTTCAGTATTTTCCAGCAATCTGCATTGAGAAGGGAATGAATGATGAGTAAAAGGCCACATTCCCACCCAACAGTAGATACTTTTGTAATCCAGAACTGAAAACTGGAACTGCTACCACAGAAATACAGGGCGCCCAAAATGCAGCGTGGCCGATAAAATCCGGGAGACCCCGCTCCCGGGATTTACTCCTTGCGAGGTCTAACCGATCTTGTGATACGCTGCGATGTAAACTCCGTCCTTTGTGGGTGGGATCACACTTTAGCAAATCTGCATATTAGAGTGAGACAGCTAGTCTCACTGTAATGTGCAAATTCCCGAGGTAACCAAGGCGTTGGAATATTGTATGGATGGAATGCGGAGAGACAAGGCACCGAAGATAAACATTGAGCCAAGAGTAAATTAGCAGGTTCTTGACCAATCAATCAGTACGAAGGCCTGACAAAATATATAGAACCGTCTTCACCCAGTTTGATGACATATTAGACTACTGTTTTTACAGGGGTGTAGATTTCACCCTGTACTAGAACCGGAAATTGAAGCAGAGCCAAACACACAGGTCAGGATTCAAGCTTGCTGCCCAGCTGAGCACATTACGAGTCCATTAGTAAGTACCCTGTTTTGGCAAAAGTGGCTGAGAAATGCTCTGAACATGTTCTGCTGCAGGGACTAGACTAGCTGAGAGGCGTATTAGGAACTTATCACTGTAAAGAATGGGAAGAGGAAATTGTTATAGAACATAGAACAATACAGCGCAGTACAGGCCCTTCGGCCCACGATGTTGCACCGAAACAAAAGCCATCTAACCTACACTATGCCATTATCATCCATATGTTTATCCAATAAACTTTTAAATGCCCTCAATGTTGGCGAGTTCACTACTGTAGCAGGTAGGGCATTCCACGGCCTCACTACTCTTTGCGTAAAGAACCTACCTCTGACCTCTGTCCTATATCTATTACCCCTCAGTTTAAAGTTATGTCCCCTCGTGCCAGCCATATCCATCCGCGGGAGAAGGCTCTCACTGTCCACCCTATCCAACCCCCTGATCATTTTGTATGCCTCTATTAAGTCTCCTCTTAACCTTCTTCTCTCCAACGAAAACAACCTCAAGTCCGTCAGCCTTTCCTCATAAGATTTTCCCTCCATACCAGGCAACATCCTGGTAAATCTCCTCTGCACCCGCTCCAAAGCCTCCACGTCCTTCCTATAATGCGGTGACCAGAACTGTACGCAATACTCCAAATGCGGCCGGACCAGAGTTCTGTACAGCTGCAACATGACCTCTCGACTCCGGAACTCAATCCCTCTACCAATAAAGGCCAACACTCCATAGGCCTTCTTCACAACCCTATCAACCTGGGTGGCAACTTTCAGGGATCTATGTACATGGACACCTAGATCCCTCTGCTCAGCCACACTTTCAAGAACTTTACCATTAGCCAAATATTCCGCATTCCTGTTATTCCTTCCAAAGTGAATCACCTCACACTTCTCTACATTAAACTCCATTTGCCACCTCTCAGCCCAGCTCTGCAGCTTATCTATATCCCTCTGTAACCTGCTACATCCTTCCACACTATCGACAACACCACCGACTTTAGTATCATCTGCAAATTTACTCACCCACCCTTCTGTGCCTTCCTCTAGGTCATTGATAAAAATGACAAACAGCAACGGCCCCAGAACAGATCCTTGTGGTACTCCACTTGTGACTGTACTCCATTCTGAACATTTCCCATCAACCACCACCCTCTGTCTTCTTTCAGCTAGCCAATTTCTGATCCACATCTCTAAATCACCCTCAATCCCCAGCCTCCGTATTTTTTGCAATAGCCTACCGTGGGGAACCTTATCAAACGCTTTGCTGAAATCCATATACACCACATCAACTGCTCTACCCTCGTCTACCTGTTCAGTCACCTTCTCAAAGAACTCAATAAGGTTTGTGAGGCATGACCTACCCTTCACAAAGCCATGCTGACTATCCCTGATCATATCATTCCTATCTAGATGATTATAAATCTTGTCCCTTATAATCCCCTCCAAGACTTTACCCACTACAGACGTGAGGCTCACCGGTCTATAGTTGCCGGGGTTGTCTCTGCTCCCCTTTTTGAACAAAGGGACCACATTTGCTGTCCTCCAGTCCTCTGGCACTATTCCTGTAGCCAATGATGACATAAAAATCAAAGCCAAAGGTCCAGCAATCTCTTCCCTGGCCTCCCAGAGAATCCTAGGATAAATCCCATCAGGTCCCGGGGACTTATCTATTTTCAGCCTGTCCAGAATTGCCAACACCTCTTCCCTACGTACCTCAATGCCATCTATTCTATTAGCCTGGGACTCAGCATTCCCCTCCACAACATTATCTTTTTCCTGAGTGAATACTGACGAAAAATATTCATTTAGTATCTCGCCTATCTCTTCAGACTCCACACACAATTTCCCATCCCTGTCCTTGACTGGTCCTACTCTTTCCCTAGTCATTCGCTTATTCCTGACATACCTATAGAAAGCTTTTGGGTTTTCCTTGATCCTTCCTGCCAAATACTTCTCATGTCCCCTCCTTGCTCGTCTTAGCTCTCTCTTTAGATCCTTCCTCGCTACCTTGTAACTATCCATCGCCCCAACCGAAACTTCACACTTCATCTTCACATAGGCCTCCTTCTTCCTCTTAACAAGAGATTCTACTTCCCTGGTAAACCACGGTTCCCTCGCTCGACGCCTTCCTCCCTGTCTGACCGGTACATACTTATCAAGAACACGCAGTAGCTGATCCTTGAACAAGCCCCACTTATCCAGTGTGCCCAACACTTGCAGCCTACTTCTCCACCTTATCCCCCCCAAGTCACGTCTAATGGCATCATAATTGCCCTTCCCCCAGCTATAACTCTTGCCCTGCGGTGTATACTTATCCCTTTCCATCATTAACGTAAACGTCACCGAATTGTGGTCACTGTCCCCAAAGTGCTCTCCTACCTCCAAATCCAACACCTGGCCTGGTTCATTACCCAAAACCAAATCCAACGTGGCCTCGCCTCTTGTTGGCCTGTCAACATATTGTTTCAGGAAACCCTCCTGCACACACTGTACAAAAAACGACCCATCTATTGTACTCGAACTATATCTTTTCCATTCAATATTTGGAAAGTTAAAGTCTCCCATAATAACTACCCTGTTACTTTCGCACATATCCAGAATCATCTTCGCCATCCTTTCCTCTACATCCCTAGAACTATTAGGAGGCCTATAAAAAACTCCCAACAGGGTGACCTCTCCTTTCCTGTTTCTAACTTCAGCCAATACTACCTCGGAAGAAGAGTCCCCATCTAACATCCTCTCCGCCACCGTAATACTGCTCTTGACTAGCAGCGCCACACCTCCCCCTCTTTTGCCTCCTTCTCTGAGCTTACTAAAACACCTAAACCCCGGAACCTGCAACATCCATTCCTGTCCCTGCTCTATCCATGTCTCCGAAATGGCCACAACATCGAAGTCCCAGGTACCAACCCACGCTGCCAGTTCCCCTACCTTGTTTCGTATACTCCTGGCATTGAAGTAGACACACTTCAAACCACCTACCTGAACGCTGGCCCCCTCCTGCGACGTCAAATCTGTGCTCCTGACCTCTATACTCTCATTCTCCCTTACCCTAAAACTACAATCCAGGTTCCCATGCCCCTGCTGCATTAGTTTAAACCCCCCCAAAGAGCACTAACAAATCTCCCCCCCAGGATATTTGTGCCCCTCAGGTTCAGATGTAGACCATCCTGTCTGTAGAGGTCCCACCTTCCCCAGAAAGAGCCCCAGTTATCCAAAAATCTGAAACCCTCCCGCCTGCACCATCCCTGTAGCCACGTGTTTAAATGCTCTCTCTCCCTATTCCTCATCTCACTATCACGTGGCACGGGCAACAACCCAGAGATAACAACTCTGTTTGTTCTAGTTCTGAGCTTCCATCCTAGCTCCCTGAAAGCCTGCCTGACATCCTTGTCCCCTTTCCTACCTATGTCGTTGGTGCCAATGTGGACCACGACTTGGGACTGCTCCCCCTCCCCCCTAAGGACCCGGAAAACACGATCCGAGACATCACGTACCCTTGCACCTGGGAGGCAACATACCAAACGTGAGTCTCTCACGCTCCCACAAAATCTCCTATCTGTGCCCCTGACTATAGAGTCCCCAATTACTAATGCTCTGCTCCTCTCCCCCCTGCCCTTCTGTTCTGTTTTAATGTTTTTTTTTTTAAAGCCTCTGGCATTTGTTGCCCTGCTTTCATTACCCTCAGGTAGCAGTGACCTTCCCACTTGAACCAGTGCATTACACTGGAGTGATTTGCTTGGCACTCGAAGGCAACAGAAAAGTTACCATGTCAGGACTGGTGTCACATGTAGGTCACACTGGGTAAGGATGGCAAATTTCCTTCCCTGAAGGACATTAGCGCACAAGCTGGGATTTTAATGATAATTCGCGAGCTTCCTGCTCACAGACTTTTTTTATTTCCAGATTTCAAAGACCGAAATTAAATTAAATGACACAAAACATGCCTTTTAAAAGCATGTAGATTGTAAAGAAACACAATGTCCAGCTAGATAAGCAGTTAAGGATTCTGGAATAACTCAAATCTTCACCTTTGAAGAATAGAGTTGCAAACAAGGAGAGAGAGTTAAGATTTACTGCTGGTTTCCTTGATCACTCACCTAGTTTAGCCAGAATTCACAGCAGGATGTAACTGGGGTGGGGCGGCACGCTGGCACAGTGGTTAGCACTGCCGTCTCGCGCCGCAGAGGACCCGGGCTTGGCCCCGGCCCACTGTTGTGTGGAGTTTGCACATTCTCCCAGTGTCTGCGTGGGTCTCACCCCCAGAACCCAAACACGTGCAGAGTAGGTGGATTGGTCGGGCTAAATTTGCCCCTTAATTGGAAAAAAAAAATTGGATACTCTAAATTTATTTTTAAAAAAGGATGGCATTAGGGTAAGATGACTCAAGGCCACCACTTAGTTGGACACATGTTGGAATGAAACCTCAATGTCCTGGGTGAACCCACAAAATAATGTTGAGTATGGGTGCGGTGTGGCAGAGACATCTGACCCATGATGGCAGGGTTTGTTCTGTGGGGTTTATCTGCGCTAATCCCACAAACAAACATTGGCCTCGATAACTGAAAACATTTCCGTTAATAAGAGCTCATATAAATCCTAGCTTGCATTTCTTAAGGAAAAACTCTAAATCCAAAGACTGCTAGAAGGAGATATGGTTTCTTGGGCAACAGAATATGTTCTAGTTTTGCTGAAAAAAAGGCATGCTGTCAAAACCTTTCATCTTGCACTCATCAGGACAGGAGAATACCAAATTTCAACGAGAATAACAATTTATAAGACATGGGAAAAGGCAAATATGCTGATCGGTTGAGGTATTGCCAGGGAGAATGCACCAAGGAACTATATCCCACACTTCTGTTTAATTCAAAAAAGCCACAATGCCTGGACTTATCCCTTTTGCCTGCAGAGGACAGGTCCCTGTGTATAAATAGATATGGCTTCCAATAATCTTAACTTGGTTGTTTTTTAAAAATAAATTTAGAGTGCCCAATTATTTTTTCCAATTAAGGGCAATTTAGCGTGACCAATCCACATACCTGCGTATCTTTTTGGGTGGTGGAGGTGGCAAACACAGGGAGAATGTGCAAATTCTACACGGACAGTAACCGAGGACCGGGATCAAACCCAGGTTCTTGGCGCTGTAAGGCAGCAATGCTAACCACTGCATCACCGTGCCGCCCTCCTTAAGTTGGTTGTTAAGGATTGTTCAGCAAATGCTGTCCAATCACAGAATCACATCGAACCTCACATATTATGTTCTGAGCTTTGCAAGCCAAAAGGACATTCTGCTTGATACAATATGTCAATCATTGGAATGTTTGTCAATGTACATGGCATCATACTGGCACGGAAATTAATATACCACATTACTCATTTGTGAGATGGGCAGAATATTCTTTTGCCAGACGGCAGCACTTGCGTTGCAACTGAATGTATAACTCTCTTTCCAGAACAATCTCTATAATTCCCCCGCATGATCGAGTGAGATTAGGTGATGTTCCAGGACTCCTTTCTGATCCTATCCAAATCCTCCCACTGCACTGGAGAAACAACCGGCCATTTGCACCAGATACATTAAAAGAGATAAAGGTTGCAACATTGCTAAGTTGTCTGCCAAATGGAAAGGCAGCAGCCAGCCTGCGCACAAAGACCATTTCTCCTGCAAAAAAAAAAGTGATCTAAAATCAACAACTCAGAGGTGACTTGGCCAGCAATGCAACTGAGGAATGAGGAAAGAACTGAAGCGATCGAGCAGAAAATCAAATTGATCGGAGGATGAGATTAGACTCCTGATGGAACTAGATCAGCAGATCCAAAGCACTAACAAAAAAGAAAGACCAGTACCCCAGAGAAATCCAAGAAAATAAACACGATTTCTGACAAATGTCATGTTCTCCAAGTGGCTGTCGCAGAAACAGAAACTGGCCCCCAAGAAAGCCTCCTTGATTTGGTGCTATCAGATGTAGAGGATTCAGTAGATGCTGATCGAACACAAATCAGTGTGTTTGAACTACAAACTCAGCAAGAGGGATCCCCAAACAGAGAGAATGCAATGACCAGCCCACCCAAGGTGAGGAATTACTTGGTAACAAGGGCCACGAATGAAGGACACTGAGTGTCAGTTTAAATCGAGAAAACTATGGAGATGATGCTAGAGATTAGCAAAGCCAAACCTTACAAGAGGAGGAGGCAGGTGACAATGAACGCACATCAGTGGAGACAGATATGGAAATCCCCCCAAAAAAGCACCAACAAATTTGTTCAGCTATTATACCAACTTTATCAATGTTGGCTGGCCAGCTTGACAGAAATATCAGCTGCAAAATGAACTCAGAGGAACTGAAATGTTACTTTTCAGCAAAGACAAACAAAAATGGCAATTATCAAGAAATCAATGTTTACATAGGTCACAGTGACCAAAACAAGCTGATGGTAATGGGAGAGAGGGGAGATTGAACAGGCAAAAGCACAGATGATGATGCAGGCAACAGAATAGGTTAAAACTTAGTGACCTTGTAAACTACATGAAAGATGACACAAATCACACTCCTGCAGCTCTGCACACGGATTCAAATAAGCCACCATCTCAGAGACTTTAAAGAAACTCTAATGGTACAGACAAGGCACACCTCATTGACAACTGGCTGCCAATAACAACCGTACCCATATTATTCTGCCTCGCTACTGCACCACTTCACTGAAATAATTGCATGGCTATTCAAGGCTTTGGAACGCAAACCTCGGCAGGAAGGTTTCATTGCCACTGCCACTGGATGCTCCGAAAATCTCGTCATAAAGGTGCCCAAGAATAGTAACAAAGCTGGCTAGAGACTGTGTAGACTTAACCAAAGCTTTCAACTCAGTTGGACACAAGATGCTGTTTAAGGTCGTCATGAGATGCAAGTGCCAAGAGAGTTCATTCAGTTGGCTCAGAATCTATATAAGGATACAACTATGATGATAAAAAGTGATAGAATCAAAACTGACCATGCACATAAAATGGGGCATCAAGCATGCGAGCTTCTATCACCAATACTATTCAATAGATCAAGCTGAGAGTCACCCAAAAATTCAACAGAGTTCAAAACCCATATTATTATCCTGAAGATCTCCTTTCATGGATTTGACAAACTTCTCAAAATACAATGACCCAACTGGATAGACAGATGAAAAGTTGGTTAAAGGAGATACTGCAACATTCTAATGTGCCACCACAAATGAGATTCTATATGCTGGAGGCCTAGATCTGACCACATTGGAGATTCAAATCCCTTCCACATAGCCTGGGGATAGGAACTCGGAATATCCCAGTGATACATTCAGAACACCCTCCAATAATATGCAAAAACTCTCTCGACAATATTGTTTGTATCAGGAAACTGAAATGAATCAGAAAGGTTGAGGAATTCATCAAAACTAAGTATACGCATCCTGCCAAAAACTAGGAGTAACATAGACCAGGGCCCACGACAGATGATTCATTGGATTGCGAATGACAGGTTCACTTGAGCAAAACCTAAGAATTGGAATGGAGATTGGAGACAGAGAGTTCAAGAGATGGATGAAGCTTTAACATTAAGGCTCAGGCATCAGATTTTATAATGACAATGCTTAATTCATGGATCGGCTTGGTTTTATTGTCACGTGTACCGAGGTACAGTGAAAAGTATTGTTCTGCAAACAGTCCAGGCAGATCATTCATTCCATATATGAAAAAAAACCCATAGGACATGCATGAATACACAGTGTAAATACATACACACTGACAACAGTTGACGCATACGGAGTGCAGTACTATTCAGTAAAGAAGATGTGAGAAGATCAGTCCAAAATAGTCATTCAGAGGGCAGCACGGTGGCGCAGTGGTAGCACTGCAGTCTCAGCACTCAAAACAGCGCCGAGGTCCCAGGTTCGATCCCGGTTCTGGGTCACTGTCCATGTGGAGTTTGCACATTCTCCCTGTGTTTGCGTGGGTTTCGCCCCCACAACCCAAAGATGTGCAGGGTAGGTGGATTGAACACACTAAATTGCCCCTTAATTGGAAAAAATTAATTGGGTACTCTAAATTAAAAACAAAAGAGAGTCATTCAGGAGTCTGGTAACAGCAGGGAAGAAGCTGTTTTTGAATCTGTTAGTGCATGTTATCAGACTTTTGTATCTCCTGCCCAATAGAAGAAGTTCAAAGAGTGACTAACCCAGGTGGGAGAAGTCTTTGATTATGTTGCCCACTTTCCCAAGGAAGCGGGAGGTGTAGACAGAGTCAATGAATGGGAGGCAGGTTTGTGTGATGGAATGGGCTGTGTTCACGATTCTCTGCAGTTTCTTATGGTTTTGGGTGGGCAGTTGCCATACCAGGCTGTGATGCAGCCAGATAGGATGCTTTCTAAGGTGCACCTGTAAAAGTTGGTAAGAGTCAATGTGGACATGACGAATTCCCTTAGTTTCTTGAGGAAGCATAGGCGCTGTTGTGCTTTCTTGGTCGTAGCATCGACGTGGGTGGACCAGGATAGATTGTTGATGATGCGCACACCTAGGAATTTGAAGCTGTCAATCATCTCCACCTCGGCACCATTGATGCAGACCGGGCTGCGTATGATACTTTGTCTGAGGTCAATGACCAGTTCCTTAGTTTTGCTGATATTGAAGGAGAGATTGTTGTCACTGCACCCTACCCACTAGGTTCTCTAATCTCTGTCCTGTGCTCTGACTCAACGTTTTTCGAGATCCGACCCACTATGGTTGTGTCGTCAGCAAACTTGTAGATGGAGTTGGAGCCACATATTTTGCCACACTATAGTAGGGGGCGAAGTACTCAGCCTTGTGGGGCCCCAGTATTGAGGATAAACACATCAAAATTCAAACAATCCCGGTGCATAAAAGGACTTCTGTTAAGATGTAACCATTTAACTAGGAGCACCCTTTCTTAAAGATAGACTCATAAAAGCTTTGACAGCAGGCCACTTCTCCAGCAACACACAAGTTCTGTATTGCTAAGCGATAACTTGTATACCTGTGACAGGCACAACAAAGGCCTGTCAGTTAAGAATGCACGGATCAAATGTCACAACAAAACCCCGGAGAGGCTGAGAGAACAACTGTCCAAAAACAAATGAACCTAGTGAAGAATTCATGTCCAACACACTGGATGAACTACTTTGCAAGCCCAGTATATTTGCAAAAACGCAGCAAATGGCAGCTTTGGGCATGGAAACAATGACATGAATCTCAAGAGAATGTGGGTGGGGAAAAAATGTGTAAAACACAAAGCACTTAACACCCTTGGATTTCAATCTGATCAAAGGCTCCTCGGTCAAATTCGTTGGTTTTGGGCGTAAGAGGGGAAGTGGTTTGAAAATAAAATAACACCCTCATGAAACTTTTAGAAAGATTGACACTTACACAGCGCATTGCAAATATCTCTCCCATGCTGAGCAAAACTGTTAACCTGCAATGTTACAAATCTTGATTGATTTGTATTGGATAACATCCGGATCAAAGATCGAGGCCTAAACATTGGCACTTGGTGCTTTTTCAATGTTTACCTCACTCATTATTATGAGTGCTGAGGTTGCTGACATTGTGTTTAATGGATAAAAGCAAAGTATCAGATGGTTATGGGTATGGCCAGGAAGGATGCTCATTGCATGACACACTGATTCCTGGGCCTTTAGTGGTGGAATAATGCACGGGCTGCCAATTCACAGATTTACCCAACACCTCAGTGCCTGCAACCCTCCTGTGGCCTGGCTGGACATTATCACATGGTTGAGTCAAGTAAAGACTAGAAAGAAGCACATTATAGTATGAACATAGGAACAGGAGTAGGCCATTCGGCTGGCTGCACCTTTCAATTAGATCATGGATGATCATCTACCTCATTCCTGCACTATCCATTGATGCCATTAGTATCCAGAAATATGTCTATTTTGGTTCTGAACACACTCATGTTTGCATTTCCACAGACCTCTGAGGTAGAGAATTCCAAAGATTCACCAACCTCTAGGCCTAAATGACCTGTCCCTTATCCTAAAACTACACCCCTCGGATCTGGATCCTCCAGCCAGGGGAAACATTCTACCCTGTCGAACTCTGTAAGAATTTTCTAAGTTTCAATGAGGGTCACCCTTCTCATTCTTCTCAACTTTGGAGAATACAGGCTCAGTCTCTTCATACGACAATCTCGCCACCTCTGGGATTAATCTGGTATACCTCCACTCCTTCTATGCCAAGTATATCTATCCTTAGATAAAGGGACCAAAATGGTACACCATAGTCCAGATGAGGTCTTGCCAAGGTTGCAGCAACAAATCCTCACTCCATTACTCAATTCCCCCTGTGATAAAGACCAACAGATCATTTGCCTTCCTAATTGTTTGTTGCACCTGCATGCTAGCTTTTAGTGACTCAGATCCCTTTGGACACCCATACCTTTCAACCTCTCACCATTTCAGAAAGATTCTGGCTTTGCATTTTTCTACCAAAATAGATAACTTCACACTTATTCGCATTATATTCCACCTGCCATGTTCTTGCTCATTCATTTAACCTGCCCAAATCCCCTTGAAATCTCCTTACATCCTCCTCTCAACTTACATTCCCACCCAGTTATTACAACTGGCCCCCAAATCCAAATCATTTATATAGATCTGAGTTTTTCAAACTTTCTTTCCCGGGACCCACTTTACCATTCTGCCAACCTTTGGGACCCATGACAGCTCACACTAGCACAGCTTTGTCCTGTGGACTCTCCTGCGCAGCTCTCTCCAGAGATTAAGTTGAGAGATCCTGGCCTGCTTGTGTCTCTGGCCCACTCTTCCTTATTACAAAATGATCCATCTTCAGTTCCTTGCAGTCCTGTTGCTCGCTTGCTGACAGCTAAAAGATGGAGGAATCTCTCCTCTGTGATTTGCAACAAAAGCACGGACGTACAGGGCACATGGTGTCAGTATATCTGCCGGGCACATGACCTGCACTCTGCCGCTGCTTCTGGCGGCAAGGTTACATCGTTGCATTTAAAAGCCAGTTCTTTTTAAAACAAATTTAACGGCTGTGTTTATTAGTTACAAAAATATTGGAGATGGGAGAAATGGACAGGCTCTTTTGACTGGGTCGAGCTGTTGTTCAGATGTTTCCTCCAGGAATACATTCAGTCAGAATTGGCAATCCTGTTCAAGGCTAGGTGGCCTGAAGCCTTGTAAACGTGGGTTTTTTTTTTGTTTCGTGTTTTAAAAAAAAATTTAAAGTGCCCAATTCTCTCTTTTTTCCAATTGAGGGGCAATTTAGCATGGCCAATCCACCTACATGCAGGTCTTTGGGTAGTGGGGGTGAGACCCACACAGCCATGGGGAGAATTTGCAAACTCCACACAGTGAGTGACCCGGGGCTGGGATCGAACCCAGTTCCTCGGCGCTGTGAGGAAGCAGTGCTATCCACTGCGCCACCATGCCGCCCTTTGTAAACATAGTTAACTGCTAAATGTCCCATTGGCAACATAGGCTCAATTTGCTCTCCTACAGAACAAAACTAAATATGGCGGAGGAGATCAAACTGTCCTAGCAGGACATTCACATGGGCTTGGAGGATGTGCAAAGCCAATGTAACAGAGAACTGTGCCATCAGATTCAGGACAGGTCCACTGCAATGGAGGCAGAGCCACTAACAGAGACCACCCCATCCCTCAACCCCCCAATCCATCATACGACTATGCCAGCCACTTCAGGCTATGCAGGGAGTTGCTCTGATCAAGATACAGAGCTGTGAGCTGTACTCCACAGATGAGGCCCGCTTCGCTTCTGCAAGATGGTCCACTCAGCCTCCCTGTGGGCAAGGGCCCGCGTTTTGTCCAGGCAGGGAACCGCGGCGCCCTCAGCACGGGGAGGGGCTGGTTCATGGAGCCTTGGGAAAAGGGGCAGACAGAGTCCTTGCGTCGGCGGAAAATCCGGAGTGGAGCGGCTCCACGAGCTGTCACTCCCTCACTGGAGACGGGACCGCTTGTGGATTCAAAGCTGGGTTGTCCTTGACCACGCCAGAGTCCAGCTCCCGACAGATGACTGTTCCACATTCCTGCCAACAGTCTCCTAGCAGACTATCCTCTCAACAGGTAATTCCCCATCAGTTTGGTGATCTTATCATAGTGTTCACGGTGGGCCTCGATCACCCTCATCTCTGCCTCAGATGGGGAGGTGGGGGCGGTCCATGTAACCTCCTCACCCCCACTATTCAGAGCCATGCTGTTGCTGGAAGTTGCAGCCGACATTCTTTTTTTTTCAAATTTAGAGTACCCAATACAATTTTTCCAATTAAGGGGCAATTTAGCGTGGTCAATCCACCTAACCTGCATATCTTTTTGGGTTGTGGGGGCGAAACCCAAGCAAACACGGGAAGGATGTGCAAACTCCACACGGACAGTGACCCAAGCTGGGATCGAACCTGGGACCTCGGCGCCATGAGGCAGCAGGGCTAACCCACTGCGCCACCGTGCCGCCCTTCAGCCGACATTCTTAACAGTTGGTTACGGCCTTGTGCGTTTCTCCCGCAAATCGGGAATACTGAGGCTGATTGCCCCACGGCCCTCCTGACCCCGGGCTGCAATTCACCCGCGGGTCGCGATCCGCAGTTTAAAAACCATGATATAGTTTGTAAACAGCTGCTCCTTGCAGTATTCACTAGTAACAGCCAGCTGCCATCCTGGTCATTCTTACTCACTGCCTCAGCAAACTAGCCCCAATCCCATGTGCTTTAATCTTACTTACTAACCTCCTGGCCTTCAAAAGCCTTCTGAAAATCCCAATATACCACAGCCACTGGTTCTGGATTTTCCCACAAGGGGAAACACCCTCGTCACATCCACCGTCAATACCCCTCAGGATCAAGTCACCTCTTATTCCTCCAAACTCCAGTCTTTACAAACCTAGCCTGTCCACCCTTTCTTCAGACAACCTGTCCACTGCAGGTATTAGCCTTGTAAACCTTTTCCAAACCGCTTCCAATCCATTTACATCCTTCCCTAAATAAGGAGACCCAGTATTGTACATAATACTCCGGATGTGATCTCACCAATGAGCTGTGCAGCTGAAGCACAACCTCCCTACTCTTGTAATATATTCCCCTCACAATACAGGATGACATTCTATTAGCTTTCCTAATTACTTGCTGTACCTGTACACCAGCCTTTTGCAATTCATGCACTAGCTCACCCAGATCCCTCTGTGCACCAGAGCTATGCATCTCTCACCATTTAGATAATAAGCTTCTTTTTTATTCTTCCTGCCAAAATAGACAATTTCATTTTCATCAATTGCCAGCTTGTATTCATCATATCCATATTTCCCTTTTTTCATCAACTTCTTGGTCCTCCTTTGCTGGATTCTAAATTGTTCCGAACGCTCAGGTTTATCATATTTCCTGTAAACCTTATAAGCCACTTCCTTTGATCTAATGTTTTGTTAATCACAATTGATTGAGCTTTCCCTTTTGGGTGTTTTTGTGCCTTAGAGCAATGCATGTTTGTAATATTTCCTTAAATAGTAGTCATTGCATGTCTGTCAATTTTTTGAGTGCATTGTCCCAATGCACTGTAGCCAACTCACCCCCTCATACCTTCAAAAATGCCTTTCTTCAGATTTAAGACCGTAATTTCAGAATGAACTACACCATTTTTTAAATGTTGTCATATTATGGTCACTATTTCCTAAAGGCTCCTTTACAGCAATTATTAATTAGCCCTTTCTCAGTACATAATACAAAATCTAAAATAGCCTAATGCCTAGTTGGCTATTCGATGTGTTGCTCCAGAAACCGATCTTGTACACAGGAATTCTTTCTTCACAGCATTAGTACTGATGAGGTTTACTCAAGTCTATATATAAATTGAAGTCATCTATTATTATTGTATTACCCACATCGCATGTATCTCATATTTCCTGATTTATGCGGTGTCCAACATTACCATTACAGTTTGGCGGCCTATAAACAACCCCCACCAATGTTTGCTGCCCCTTGCTGTTTCCTTGTTCCACCCAAACGGATTGTACATCCTTTGATAATAATAAGTAGAAGTCACAATTAGTGTCACAAGTAGGCTTACATTAACACTGCGGTGAAGTTACTGTGAAAATCCCCTCGTCGCCACATTCCGGCGCCTGTTCGGGTACACGGAGGGACAATTCAGAATGTCTAATTCACCTACAAGCACGCTTTTTGGGACTTAAGATCGAAGATCGTCATTTACTAATGCACTGATCTCATTCCTTATTCAGAGCACTGGCAACTAAATCACGCCCATTTACTATTTGTGTCTGCAAATCATCAATCTTGTTCAGAATGCTACACGCATTCCGATGGAGTGCCTTTAATTCTGCTTTCTTAACATTATTCTCTATTTTGATCCTATTTGATGCTTGCCTATGCTTTGCCCGTCTTCTATTTTTCCTTCCTGCTTCCATTTACCAGTTTTGCTTCTCTCCAATCTGGGTTCCCCCTCAGGTTCCCAACCTCCCTGCCAATCTAGTTTAAACCCTCCCCAACAACACCAGAGAATCTCCCTGCAGAAGATGTTAGTCCCGGAACTGCTAAGATGCAGCTGTCTATCTTGCACAGGTCCCACCTGTCCCAGAACCAGTCCCAATGCCTCAGAAATCTGATGCCCTTCCTCCTACACCAGTTCTCAAGCTACATGTTCAATTCCTCAATTCTCCAATTTCTCTGCTCACTCGCATGTGGGACTGGAAGTTAACCCGAGATAACTCATTGGATAGACATATGGACGATAAGGGAATAGTGAAGATGGGCTTTAGAGTGGTTTCACAGGTCGGCGCAACATCGAGGGCCGAAGGGCCTGTACTGCTTGTAATGTTCTATGTTCTATGTTCTAATTGCATTAGAGGTCCTACTTTTCAATCTCCTTCCGAGTTTCCCCGAATACTGCTTTCAGGTCCTCATTCCCTTCCTACCTCAGTTAATGGCACTGCCATGGACCATGACCTCTGACTGTTCACCCCAGAAAAATGTTCTGCAACCGCTCCGTGACATCCTTGACCTTGGCACCAGGAATGGAATATACCACCCTGGAATAAAGTCTATGGCCACAGAATCGCCAGTCTGCACCCCCAGCTAACAAACCCTCATCACTATTACTCTTCCTTTTAAAAGAAATTTAGAGTACCCCATTCATTTTTTCCAATTTAGCGGCAATTAGTGTGGTCAATCCACCAAACCTGCACATCTTTGGGTTATGGGGCAAAGCCCATGCAGACACAGGGAGAATGTGCAAACTCCACGCGGACAGTGACCCAGAGCTGGGATCGAACCTGGGACCTTGGCGCCGTGAGGCAGCAGTGCTAATCCCTGCACCACTGTGCTGCCCTTGCTCTTCCTTTCTTCTTCCTCCCCTCCTGTACAGCCGAAGGAGGGGGAAGAGAGAGAGAAAGCGAGAAAGCGAGACGGGGAGAGAGAGAAAGCGAGACGGGGAGAGAGAGAAAGCGAGACGGGGAGAGAGAGAAAGCGAGACGGGGAGAGAGAGAAAGCGAGACGGGGAGAGAGAGAAAGCGAGACGGGGAGAGAGAGAAAGCGAGACGGGGAGAGAGAGAAAGCGAGACGGGGAGAGAGAGAAAGCGAGACGGGGAGAGAGAGAAAGCGAGACGGGGAGAGAGAGAAAGCGAGACGGGGAGAGAGAGAAAGCGAGACGGGGAGAGAGAGAAAGCGAGACGGGGAGAGAGAGAAAGCGAGACGGGGAGAGAGAGAAAGCGAGACGGGGAGAGAGAGAAAGCGAGACGGGGAGAGAGAGAAAGCGAGACGGGGAGAGAGAGAAAGCGAGACGGGGAGAGAGAGAAAGCGAGACGGGGAGAGAGAGAAAGCGAGACGGGGAGAGAGAGAAAGCGAGACGGGGAGAGAGAGAAAGCGAGACGGGGAGAGAGAGAAAGCGAGAGGGGGAGAGAGAGAAAGCGAGACGGGGAGAGAGAGAAAGCGAGACGGGGAGAGAGAGAAAGCGAGAGGGGGAGAGAGAGAAAGCGAGAGGGGGAGAGAGAAAGCGAGACGGGGAGAGAGAGAAAGCGAGACGGGGAGAGAGAGAAAGCGAGACGGGGAGAGAGAGAAAGCGAGACGGGGAGAGAGAGAAAGCGAGACGGGGAGAGAGAGAAAGCGAGACGGGGAGAGAGAGAAAGCGAGACGGGGAGAGAGAGAAAGCGAGACGGGGAGAGAGAGAAAGCGAGACGGGGAGAGAGAGAAAGCGAGACGGGGAGAGAGAGAAAGCGAGACGGGGAGAGAGAGAAAGCGAGACGGGGAGAGAGAGAAAGCGAGACGGGGAGAGAGAGAAAGCGAGACGGGGAGAGAGAGAAAGCGAGACGGGAGAGAGAGAAAGCGAGACGGGGGGGGGGGGGGGGAAGAGGAGAGAAAGCGAGACGGGGGGGGGGGGAAGAGAGAAAGCGAGACGGGGGGGGGAGGCGGGAAAGAGAGAAAGCGAAACGGGGAGGAAAAGAGAAAGTGAGACGGGGGGGGGAAGAAAGCGAGACGGGGGGGGAGGGGGAGAAAGCGAGACTGGGGGAGGGAGAAAGCGAGACGGGGGGGGGGGGGAGAAACGAGACGGGGGGGGGGAGAAAGCGAGATGGGGGGGGGGGGGAGAAAGCGAGACGGGGGGGGGGAAAAGGAGAAAGCGCGACGGGGGGGGGGGGGAAGGAGAAAGCGAGACGGGGGGGGGGGAGGGAGGGAGGAGAAAGCGAGACAGGGGGGGGAAGAGGGAGGGAGGAGAAAGCGAGACGGGGGGGCGGGAAGAGGGAGGGAGGGGGAAAGCGAGACGGGGGGGGGTGAAACCGAGACGGGGAGGGAGAAAGCGAGACGGGGAGGGAGAAAGCGAGACGGGGGAGGGAAAGCGAGACGGGGGAGAGAAAGCGAGACGAGGGGGGAGAAAGCGAGACGGGGGGGGGGGGAGAAAGCGAGACGGGGAGGGGGGAGAAAGCGAGACGGGGGGGGGAGAAAGCGAGACGGGGGGGGGGAGAAAGCGAGACGGGGGGGAGAAAGCGCGACGGGGGGGAGAAAGCGCGACGGGGGGGAGAAAGCGCGACGGGGGGGAGAAAGCGCGACGGGGGGGAGAAAGCGAGACGGGGGGGAGAAAGCGAGACGGGGGGGAGAAAGCGAGATGGGGGGGGGGGAGAGAAAGCGAGACGGGGGGGGGGGGGGAAAAAGGAGAAAGCGAGACGGGGGGGGGGGAGGAGAAAGCGAGGGGGGGGGTGGGAGGGAGGAGAAAGCGAGACGGGGGGGGGGGGAGAAAGCGAGACGGGGGGGGAGAAAGCGCGACGGGGGGGAGAAAGCGAGATGGGGGGGGGGGAAAGGAGAAAGCGAGACGGGGGGGGGGGGGGGGAGGAGAAAGCGAGACGGGGGGGGGGGGGGAGAAAGCGAGACGGGGGGGGGGGGGGTGGGAGGGAGGAGAAAGCGAGACGGGGGGGGGGGTGGGAGGGAGGAGAAAGCGAGACGGGGGGGGGGGGGGGAGAGAAAGCGAGACAGGGGGGGGGGAGAAAGCGAGACGGGGGGGGGGGAAAAGGAGAAAGCGAGACGGGGGGGGAAAAGGAGAAAGCGAGACGGGGGGGGGGGAAGGAGAAAGCGAGACGGGGGGGGGGGGGGGGGGAGGGAGGACAAAGCGAGGCGGGGGGGGGGGGGGAGAGGGAGGGAGGAGAAAGCGAGACGGGGGGGGGAGAAAGCGAGACGGGGGGAGAAATCGAGACGGGGGGGGGGAGAAAGCGCGACGGGGGGTGGTGAGAAAGCGAGACGGGGGGGGTGAGAAAGCGAGACGGGGGGCGGGGGGGGAGAAAGCGAGACGGGGGGGGGGGAGAAAGCGCGACGGGGGGGGTGAGAAAGCGAGACGGGGGGGGGGGGTGAGAAAGCGAGACGGGGGGGGGAGAAAGCGAGACGGGGGGGGGAGAAAGCGAGACGGGGGGGGGAGAAAGCGAGGCGGGGGGGGGGGGAGAAAGCGAGGCGGGGGGGGGGAGAAAGCGAGACGGGGGGGGGGGAGAAAGCGAGACGGGGGGGAAAAAGCGAGACGGGGGGGGGAGAAAGCGAGACGGGGGAGAAAGCGAGACGGGGGGGGGGAGAAAGCGAGACGGGGGGAGAAGGCGAGACGGGGGGAGAAGGCGAGACGGGGGGGGGGGGGGGAGAAAGCGAGACGGGGGGGGGAGAAAGCGAGACGGGGGGGAGAAAGCGAGACAGGGGGGAGAAAGCGAGACGGGGGAGAAAGCGAGACGGGGGGGGGGGAAGCGAGACGGGGGGGAAAAAGCGAGACGGGGGGGGGGAGAAAGCGAGACGGGGGAGAAAGCGAGACGGGGGGGGGAGAAAGCGAGACGGGGGGAGAAGGCGAGACGGGGGGAGAAGGCGAGACGGGGGGGGGGAGAAGGCGAGACGGGGGGGGGGAGAAGGCGAGACGGGGGGGGGGAGAAGGCGAGACGGGGGGAGAAAGCGAGACGGGGGGGAGAAAGCGAGACGGGGGGGAGAAAGCGAGACGGGGGGGGGGGGGGAGAAAGCGAGACGGGGGGGAGAAAGCGAGACGGGGGGGAGAAAGCGAGACGGGGGGGAGAAAGCGAGACGGGGGGAGAAAGCGAGACGGGGGGAGAAAGCGAGACGGGGGGGGGAAGGCGAGACGGGGGGGGAAGGCGAGACGGGGGGGGGGAAGAAAGCGAGACGGGGGGGGGGGGGAGAAAGCGAGACGGAGGAGAAAGCGAGACGGGGGGGAGAAAGCGAGACGAGGGGGGGGGGGGGGAGAAAGCGAGACGGGGGGGAGAAAGCGAGACGAGGGGGGGGAGATAGCGAGACGGGGGGAGAAAGCGAGACGGGGGGGAGAAAGCGAGACGAGGGGGGGGGGAGAAAGCGAGACGGGGGGGAGAAAGCGAGACGGGGGGGGGGAGAAAGCGGGGGGGGGGGGGGGGGGGGAGAAAGCGAGACGGGGGGGGGGTAGGGGAGAAAGCGAGACGGGGGGGTAGAAAGCGAGACGGGGGGGGGGGGAGAAAGCGAGACTGGGGGGGGGAGAAAGCGAGACGGGGGGGGGAGAAAGCGAGACAGGGGGGGGAGAAAGCGAGACGGGGGTGGGGGAGAAAGCGAGACGGGGGGGAGAAAGCGAGACGGGGGGGAGAAAGCGAGACGGGGAGGAGAAAGCGAGACGGGGAGGAGAAAGCGAGACGGGGGGGAGAAAGCGAGACGGGGGGAGAAGCCGAGACGTGGGAGAAGGCGAGACGGTTGGAGAAGGGGAGACGGGAGGGGGGGGGGGGGGAGAAAGCGAGACGGGGGGGGGGGGGGGAGAGAAAGCGAGACGGGGGGGCGGGGGGCGAAGGAGAAAGCGAGACGGGGGGGGGGGAAAGCGAGACGGGGGGGGGGGGGAGGAGAAAGCGAGACGGGGGGAGAAAGCGAGACGGGGGGGGGGAGAAAGCGAGACGGTGGGGGAGAAAGCGAGACGGGGGGGGGGGAGAAAGCGAGACGGGGGGGGGAGAAAGCGAGACGGGGGGGGGGGAGAAAGCGAGACGGGGGGGGGGAGAAAGCGAGACGGGGGGTGGGGGGGGGGGAGAGAAAGCAAGACGGGGGGGGGAGAAAGCGAGACGGGGGGGGAGAAAGCGAGACGGGGGGGGAGAAAGCGAGACGGGGGGGGGAGAAAGCGAGACGGGGGGGGGGGGAGAAAGCGAGACGGGGGGGGGGGTAGGGGAGAAAGCGAGACGGGGGTGGGGGAGAAAGCGAGACGGGGGGGGAGAAAGCGAGACTGGGGGGGGAGATAGCGAGACGGGGGGGAGAAAGCGAGACGGGGGTGGGGGAGAAAGCGAGACGGGGGTGGGGGAGAAAGCGAGACGGGGGTAGGGGAGAAAGCGAGACGGGGGTGGGGGAGAAAGCGATGCGGGGGGGAGAAAGCGAGACGGGGGGGAGAAAGCGAGACGGTTGGAGAAGGGGAGAAGGGGAGACGGGAGGGGGGGGGGAGGAGAAAGCGAGACGGGGGGGTGGGGCAAGAGAAAGCGAGACGGGGGGGGGGGGGCGAAGGAGAAAGCGAGACGGGGGGGGGGAAAGCGAGACGGGGGGGGGGGGGAGGAGAAAGCGAGACGGGGGGAGAAAGCGAGACGGGGGGGGGGGGGAGAAAGCGAGACGGGGGGAGAAAGCGAGACGGGGGAGAAAGCGAGACGGGGGGGGAGAAAGCGAGACGGGGGGGGAGAAAGCGAGACGGGGGGGGAAGAAAGCGAGACGGGGGGGGGGGGGAGAAAGCGAGACGGAGGAGAAAGCGAGACGGGGGGGAGAAAGCGAGACGAGGGGGGGGGGGGGGGAGAGAAAGCGAGACGGGGGGGGGGGAGAAAGCGAGACGGGGGGGGGGGGGAGAAAGCGAGACGAGGGGGGGGGGGAGAAAGCGAGACGGGGGGGAGAAAGCGAGACGAGGGGGGGGGGAGAAAGCGAGACGGGGGGGGGGAAAAGGAGAAAGCGCGACGGGGGGGGGGGGGGAAGGAGAAAGCGAGACGGGGGGGGGGGGGGAGGGAGGAGAAAGCGAGACGGGGGGGGGAGAAAGCGAGACGGGGGGGAGAAAGCGAGACGGAGGGGGGGGGGGGAGAAAGCGAGACGGGGGGAGAAAGCAAGACGGGGGGAGAAAGCAAGACGGGGGGAGAAAGCAAGACGGGGGGAGAAAGCAAGACGGGGGGAGAAAGCAAGACGGGGGGAGAAAGCGAGGCGGGGGGGGGGGGAGAAAGCGAGACGGGGGGGGGAGAAAGCGAGACGGGGGGGGGGGCGGGGGAGAAAGCGAGACGGGGGGGAGAAAGCGAGACGGGGAGAGAAAGCGAGACGGGGAGAGAAAGCGAGACGGGGGGAGAAAGCGAGACGGGGGGGAGAAAGCGAGGCGGGGGGGGGAGAAAGCGAGACGGGGGGGGGAGAAAGCGAGACGGGGGGAGAAAGCGAGACGGGGGGGGAGAAAGCGAGACGGGGGGGGAGAAAGCGAGACGGGGGGGGGGGGGGAGGGGAGAAAGCGAGACGGGGGGGGGTAGAAAGCGAGACGGGGGGGGGGGGAGAAAGCGAGACTGGGGGGGGGAGAAAGCGAGACGGGGGGGGAGAAAGCGAGACGGGGGGGGAGAAAGCGAGACGGGGGTGGGGGAGAAAGCGAGACGGGGGTGGGGGAGAAAGCGAGACGGGGGGGAGAAAGCGAGACGGGGGGGAGAAAGCGAGACGGGGGGGGAGAAAGCGAGACGGGGGGGGGAAAGCGAGACGGGGGGGAGAAAGCGAGACGTGGGAGAAGGCGAGACGGTTGGAGAAGGGGAGACGGGAGGGGGGGGGGGGGGGAGAAAGCGAGACGGGGGGGGGGGGGGAGAGAAAGCGAGACGGGGGGGGGGGCGAAGGAGAAAGCGAGACGGGGGGGGGGGGGGGGAAAGCGAGACGGGGCGGGGGGGGAGGAGAAAGCGAGGCGGGGGGAGAAAGCGAGACGGGGGGGGGGGGAGAAAGCGAGATGGGGGGAGAAAGCGAGACGGTGGGGGAGAAAGCGAGACGGGGGGGGGGGGAGAAAGCGAGACGGGGGGGGGGGAGAAAGCGAGACGGGGGTTGGGGGGGGAGAGAAAGCGAGACGGGGGGGGGGAGAAAGCGAGACGGGGGGGGGAGAAAGCGAGACGGGGGGAGAAAGCGAGACGGGGGGGGGGAGAAAGCGAGACGGGGGGGGGAGAAAGCGAGACGGGGGGGGGAGAAAGCGAGACGGGGGGGAGAAAGCAAGACGGGGGGGAGAAAGCGAGACGGGGGGGAGAAAGCGAGACGGGGGGGAGAAAGCGAGACGGGGGGGAGAAAGCGAGACGGGGGGGAGAAAGCGAGACGGGGGGGGGGGGGGGGGAGAAAGCGAGACGGGGGGGGAGAAAGCGAGACGGGGGGGGAGAAAGCGAGACGGGGGGGGGGGGAGAAAGCGAGACGGGGGGGGGAGAAAGCGAGACGGGGGGGGGGGAGAAAGCGAGACGGGGGGGGGGGAGAAAGCGAGACGGGGGGGGGGGGGGAGAGGGGAGAAAGCGAGACGGGGGGGTGGGGGAGGGGAGAAAGCGAGACGGGGGGTGGGGGAGAAAGTGAGACGGGGGGGAGAAAGCGAGACTGGGGGGGGGGGAGAAAGCGAGATGGGGGGAGAAAGCGAGACGGTGGGGGAGAAAGCGAGACGGGGGGGGGGGGAAAAAGCGAGACGGGGGGGGGGGAGAAAGCGAGACGGGGGGGGGGGAGAAAGCGAGACGGGGGTTGGGGGGAGAAAGCGAGACGGGGGGAGAAAGCGAGACGGGGGGGGGGGGGGAGAAAGCGAGACGGGGGGGGGGGGAGAAAGCGAGACGGGGGGGAGAAAGCAAGACGGGGGGGAGAAAGCGAGACGGGGGGGAGAAAGCGAGACGGGGGGGGGGGGGGGGGAGAAAGCGAGACGGGGGGGGGGGGAGAAAGCGAGACGGGGGGGAGAAAGCGAGACGGGGGGGGAGAAAGCGAGACGGGGGGGGGGAGAAAGCGAGACGGGGGGGGAGAAAGCGAGACGGGGGGGGAGAAAGCGAGACGGGGGGGGGGGAGAAAGCGAGACGGGGGGGGGGAGAGGGGAGAAAGCGAGACGGGGGGGTGGGGGAGGGGAGAAAGCGAGACGGGGGGTGGGGGAGAAAGTGAGACGGGGGGGAGAAAGCGAGACTGGGGGGGGGAGATAGCGAGACGGGGGGGGGGAGAAAGCGAGACGGGGGGGAGAAAGCGAGACGGGGTGGGGGAGAAAGCTAGACAGGGGGGAGAAAGCGAGACGGGGGGGAGAAAGCGAGACGGGGGGGAGAAAGCGAGACGGGGGGAGAAGCCGAGACGTGGGAGAAGGCGAGACGGTTGGAGAAGGGGAGACGGGAGGGGGGGGGGGGGGAAAGCGAGACGGGGGGGGGGGGGGGGCGGGGGGGAAGAGAAAGCGAGACGGGGGGGGGGGCGAAGGAGAAAGCGAGACGGGGGGGGGGGAAAGCGAGACGGGGGGGGAGAAAGCGAGACGGGGGAGAAAGCGAGACGGGGGGGGGGGGAGAAAGCGGGACGGGGGGGAGAAAGCGAGACGGGGGTAGAAAGCGAGACGGGGGGGAGAAAGCGAGACGGGGGGGAGAAAGCGAGACGGGGGGGAGAAAGCGAGACGGGGGGGAGAAAGCGAGACGGGGGGGAGAAAGCGAGACGGGGGGAGAAAGCGAGACGGGGGGGAGAAAGCGAGACGGGGGGAGAAAGCGAGACGGGGGGGAGAAAGCGAGACGGGGGGGGGGGGGGGGGGGGAGAAAGCGAGACGGAGGGGAGAAAGCGAGACGGGGGGGGAGAAAGCGAGACGGGGGGGGAGAAAGCGAGACGGGGGAAGAAAGCGAGACGGGGGAAGAAAGCGAGACGGGGCAAGAAATCGAGACGGGGCAAGAAATCGAGACGGGGCAAGAAATCGAGACGGGGGAAGAAATCGAGACGGGGGAAGAAATCGAGGCGGGGAGAAAGCGAGACGGGGAGAAAGCGAGACGGGGGGAGAAAGAGTGACAGGGAAATAAAGAGACAGGGAGAGAGAGAGGCAGAGGGAGGGAGAGAGAGAGAGAGACAGAGAGAGACAGAGAGAGAGACAGAGACAGAGAGAGAGACAGAGAGAGAGAGAGAGACAGGGAGAGGGAGAGAGACAGGGAGAGGGAGGGAGAGGGAGAGAGAGAGACAGGGAGAGGGAGCGAGAGAGACAGAGGGAGAGGGAGAGAGAGACAGAGAGAGGAAGAGAGAGAGAGAGAGAGAGACAGGAAGTGGGAGAGAGAGAGAGACAGGGAGAGAGAGAAAGAGAGACAGGGAGAGAGAGAAAGAGAGACAGGGAGAGAGAGAGAGAGAGAGAGAGACAGGGAGAGAGCGAGACAGGGAGGCGGAGAGAGGGGGAGAGAGAGGGAAGAGGGGAGATGGGGCAGAGCTGGAGAGAGAGAGAGAGAGAGAGGGGGGGGGGGGGGGGGGGAGGAGGGAGGGAGAGATGGAGAGGGGATAATAAAGAAACCTCACCTAGAAATACAACTTTCAGATCTGCAAATGAGCAACTGAGAGGTTTCTCTCCCTGTCAAATAATCTATGTAAAATGAAAAGGACTTTTGATAAGAGCAAGAAGTTTGGCTAAAATCTGGTTAGAATTTTTAGAATATTCTGACCGGATTTTGAAAACTAGGCCACATCTGTAATTGGTTAGAAGACATGTCAGAACATTAAACTGGCTTCAAACAGTTAGTCAAGACTAATATTAAAAGGGGGCCCTCGATCAACTTTAATACTCACAAACTGAGTGTTTCACAATGATTCTAGATAATAAACCTCAAATCAGAGAGCAGTGGGGTTTATTTACTTCCAGAGCAAGAACGTATTGAATATTAATTGAAAAACAAAACAAAAGGGTGGCACGGGTGCGCAGTGGCTAGCACTGCAGCCTCAGAATGCCAAGGACCTGGGTTCAATTCCGGCCTTGGGTCACTGTACATGTAGAGTGTCTGCGTGGGCCTCACACCCACAAGACAGAAAATGTGCAGGGTAGGTGAATTGGCCACACTGATTTTTCCCTTAATTGGAAAAAAAGATTTGGGTACTCCAAATTTATTAAAAATAAGAAATACAAAAGAAAAATTGCAAGTGTAGCTCAGCAAACTTCTCTGATGCTTTAGAAAGGTTGGTTAATATTTTAAATGCAGTGTGCATAGCAGCATTCCGAGGGTTGTTCGGAGGAAGGATGACACAAACTAGGATTCTATTCCCTAGAATTTAGAAGGTTCAGGGGTGATTTGATTGAAGTTTCAAGGTATTAAGGGGAAGAGACTGGGTGGCTAGAGAGAAACTATTTCACTGGTTGGGCAGTGTGGGACGAGGGGGCAGAGTCTGCAAGGTTAGAGGCAGACATTTCAGGAGTGAAATGAGGAAACACGTTTACATGCAAAGATGGTCAAAGAAAGGAGAAGGGGAGTTGGGGGGGGGGGGGAAACACCAACCAGAATGCAGGGTACGAAGGGCAGAAGAGCCAGAGGGGACCAATGGCAAGGTGCGACTACAACAACACCATCAAGGCATGCCTGGGTAGCATCAACCATGCCGTGGTGTTTTAATACCAGGAGGCTACATGTATATGATTAATACAGTATGGTTATGGTAACCGATCACTGGGGGCCCAAAGATAGGGGCCCCATATCTACGCATACCTATTTATTTTTTCTTTTGCATTCCCATAGGTAGCACAGTGGTTAGCACTGCTGCTTCACAGCGCCAGGGTCCAAGGTCCGATTCCCGGCTTGGGTCACTGTCTGTGTGGAGGTCTGCAAATTCTCCCAGTGTCTGCGTGGGTTTCCTTCAGGTGCTCCGGTTTCATCCCACAAGTCCCGAAAGACGTGTTAGGAAATTTAGAGATTCTGAATTCTCCGTGTACCCAAACAGGCGCCAGAATGTGGCGACTAGGGGCTTTTCAAACTAACTTCATTGCAGTGTTAATGTAAGCCTACTTGTGACAATAAAAAAAGATTATTTTGTACATTCCTCTTGAATTTTGTGTGACCCTCCTTGCAATATTGTTACAAATAAATGCAAGACCAATAAAAATATTTTTAAAAAGTTAAGATCAGAGTTTGGCAGATTTCGTCACTTAAAGGGATTGAGGGATGAGATGGAGCCAGGTATATCGTTAGGTAGCAGATCAGCCATGATCGCATTGAAACTGGTTCAAGGGGCAGAGCGAGGCGCAGAGTGTGCTGAGAAGCATTTATAAAATCCTTGTGCAAGATTAACATGGAAATCTTTGGATGTGCGCATGATAGAAACAATCTGCGAAGTGTGTAAGTAAGTATGATTCATCACGTTTATGTGAATGTCATTGCTAATTTTGCGTTGTATTTTTTCATGCAACTTCAATTGTTGAAAGTAATTGAAAATAGAAATGATGAACTGTGTTATGGCTAGCTAACCTGTAGTCACCTGGGTTGGCCACTTCCCGACTTAAAATGGAGATCCGCAAAGACTACAGGGAAATTCAGCCAACACAGGCAAAATCTAGCAGGTGCAGAAATCCTGTGTATTAGAACTTGCAAAAGTCCAGACAGCACTGAAACTCTCAGCCATCTGCATATTAATGAGCGATCCCCGGGAACAATCGAAACATTTACGGTGAATAAGGCCAAGCCAGACTCCTCGGCGCCAGCAGGAGTCAAGACAAAGGAAGGCCAACAGACACTCAGGGACCACCCAGCGATCAGGGAACAACTCCAGTATTGGAGAAATCGATCCAAGTGATCGGAACCTAGTCCAATCACTTGGAACCAGATACAGGGTCCGCCCCGAAGGGCGGGAAGCCCCATGGGACTATAAAGCAGAGTCCCCAAGTTCAAATCGGTCTTCTTGGCAGGGTCACTCAGCAACTCGAATCAACCCTTAAGAGTGAACTGCCTAAGCTGCCGCATCAACCAAGTAAGCCTCCAGTCAACACACGCTACGAGATAGGCACTCCTAGCTACCAGTCTACACCAGCTTTGAATCCTGCAGACTCAGAATCGAACAAAAGGCCATTTGTTCCCCTGACCTGGTGGGCCAGTTCCGAACCTAAGTATAGGCCTTTTGGTGATAGAGAATAGTCTAGAAAGTAGAGTTTATGCATGAGTAGTGATTTACTGTGTATAATAAATGGGTTTTGATTTGAATCTTACTAATTGGTGTGTTGAGTTATTGATCAGTACTTGAACTCGTGGCGGTATCATAAAGATACCTGGCGACTCTCGAGCAAAGGTTATAGAAACAGAGCAAATTCAGTAAAGACCCAACGGGCAACGAATTAA
This sequence comes from Scyliorhinus torazame, assembly GCF_047496885.1. NCBI lineage: Eukaryota > Metazoa > Chordata > Chondrichthyes > Carcharhiniformes > Scyliorhinidae > Scyliorhinus > Scyliorhinus torazame. The sequence continues at coordinate 286,724,482 of NC_092707.1, read as the reverse complement.
GAGCCAACCAACATTAGCAACAAACCAGAAATCCTTCACCTTAAACCTTAGTAATTCTGCTTTCATACATTGTTTAATCTGTTTCTACCTGCAAAGATATACCTGTTTAATGTTGCACAAAATACTTTGTGAACACTGTGAAAATTAAATTGGCCCATCATTGTAAAATGCACTTGTTATAATTTCACTGCCTCTGTACGCCCTAATCCAAATTAACCCATGATCTGAACTACTTCCTGGTGCTGACTTACACAAATAATGAACAGCGAGTTGAAGCCAATGTAGCTCTCAATGTTATCTCCTCTCTCGCCACTATGGCATGTTGAGAACCAACAGTGCCAGAAATAACCCAGCCTCTCCCATCTCAGCACTGACTGTGTACATAACTTCATTCTTCAATCGGAATGATGCATTCCCCGAGGATATGCTCCTCATTCTCAATTATGGTATTTTACAACTTTATGAATGGTGCAAGACACCAGTTAAATGGCTTCCAATACACATGCAGTGCTGGGTATTTTAAAGTGATATTTGCAGCAATATCCAGACAATTGCAGTTGGAAAGAATCTAGTTGAAGGACAAATGTACAATTGTGCATTTTATAATTCACCAAAAATGCTAACTGGTTAATGCTCAACATCCAAGCCTTTTCACAGCTTCAGGAGTTAGTTCCTCTTCCTCTCTATCCCTTATTTCACACCTTCCAGGTACCACAGGACTAAAGAGAGGACAGACTGTTTCCATTGTCTGGAGGATCAGTAAATAGAGATCACAGATTGAAGGTAAAAGAACCCGAGGGGAGATGAGAAATTTTATTTTTACACAGTCATTGTGATCTGGAATGCACTGCAGGGTGGGGAGCAGATTGAAGTAGGGAAAGGGAATTGGATATATATTTGAAAAGGAAAAATTACCAGACCATGGGGAAAGAGCAGGGGAATGGGATTAATTGGATAGCTTTACTAATGAGCTGACAGACATGATGGACGGGATGACCTTGTGTTCTGCTTTTCAAGATTCTTTAAGTGTGTATATGCAGTTTGTAGAAAACCCAATGAATGGTAAAAAAATGTTAACCATTTTGTACCCACAATGCAAAAATGTAACGAATGTTTACACACGAGCTTTAAGGGTGTAAAGGATTTAGAAGGATGTACCTCAGTCTCCATTTGGAAAAAAAAACTGAGCAGTTCTGGGCATTACCCTTTCAGAAAAATATACAGATCTTGGTGAGAATGCAGCACTGATAAACTTATAATAATACCGAATAATACCGGCATTCCAAGGGTTATGCTATGAGGAAGGATGACATAAACTAGGATTGATGCTCCCAAATCGGGGGTGATTTGGTCAAATGAAATGAGGAAACACTTTTACACACAAAGGGAGGTAGAAGTTCGAAAATATCTTTTTTAAATAACCATCGATGTTAAAGCATTTCTTAATTTCAAAACAAGGGATTGGTAGATTTATTTTGTTAATTAAAAGGGCCATGATGCAAAACCAGGTATATCATAGAATTTACAGTACAGAAGGAGGCCATTCGGCCCATCGAGTCTGCACCGGCTCCTGTAAAGAGCACCCTACCCAAGGTCAACACCTCCACCCTATCCCCATAACCCAGTAACCCCACCCAACACTAAGGGCAATTTTGGACACTAAGGGCAATTTATCATGGCCAATCCACCTAACCTGCACATCTTTGGACTGTGGGAGGAAACCCACGCACACACGGGGAGGACGTGCACTCCGCACAGACAGTGACCCAAGCCGGAATCGAACCTGGGACCCTGGAGCTGTGAAGCAATTGTGCTATCCACAATGCTACCGTGCTGCCCCTATATGGTTAGGTAGCAGATTTTAAAAAAATTTAGAGTACCCAATTCATTTTTTCCAATTAAGGGGCAATTTAGTATGTCCAATCCACCTACCCTGCACATCTTTGGGTTGTGGGGGCGAAACCCCCGCAAACATGGTGTGAATGTGCAAACTCCACACAGACAGTGACCCAAAGCCGGGATCGAACCTGGGACCTCGGCGGCGTGAGGCAGCAGGGCTATCCACTGTGTCACCATGCTGCCCCGTTAGATAGCAGAATAACCATGATCTAACTGAATGATGAAACCGGTTTGAGGGGCTGAATGGCCTCCTCCTGGTTCTGTGCTCCTATAAAATGATCCAAACCTCAGGCATTTTGAGAGGAGTTTGAGTTGAATATTGGAATCTATTCATCACCATTTTGCACTTTCAAAATCAGACTTAACCTCGCGCATTAGAAAGTGAAGTGTGGTCTTTGGCGCAGCATAAACAATTAGCCCCCCAAATAAATAACTGGTTCAAAGCCACATAAAATCTTGTGCAAATTAAATATATTTGCTATTGTGTCCAAAAAACATAAAAAATACATGATCTTATTCCCTTCAAAAAAGGCGCTTCTAAATAAATTGACCTGTGTTACCCAAGCTATATTAAACTATTGCACACAATAAACGGGGATAACATACATCAATCTGCATTGGAAATACTGCTAACTCACAAATCCAACTCTCCACATTTCCTGTTCAAATGCAGCTACTAGTATAAGGAGTCTCCCTCATGCTATTGCGAATTCCCGGTGCATTAACAAAAGGTCATTGCTCCCTTGGTGTAGTTCATATATTTCATACAATGTTGTGTGACCAGGTGATGTACAAAGGCAAACACATCTTGATTAGTCTCTGCAAGCCAGTGACAGGTTTACTTTTCAAGTGTGATCTTTTTGATGACGAGAGTTATACCAAGGGTATGAACTTTCAGATCCTAATACCATCATTCACACTTCTTGCTTAGGATGTTACACAGGATGTGGCACGAAGCGTCAATATTAATGCGAATCACAAACTTCAACTCATCTTCATGTCAGCCCCAGCCAAAACAGCGGCAGAGACTAACCCAGCTACTGCACCCAATGTCATCCCCACTGATATTTAGTAGCCACTCTTTCACAGATTGATCAATTGCTGGGTCACTTATGCACTGGACCCCCATCTCTGCTGGATGAAGTGCCCACAACAAATAGGAGGTCATTTCTACACCACGAGGGTGGGATGTGTAGCTACTGTTTGGGCCCCAACTTTAAACAAGAACAACTTTTCTTAAAAACAAGTTAACAGACTTCACGCTTTACCTTTATGTGAGTAAAACGGAGTTTAAAGAAAAATTAATTTAGAGTATCCAATTAATTTTTTCCAATTAAGGGGCTATTTTAGCGTGTCCAATCCACCTACCCAGCATATCTTTGGGTTGTGGGGGCGAAACCCACGCAAACACGGGGAGAATGTGCAAACTCCACACGGACAGTGACCCAGGGCCGGGATCGAACCTGGGACCTCGGCGCCGTGTGGCAGCAGTGCTAACCACTGCACCACTGTGCCTCCCTGTAAACTGAGTTTTTAAATAGAAAAGCACAGACACACAATTCTTTCCTTGATATGCATGTTCATTATGTTGGGACATTTATTCCAAAAAAACACAAAGCTATTTCCATTCATCTCAACATGAATCTTAAATAGATCCTGTATAAAATATTACAATTAAAGACAGGATACAAGTGGGCGGGTTTGCCATAAATGAGAAACAGTCAGACCGATGGTGACCATGGTTTGTTTTTTGTCTCATACACTGCCAGGAAAATTACTCTGTCCTTCAACTTTCACAACAAAGAAATGAGTTTTACTTGGTCGCTTCGGCGTAATTAATTCATCACGACAAGCAGGAAACAAATGGGTCAAATAGATTTTGCGGGCTCGGCCTGTATTTGCTCATAGATGTGCTTACAAGAATTCTTTTTACTTGGATCAAAGCTAGTGATGGGAGGAGAGAGGAGGAAGAAGCTAACAAAGTCTCGGGTTGGCGAGTGAATCCAGCTGACTTCAATCAGATAGTCTCCTTTGGGTGAGATCAGTGGGCCCAGACCCATAGCATAAAACTCAGTTCAACAGATGAAGGGCTGGTGAGAGAGATGGAGCAATACAGACGAGCGGCAGGAATTCTCATGGTAGCGGGACCATAGGGGGCGCTTCACTCAAACTACTTCATAAAAAGCTTAAGTTTTAATTAGGATTAAAGAGCCTGCCGTCCTCGAGAGCTTCCGCTGTTTACATTACTCAATCCAGTGGCCGTTCTTGTAAAGCTCGACAACACAGCAGCTCGGGTACAGCAAATCGGCTGGGTTGCATGACCATTGGGAGTCAACACGTGGGACATAGAGCTCCAAATGTTAAAGCAGTTTTTATGTAGCCCAGAGCTCCTTGTTCATAGATGGCAACAGTGATAAAACGTTCTTAACCAGGCAGTGCATTTCTGAAGAGTTAAAGAACAAAGTAAAACTTTCTACCGCATCCAAAGAAATCTCTTGATCTTCAAATGCTTGAATTCGGGCTGCTCCAATTGAACCAGACGGGGGTGGTGGTTTAGTGGTATTGTCACTGGACTAATAAACCGGAGTCCCAGGCTAATACTCTGGGTGACAGGTTCAAACCCCACCGTGGCAGTTAGCGGAATGTAAATTCAATTAATAAATCTGGAATTAATCATCAGTAACTAATCAGAGGGTGGCATGGTACCAGTGGTTATCACTGCTGTCTCACAGCGCCAGGATCCAGGTTTGATTCCGGCCTTAGGTGGCTGTGGAGTTTGCACTTTCTCCTCGTGTCTATGAGGGTTTCCTCCGCAGGTGCTCCAGTTTCCTTCCACAATACAAAGATGTGCAGGTTAGCTGGATTTCCCATGCTAAATTGCCTCTTGCTGTCCAAAGATGTGCAGGTTAGATGGGGTTATGGGGATAGGGTGAGGGAATTGGCCTCGGTAGGGTGCTCTTTCAGAGCATCGGTGCAGACTTGATGGGCTGAATGACCTCCTTGTGCACTGCCGTGATACTATGGTTCTCATGGTGACCATGAAACCATAGAACCAAAGAACCCATGGAATCCTAGTATCGATTGTTGTAAAACCCACCTGATTCACTACTGTCCTTTAGGGAAGGAAATCTGCCATCCTTGCCTAGTCTGGCCTACAAGGAATGAAACTGGACAGACCACCTGAAACCGACCCAAGCATTGGACGGCAAACTCACTTCTCTTGACCCTGAAACATTCCACAGACTGACGCAAACAGCCTGATTAGTCAAGCTCACGGAATCATACCTTACATACTATATCCCAGACACCACCATCACCACCCTTGGGTATGCCCTGTCCCATTAGAGGTGGTGCCACAGTGGTATACAGTCAGAAAAGCGATGCCTTGGAAGTGCTAAATACTGACACCAGACACTATGAAGTCTCATGGCATCAGGTCAAACAATGTCACGGAAATCTCCTGCTGGTTATCACTAGCCGTGCACAGTGAATCAGTTCTTCTCCATGTTGAACACCACAGGAAGCGCTGAGGAAGGCAAGGGCACAGAATGTACTCTGGATGGGAGACTTCAATATCCATCACCAAGAGTGGCTTAGTAGCACCACTACTGACCGTGCTGGCCAAGTCCTAAAGGACGTAGGAACTACATTGGGTCTGCTGCAGATAGTGAGGGAACCAACAAGAGGTAAAAATCTACTTGCCCTCCTCCTCACCAACCTGCCTGCCACGGATGCATCTGTTCATCAGTAGGAGTGACCAATGAACAATCCCATTGAAGACAAAGTCCCATCTTCACTTTGAAGATGCCCTCCATCGCCTTGTGTGGCACGACCATCGTGCTAAATGGGATAGATTTCAAACAGATCTAGTAACTCCAGACTAGGCACCAATTTTTTTTTTCTTTAACATTTTTTTTTGGTAGAGTACCCAATTCATTTTTTCCAATTAAGGGGCAATGTAGCGTGGCCAATCCACCTACCCTGCACATCTTTTGGGTTGTGGGGGTGAAACCCACGCAAACACGGTGAGAATGTGCAAACTCCACACGGACAGTGACCCAGAGCCGGGATCGAACCTGGGACCTCGGTGCCGTGAGGCTGCAGGGCTAACCCACTGTGCCACCGTGCTGCCCTCAGACTGGGCATCCATGAGGTGCTGCTGCAGCAGAATTGTATTCAACCACAATCTGTAACCACATGGCCCAGCGTATCCACCACTCTACCATTACCATCAAGTCAGGGGATCAACCCTGGTTCAATGAAGAGTGCAGGAGGGCATACCAGCAGTACCAGGCACACTGAAAAATGAGGCGTCAACCTGGTGAAGTTACAACACAGGATTACTTGCGTGCCACATAGCGTAAGCATCAAGTGACAAATACAGCTAAATGATCCCACAACCAATGTATTAGGTCCAAGTTCTGCAGTCATAGAATCCCTACAGTGCAGGAGGCCATTCAGCACATCGCATCTGAACTGACCCTCTGAAAAAGCACCCCACATCGGTCCATGCCCCTGCCTTATCCCTGTAACCCCATCACCAAGGGACAATTTAGCATGGCCAATCCACCTAACCCGCACATCTTTGGACTGTGGGGAGCGCCCGGAGGAAACCCATGCAGTCACGGGGAGAACGTACAAACTCCCCACAGACATCCAAGGTCAGAATTGAATCCTGAGGCTGTGAGGCAGCAGTGCTAACCACTGTGCCACCGTGCCGACCCACATCCTACAAGATCCAGCCGTGAATGGTGGTGGACAATTAAACAACTCACTGGAGGAGACAACTCCACAAATATTCCCATCCTCAATGATGGTGGAGGCATCAGTGCAAAAGACAAGGCTGAGGCATTCGCAACAATTTTCAGCCAGAAGTGCCGAGTGGGTGCTCCATCTTGGGACTCCTCCAAAGGTCCCCAGCATCATTGTAGCGAATAAGATTTGCTTTTAAAATTCTTGTCCTTGTTTTCAGATCCCTCCATGGCCTTCCCCCGCTCATCCCCCATCTCTGTAATCTCCCCCTGTCCCACAACCCTCTCCGATCTCTGCGCCCCACCCACTCTGGCTTCTTGAGCACCCCCATTTTCTAAACCACTCCTCCATTGGTGACCGTGTCTTCAGCTATCTGGCCTTGAACCTCTGGAATTCTCTCCCTACACCTATCCCACACTGGCTTTCCACCTTTGAGATACAACTGACCTCTTGACCACACTTTTGGTCATCCAATCTACTACCTCCTTATCTGGCTTGGTGTCACATTTTGTTTGGTAATAGCTCTCGTGAAGCACCTTGGGATCTATTATTTTTAAGGTGCTATAAAAATGCATGCAGTTATATTGTTGTCATCTCCATCAGTAATAATGTCAGACAGTGCAAACTAGATCACTTGTCTTAAATTAATTTGCAGATTTACTGCCACAAGCTGTTACCACAGCATCACCAAAAAGACCGTGGAAAATAAAATGACCTACTGGCTATTTCCTTGGCCCACCTTCTAATTGGCAAAGGTGGCCAGATTGGCAACGTTCATCATTTCACATCAGCCATAAAACAGGAAGAAACCGAGTGGAGCTTTAGAAAAAAGCTTCTGGGATGCTGAGTGGCTGGAGATAATTAAATTGTAAATTATTTAACGCTTTCAAATCCCTCCAAGCATTCATTATGAAATGCAATTTTGCATGCATCAGCCCGCTTATGGAAGGGATGAATGAAAAGGGACAAAGCTAAATGCACTATTCACAATCCTATCACATATGGACTCGTGGGAGAAAGACTGGGAGTTGGATTCTCCGATTCTGGGGCTATGTTCCCACGCTGGCGTGGGAACAGTGGCGTTTTACACCAGCAAAAATGGCACAAAACAGCCATTGTCACGCTGCTGAGTGAGACCATGCTGTGCACAATTGAGCTGCCACATTTTCTACATTTAACAGTGACAACACCTGCAAAGTACCTCATTGGTTAAAAAGTTATTTGCGCACTTCCGGTGGCGGCCATGGTGTGAGTGGTGGCTCCCGCTTGTGGCATTTGTTTCGGACCTTTTCCACGGTTAACGGGAGGATATGAGGAGGCAAAAGGTGCAGGAGAGTGAGTGGAAGAGATTGACCCACTGGTGTGTGGAGCCGAGGGCCGGAAGAGGGGATCAGACTGCAAACGTTGGTGCGGTGCCTGCAACGCACGTGGAGATGGCGGAATGTCAGGGAGGCGGTTCAGTGGTCAACAGAGCAGCTGGTGGAGGGCAGCACAGTGGCGCAGAGGTTAGCACTGGGACTGCGGAGCACTAGCAAGATGATTGAGCCGAGGGGAGGGATGCTAGGTGCCATGGGCGGGGGCTGCCAGCAGAGCGGAGGACCCAGGTTACAGCCCCAGAACCCAACAGATGTACAGGTTAGGTGGATTGGCCAGGCTAAATTGCCCCTTATTTGGGAAAACAAATAATTGGGTACTGTAAATTTTTAAAAAAAACAGAGCAGCCGGTGGGCTTCCTGAACGAGAAGTTCACCCAGCAATGCAAGGAGAATCTGGAGGACCTGGCCCAGGCGGTGGATTCGATTAAGGCCTAGATCGACTGCATGGAGGCAAGGGCCAGGCGATCCAGAAGACAGAGGAGGTGGCGGGGGAACATGAGGGTGTTGGGGAGGATCCCTGACCATGACTTTCATCGGCTGATTATGGGGGGGGGGGGAGAACATGAGGAGCAGTTCACCTCGATTCGCACGGCCTCTGGAGGTGGATCGAGCGCATGGGGCGTTAATGAGGAAACCCCAGGGGAACGACCACCAAGGGCGATGGTGGTGCATTTGCACTGTTTCCTGGGCAAGGAGCGGATCATGAGGTGGGCCAGGCAGACTAGGCACTGCACCTGGGAGGGCAGTGAACTTCGAATATATCAGGATCTGGATGCAGAGCTGGCCCAGAGGAGAACGATTTTCAATAGCAGGATGATTGAGCTGGGGGGGGACACGGGGGACCAGTGGGGGGTAGGGTGCCGTGGGCAGGGGCTACCAGGCTAGCTAGTTCACGGAAGAGCAGTGGGGGGTAAGCAGAAGGTTAGTGGGAAATTGGGGGCAGGGGTTGTTGTGGGGAGGGGACTGGGTGGGGAGGGGGGGGGGGGGGGAGAAACGTACTGCTGACAGGGTTGGTTTCCGGGGTATAAACTAAATATGGGTAAGAGCGAGGGCTTTGCGATTAGGTGAGGGGGCAGAAGAGATTGGGGGAGATGCCATTCAAGGTGGTGATGGGAGGGGGGCATCCAGGTGGTACGGGAGTGGGAGCAGCTGCACAGGCTGAATTTGGGTTGGTTGGTGGAGCAGAGGAGGGGGGACTTTCGAAGGTGGAGTGAGCACCCGTTGTCATTGGTGGGGCGGGTACAGACAGTGAAAATGATGGTCCTCCTGAGGTTTTTGTTAGTCTTTCAGAGCCTTCCAATTTTTATCTTCACGCCGTTCTTTAAAAAAGTAAATGTGATCTCGGGATTTGTTTGGGCAGGTAACACCTCACAGGTGAAGGAGGTTCTGCTGGAGCAGGGGCGTTGGGGGGGGCTGGCTCTTCTGAATTTTATCAATTATTATTGGGTGGCGAATATTGTGATGGTCAGGAAGTGGGTAGTGGGGGAGGGGGAGATGTGGGAGCAGGTGGAGACGGCATCATGTAGGGGCACAAGTTTAGGGGCACTGGTAATGGCACCTCTGCCGTTCTCACCGGCTCGGTATTCCACAAGCCCGGTAGATAGTAGTGGCAGCCCTGAGGGTATGGGGACAGTGAGGGCAGCATATGGGGTTGGAGGGGGCGTCAATGTGGGCACCGATATATGATAACCACCGGTCCGTTCCGGGGGGGCTGGATGGGGGGTTCCAGAGGTGGCTGCGGGCTGGGATCGAGAGATTTGGAGATCTTTTTATTGATGAGGGCTTCCCAAGCTTGGAGTTTGAGTTGCCAGGTGGGAATGGGTTTTGGTATCTGCAAGTGAGGGATTTTGTGCGGAGGCAGGTTTTGACCTTCCCACACCTACCGCACCAGGGGCTACAGGATAAGGTGGTGACGAAAACAGGAGTTGGAGAGGGGAAGGTCTCAGAGATCTATAAGGAGCTGATGGAGTGGGGAGGGAGCCCCGACAGGGGTGGTGAAGAGAAAGTGGGAAGAAGAGCTGGGTGGGGAGTTGGAGGCCGGATTATGGGAGGAGGCCCTAAGGCGGTCAATGCATCCTCGTCGTGTGCCAGGCTCAGCATGATACAATTTAAGGTGGTCCATAGGGCACATATGACTGTGCCCAGATGAGTTGGTTCTTTGAGGAGGTGGAGGATGGGTGTGGGCGCTGTGCAGGGCCTCCTGCTAAACATGTCCATATATTTTGGGCATGTCTGAGGCCATGGGGTTTCTGGCAGGCGTTTGCTGGCGTCACGTCAGTGGTATTAGAAGGTGAGCGTGGTACCGAGTCCAGAGGTGGCGATCTTTGGCGTGTTGGAAGATCCAGGAGCCCAGGGCGTGAGAGAGGCCGATGTCCTGGCCAATGATCCCTGGCGGCCTGGAGACGGATCCTATGAAGATGGGGGGACGCGGAGCCCTCGAAGTCGGAGGTGTGGGTTAGCAACATGGCGAGGTTTCTCAGACTCGAGAAAATCAAGTTCGCCTTGAGGGGATTGCTGCAGGGGTTTGCCCGGGGGTGGCAGCCGTTCATCAACTTCTTCGAGGAAAATTAGCCTAAAAAAATAAAGCTATTTGGGGTGTCAGGAGGTTGCTATATCAATGCAATTCTTTCTATTTTTCAACACATACTTTCCAAACGGTTGATTCATAAGCTTGTTGTTCATTGGTTGTCCATAATTATTGACCCTCAATATAAACACAACTCAGAATTCACCCAAGTGGAAGTTCATATTTTAACTCCATTTAGCACGAGCACACTATAGTATTTCTGAAAAAAGCTTGGGCCACCTTTGTGCGTATATGAATTGTGAAAATACAAATGGACACCGGGAGAGCGATGTACGTTAATTCTTCAACTGCAATCCTCGTTTGGGGACAAGCAAAACAAGCCTAATGAGAAAACAAGTATTTTGAATCTGGTTAATTTTATCCAATTTTCTGAATGAGCTTGATTTTTATCCATTTAAAATTTTTACCACAGCCTCACTGCAGATCTACTTTGAGCACACAGGAAATACAAGTTCGAGAAAATTTGGAAACCGTATTTAAATAAAAATAACCCCCGTTTGAATTTGAATCTAATGTTGGATTTCTGTTTTCCATCTCCATTTCAGGTGGGCACACAGGGGTTATTTTGTAAAATGATGGGTGTCTTGTACTGTGAGGTGCAGAGGGCTTTAAGAGTGGACATACAATAGCTAAAAACATTAAATCAAATGAAGAAATGCAGGAAATTTAAGCTGCTTATTTTTACTTCGAGTCTCTCTGTAATAAAAATAGTCCACACAATCTAGCCACAGATAGAATCACGTGAAAATAGTTCACACAATTTATCTACAGATAGAATCACGCGGCACAGAAAGAGGCCATTTTGCGAATTGGGATGTGTCTTGTCAGTGAAATGTACTGTTCTGCGTACACACCAGACAGATCATTCCATACATGAAAAAAAAAGGACATACATAAATACACAATATAAATACATAAACACAGGCATCGGATGAAACATACGGAGTGCAATCCTACTCAGTAGAGTAGATTATCATAGAATTTACAGTGCAGGAGGCCATTCGGCCCATCGAGTCTGCACCAGCTCTTGGAAAGAGCACCCTACCCAAGGACAACACCTCCACCCCATCCCCATAACCCAGTAACCCCACCCGACACTATGGGCAATTTTGGACACTAAGGGCAATTTATCATGGCCAATCCACCTAACCTGCACATCTTTGGACTGTGGGAGGAAAGCGGAGCACCCGGAGGAAACCCACGCACGCACGGGGAGGATGTGCAGACTCCGCACAGATAGTGACCCAAGCTGGAATCGAACCTGGGACCCTGGAGCTGTGAAGCAATTGTGCTATCCACAATGCTACCGTGCTGCCCCTCTGTGTGTGAAGAGGTCATATCTGTCCATACAGGAGTCATTCAGGAGTCCGGTAACAGCGGGGATGAAGCGGTTTATGAATCTGTTCTCAGGTTTGTGCGTGTTCAGGTTTTTGTATCTCCTGCTCGATGGAAGAAGTTGGAAGAGTAAGCTGGGTGGGAGGGGTCTTTGATTATGCTGCTCGCTTTCTCAAGGCAGCGGGTGGTGTAGACAGAGTCAATGGATGGAAGGTGGGTTCGACTGATGGATTGGGCTGTGATCACGACTCTCTTAGTTTCTTACGGTTTTGGGCCGAGCAGTTGCAAAACCAGGCTGTGATGCACCCAGATATGCTGCTTTCTATGGTGCATCTGTAAAAGGTCAATGTGGACATGTCGAATTCCTTTAGTTTCCGGAAGAAGTATAGGTACTCTTGTGCTTTCTTGGTGGTAGCATCAACATGGGTTGATCAGGACAGATTGTTTGGGATGTGCACACCTCGGAATTTGAAGCGGTCAATCAACTCCACCTCAGCACCTTTGTTGCAGACAGGGGTTTGTACGATCATGCTGGCTTTTTGAGAGCACTTTCTGGATTTGGTCATGTGCAACAAGACAGGATTAATTAATGACCTCATGGTAAAGGCAGGCAGCAGCGATCACAATATGATTGAATTTTGCATTCAGTTAGAGGAAGGAAAGAGTGGGTCTAGAACTAGTGTTTTAAACTTGAATAAGGACAATTATGAGGGCGTGAAGACAAAGCGGACTAAAATGAACTGGGGAAATAAGGTTATCATAGAATTTACAGTGCTGAAGGTGGCCATTCGGCCCATCGAGTCACCACTGGCCCTTGGAAAGGGCACTCTACTTTTTTTTTTAATAAATATTTTTTTTTCCTACATTTTCAAATTTTCCTTCAAAAGTTTACACCCCACCCACAAACAGTAAATGGTAACAAATACAAAATCAATCCCCTTAACAATACCAATGATCCCATCCTCCCACCACCCCAAACAACGGCCCACCTGTCAATATATGCATCCAATAAACCAATTCCCACCCACGGTGGAAACAAAAAACCAAAAGAGAAAAAGAAAAAGGAGTCCAGGACCGCCCATGGTCACCATTGAACTATAGAGTCCACTCCCCCTCTCCCCCCTACACTCAACGCCATCCAGCCTCTGAAAGAGTACCGTACATGATACCCAAGAGCTGTACCCCCCTCCCACCCAAGTCTCCTGCTCCTCCCGTCCACTGCCTCTTGTAAAACTCCCCCTCCCAACCTCGGTTCCTTCCCCCCAACTTTCCACCCCGGCTAGACCACTCGGACACTGTTCTGCCAGGCTCCGATGGCCGCAGCCCCTCCCCCCACCTCACTCCTGTTCACTGGCCGGCTTAAACCGGCCAGCGTGGAGGCCACCGCCCGGGTCCCTTTCCCGGCCCTAGGAAAGCCCAGAGATCCCCTTTTAACACACAAACCCCGCATATCCACCTACACCCCAAAGAGCCCTCATTTCTGGTGAAAGTCCCAACACTTCCCTTGTCCAAATATATACAACATTGGCTCCTTTAGCCCCTACACCAGCACGCAGTGAAACAAAAAAGAAGAAAATACAGTCATGAGGTTACATTGGCACATGGCCATTTCTCAATTTCTCAGTTCTGCCACAGTCCTTCTGCCTTCGCAAACTCCTCCGCTGCTTCCGCCGTTCCAAAATAAAAGTCCCTGAGCCTATAAGTCACCCTCAGCTTCACTGGATATACAATGCCGCACCGCACCTTGCTAATGTACAGTGCCCTCTTCACCCGGTTGAAGGCAGCCCGCCTCCTTGCCAGCTCCACCGTAAAGTCCTGGTATACATGTATACCAGCTCCAGCCCACTGCACCACCCGCTTCTGCTTGGCCCAGCTCAGGACCTTCTCCTTCACCCTGTACCTACGGAAGCACAGAGTCACTGCCCTTGGCGGCTCACTCGCCTTTGGTACAGGCCTCCACGGCCGATGAGCCCGATCCAGTTCATATCGGGAGGGACCCTTCCCCTCACCCAATCGTTTTGCCAGCATCGTGGCAAAATACTCAGTCGGCTTCGGTCCTTCAACTCCTTCGGGCAGCCCCACAATCCTCAAATTCTGTCACCTGGATCTGTTTTCCAGGTCTTGCATTTTTCCTCACAGATCCTTGTTAATGTCCATCACCTTCCGCATCTCCTTCCCCATCGAGGCAAGTTGATCACAGTGCTGCAATAACGTCTCCTCCACTTCCTTCAGCGCCTCCCCTTGCTCTCGCACCACCGCCACTGCGCTCGCCACCGCCATCACTGGGGAAATCGCCTCCTCCACCAGCGCACTCAACCTCCCTCATCTCCTTCCTCACCGTCTCAATGCATTTCGCAAACTGCACAAACTGCTTTTCGAATTCCGCAGCCATCACCTTAGTTATTCCTTCAGCCGTAAGCACTGCGGCCTCCCCTGGAGCTCCAGCCTCCATTTTCTTTACTGACCCCACGGTGACCTTGCCACACCCCAACGGACTTTCTGCCGCTTTTTTCACGGCCGTTTTTTTGCTGGTCTTCGACATTCTTCTCCTCTGTGCTGTCTCCTGACTTTTACTGCCTTCGCTGGCCTAGGATCGGGCGTTAACCCCCGACAATGCCGTTCCTGAACGGGAGCCCTCCAACACGCGGCTGCCTCCCGCCCGCCGTCACCGTAAGTCCAAGGGCACTCTACTTAAGCCTACATTTACACCTCCACACTATACCGGTAACCTAGTAACCACAAGACCAAAAGACATAGGAGCAGAATTAGGCCACTTGGCCCATCAAGTCTGCTCCGCCATTCAATCATGGCTGATATTTTCTCATCTCCATTCTCCTGCCTTCTCCCCATAATCCCATATCCCCTTATTAATCAAGAACCTATCTAACTCGGACTTAAAGACACTCAGTGATTTGGCCTCCACAGCCTTCTGCGGCAGAGTTCCACAGATTCACCACCCTTTGGCTGAAGAAATTCCTCCTCATCTCAGTTTTAAAGGATCGTCCCTTTAATCTGAGATTGTGTCCTCTGGTTCTAGTTTTTCCGACAAGTGGAAACATCCTCTCCACATCCACTCTATCCAGGCCTTGCAGTATCCTGTAAATTTCAATAAGATCCCCCCTCATCCTTCTAAACTCCACGAGTACAGATCCAGAGTCCTCAACCGTTCCTCATACAACAAGTTCTTCATTTCAGGGATCATTCTTGTGAACCTCCTCTGGACCCTTTCCAAGGCCAGCACATCCTTCCTTCGATACGGGGCCCAAAACTGCTCACAATACTCCAAATGGGGTCTGACCAGAGCCTTATACAGCCACAGGAGTACATCCCTGGTCTTGTATTCTGGCCCTCTTGGCATGAATGCTAATATTGCATTTGCCTTCTTAACTGCCGACTGAATCTGCACATTAACCTTAAGAGGATCGTGAACAAGGACTCCCAAGTCCCTTTGTGCTTCTGATTTCCTAAGCATTTCCCCATTTAGAAAATAGTCTATGCCTAATTTCCTCCTTCCAAAGTGCATAACCTCACACTTTTCCACATTGTATTTTATTTGCCACTTCATTGCCCACTCTCCTAGCCTGTCCAAATCCTTCTGCAGCCCTCTTGCTTCCTCAATACTACCTGTCCCTCTACAGATCCTTGTATCATCTGCAAACTTAGCAACCTTGCCGTCAGTTCCTTCTTCAAGATCATTAATGTATGTTGTGAAAAGTTGTGGTCCCAGCACCGACTCCTGAGGTACACCACTAGTCACCGGCTGCCATCTTGAAAAAGATCCCTTTATCCCCACTCTCTGCCTTCTGCCAGTCAGCCAATCCTCTATCCACGCTCGGATCTTACCCTTAACACCATGGGCTTTTAACTTATTTAACAGGCTCCTATGCGGCACCTTGTCAAAGGCCTTCTGGAAATTTAAATAAATCACGTCCACTGGTTCTCCTTTGTCTAACTTCCTTGTTACCTCCTCAAGAAAGTTAGACAAAGGAGAACGATGACACCCAGTAACCTTTTGGAGACTAAGGGCAACTTAGCATGGCCAATCCACCTAACCTGCACTTCTTTGGGCAGTGGGAGGAAACCGGAGCACCCGGAGGAAACCCACACAAACTCGGGGAGAAAGTGCAAACTCCACACAGACAGTGACCTGGGGCCGGGATCGAACCTGTGTCCTCAGTGCCATGAGGCAGCAGTGCTAATCATTGCGCCATCCCGCCCTGCAGTGGCAGACGTTAAGGAGATATTTTGTAACGGACAGTTAAGATACTTTCCACCGAGAAAATAAAGACTATGGGAAGGATGGACCATCCATGGCTAAATAAGGAAGTTAAAGTTGGTATCAAATTGAAGGAAAAAGTGCACAATTCTGCAAAGTTGTGTGGCATGTCAAAAGATTGGTCAGAATATAAAAAACAGCAAAGAGTGACAAAAAGAATAGGGAAGGAGAAATTGTAGTACAAGAGAAAGCTAGTTACAAATATAAAAACAAGATAGAAAGATATTCTAGGGGTATTTATAAAGGAAAAGTGTAGTTAAGGTGAGCACTGGTCCTCCGGTAGAGTCTGGGGAATTGATAATAGAAGATAAGGGAATGGTGGATGAATTGAACAGACATTTTGTGTCTGTTATCACTATAGCGAATACAAATAATATCCTAGAAGCAACTGGGAATCAGGAGTTGAAAGGGAGGGAAGAACTTTAATCACCAGGGAATGGGTACTGAGAAAATTATTGGAGCTAAAGGCAGACAAGTCCCAGGTCCTGATGGAATTCATCCTGGGGTCTTAAAGAAGTGGCTGCTGAGTTTGAAGACGTGGTGGAAAGTAGCAAATGTGTCTCCTTTATTGAAGAAAGGTTGGAGACAGAAAGCAGGAAACTACACGCCAGCTGGCTTAACATTAGTTGTAGGGAAAATGCTGGAGGTTATGATGGGACACTTGGAAAATGTCAAATTTGGTAGCTGGAGCGTCACACGGGAAAATGTGAACTTGTCCACTTGGCAGGAAGAGTAAAAAAGCAGCATATACGGCAGTACAAGTGGAGAGAATTCGGAGGTCAGAGGGATCTTGGTGTCCTGGTACATGAATCACCAAAGGTTAATCTGCAGGTTCAACAAGTGATCAGGAAAGCAAATGGAATATTGCTATTTATTGCAAGGGAAATGGAATATAGAAGTAGGGCCGTTTTGCTACAGTTGTATAGGGTATTTGTGAGATCACATCTCGAGTGCTATACAGCTTTGGTGTCTTTATTTGACAAAGACCATGACAGTATTAAAAACAGTTCAGAAAAGGCTCACTCGACTGATTCCTAGGATGAGGCGGTTATCTTATGAAGGAAGATTCAACAGGTTGAGCCTATGTCCATTGGAGCCAAGAAGAATGAGAGATGATCTTATTGAAACAAATAAGATCCTGAGGAGACTGACAGGGTGGATGGGAAAGATCAGAACCAGGGGATTCTCTCAGAGTCCTGAATCTTTGGAACACTTCCTCGGAGCAATTGAGGCAGGGTCAATGAATATTTTTAAAGAGGAGGCAGATTGAGGTTATCGGGGGGTAGGCAGGGTAGTGGCAGAGGCCAGAATCAGATCAGCCATGATCTTATTGAAAGGCGGAGCAAGCTCGAGTGGCCAAGTGGCCTATTGCTCCTGAATTGTATGTACCAGACAGCCACATTCCTCCTGCTAACCAACTTGGATTTTTTTTCTGCTCAACATCTGAACTGTACGTGGGCAGCACGGTGACACAGTGGTTAGCACTGCTGCCTCGCGGCGCAGAGGACCGGCTTCGATCCCGGCCCCGGATCACTGTCCGTGTGGAGTTTGCACATTCTCCCCGTGTCTGCGCGGGTCTCGCCCCTACTACCCAAAGATGTGCAGGTTAGGTGGATCGGCCACGCTACATTGCCCCTTCATTGGGAAAAAGAAAACGATTGGATACTCTAAATTTTTATTTTTAAAAAAATGTTTTTAAACCAACTGAACTGTACATAGTTGGAAATTCTGTATTTAATTGCGCTCCTCCAATCCTTATTGGTTCATGTTTCACATCGCAAACATTTAAAACAGACAAAAAAAGCTAAAATTTCCACAGCTGTCCAAACTCTACAAAACTGCTGGGGTGTGCAGGCACGAAGGCCACTGGGATCGTCAAGTTGTGTGGTCCAGGCTATTTGCCCCTGCTGCATTGTAATTGCAATTTGAAAGCTTATATCAAATGTACCTGATTCCCACGATGCCAAGTAGACCCATACTCAAAGCAACCTTATTACCATCTGATGTTAACTGCCAAAAGGGCCAGACTGACACAAGCGATAAAAACATTTACAAAGCGAGTGACAATCTGGAAAGTGCTGCCTGAAAAGGGTGGTGGAGACAGGCTCAATAGAAACTTTCAAAAAGGGAACTGGATAAACACTTGAAGGAAGACAGATTTGCAGGGCTATGGAGGAAGTGGAACTAATTGGATAGCTCTTTCAACGAGTCAGCACAGCCACGATTGGCTGAAAGACCTCTTTCTGCAGTTTATCATTCTATTGTCCTAAAGGCAACATTTGAGATACTCGAGGGTTTTTATTTAACCATCAGGAGATATCTATTAATTTTGCTAATTTCATTATGCATAGAAAATACAATTTTACAAAGCCATTGACAATGAAGGATTTAGTATGTAAAAAGTAGAAGGAATAATGCATTTCTGTCACTTAAAATAACTTTACAATAGCACTGGTATTCACCTTGTAACTTTAAATATAACCATGTGAAAATTGCAAACAACTTTTTTCAAAGAGCACTAATCTTCAGAAAGTAATTTGCCCTTCACTCCAGCATGGTGATTTGTGATGATGGACCCTTTAAGGACCAGCAGAGTTATGGGGATCAATTGAGACTCAGTGGGCAATTACCCTGGGGGGGGGGGGGGGGGGGGGGGGTGGAGTCCTCTCTTTGGCAGGAGACAGTCATGGAGCTAGCTGCAGCCATGAGGCTGCTGTTTTCTTACTAATAAATCCTTTTTGTATTCACAAATGAAATCTGTGAACGTGCATCATGACACCCAGCCTCTTGTGTTAATGCTCTTCCTGTCTCACATGGGACACAAGGTACTGCTAACTTTGTAAGCATGGAGCTGTGTTTAAGCTTACGCTCGAGGCCCAGCCGAAGATTTCTGTACTAATTTGAGAACTGACTTCCTTCGAGCATGTTCTCAGGCTTTGTTGAGTGCTGGGTTAGGATTCCCCAATCGGAACACAGCACAGCGCTAGCTGCAGGAAGTTGTCAATCATCTTATTGTCCATTTGCCAATTCTGTCCCTTTCTCAAACAAAATAATGTTTACAAGCTGTGCTGGTTGGCTGTGTGCATGCCTGCCAAGACTTTAGACAAAGCTGATTTGTATGTCCTCTCCACCACCTCACCAGAGGGAGGGACAGGAAAATGTTTTTGGAGACACTCGAGCTGTACTATCCGTTTAATTTCATGCCTACTGCAGGAGGATTCGTGTTTATTTTGTTGAATAAAGATGTTGTGTAACTCCTCTTTCTGCAGTGCAGCCAACTGAGCTGAATGTGAAGTGCACACCCACAGTTATTCAACACGTTCAGTTGATGTTCCCAAACACACATTACACAGATTTCATCACGAGACGAAGCAAAATCTCCCTCTGATCTTAAACCCACTATACACACCCCAATGGTCACTTTCACAGTATCTGAAAGAGATAAAGGCGCGAACTAAAGCATCCCAATCATGTATTTGTCACATTGTGTATTTGCTGATATTTGTAAATGACTGTATATTACAGACCAAATCCCAAATCCTCACCATTTTAAAATTAAACTGCGTTAATCTGCTAAATAGACATCAAAACTAGCCCCTCAACCCCACCGGGTTTGGAAAGAACCACCCCACACATAAATGTACACCACACACATACCCCACCGCTCGATGCCCCAAACACACCCACACACAGACCCCACTGCCCCCCCGAAACACAGCCACACACAGACCCCACTGCCCTCTCGCCCCAAACACAGCCACACACAGCATACACCGCCTTGCCCCAAACACTCACATAGACACCACCACCTCACCCCACACAGGAAAGTACACCCGACACACAGGCCCCACCCCCCATCCCAAACACACCCACATCACATCCCAACACCCCCCGCCTCAAACACGCCCACACACAGACCCCACCACCCCATCCCAAACACACCTACACACACATCCCAACACTCCCCATCCCTAACACACCCACATCCCAACAACCCCCGCCTCAAACACGCCCACACAAACCCCACCACCCCCCGCCTCAAACACACCCACACACACATCCCCGCCTCAAACACACCCACACACACATCCCAACACCCCCCCGCCTCAAACACACCCACACAGACTCCACCAACCACCATCCCAAATACACCCACATCCCAACACCCCCCGCCTCAAACACACCCACACACACATCCCAACACCCCCGCCTCAAACACACCCACACAGACCCCACCAACCACCATCCCAAATACACCCACATCCCAACACCCCCCGCCTCAAACACACCCACACACACATCCCATCACCCCCCGCCTCAAACACACCCACACACACATCCCAACACCCCCGCCTCAAACACATCCCAACACACCCACACACAGACCTCCACCACCACAACCCCAAACACTCCCACACAGACGACACCACCTCCCTGCACCAAACAGACCCACAGATCCCATTGCTCCGCTCAAAACACACCCACACAGGCACCCCTGCCCCAAACACACTCTCACAGGCCCACCTGCCCCAAACACACCCACACAGGCCACACTGCCCCAAACACACCCACACAGGCCACACTGCCCCAAACACACCCACACAGACGACACCACCTCCCTGCACCAAACAGACCCACAGATCCCATTGCTCCGCTCAAAACACACCCACACAGGCACCCCTGCCCCAAACACACCCACACAGGCCCCCTGCCCTAAACACACCCACAGAGACCACCCCACCCCACCCCAAACACACCCACACAGGCCCCCTGCCCCAAACACACCCACACAGGCCCCCTGCCCTAAACACACCCACAGAGACCACCCCACCCCACCCCAAACACACCCACACAGGCCCCCTGCCCTAAACACACCCACAGAGACAACCCCACCCCACCCCAAACACACCCATGCACAGACCTCAGCGCCCTGCGCCTGAAACACACCCACACACAGACCTCACCGCCCTGCACCCCAAACACAACCACACAGGCCCCCCTGCCCTAAACACACCCACAGAGACCACCCCACCCCAAACACACCCACGCATAGACCTCAGCCCCTGCGCCCGAAACACACCCACACACAGACCTCGGCGCCTGCGCCCCAAACACACCCACACACAGACCTCCGCGCCTGCGCCCCAAACACACCCACACACAGACCTCAGTGCCCTGCGCCCCAAACACACCCACACACAGACCTCAGTGCCCTGCGCCCCAAACACACCCACACAGACCTCAGTGCCCTGCGCCCCAAACACACCCACACACAGACCTCAGTGCCCTGCGCCCCAAACACACAGACTTCAGCGCCTGCGCCCCAAACACACCCCTCAGCGCCTGCGTCCGAAACACACCCACACACAGACCTCAGCGCCCTGCACCCCAAACACACCCACACACAGACCTCAATGCCCTGTGTCTGAAACACACACCTCAGCGCCCTGCACCCCAAACACACCCACACACAGACCTCAATGCCCTGCGTCTGAAACACACACCTCAGCGCCCTGCACCCCAAACACACCCACACACACCACTCAGCGCCTGCACCCCAAACACACCCACACACACCCCTCAGTGCCCTGCGCCCGAAACACACACCTCAGCGCCTGCACCCCAAAGACAGCCACACACAGACCTCAGTGCCTGCGCCCCAAACACACCCACACACAGACCTCAGCGCCTGCGCCCCAAACACACACACACACACCCCTCAGCGCCTGCGCCCCAAACACACCCCTCAGCGCCTGCACCCCAAACACACCCACACACACACCTCAGCGCCTGCACCCCAAACACACCCACACACACCCCTCAGTGCCCTGCGCCCGAAACACACCCCTCAGCGCCTGCACCCCAAACACACCCACACACACACCTCAGCGCCTGCACCCCAAAGACAGCCACACACAGACCTCAGTGCCTGCACCCCAAACACACCCCTCAGCGCCTGCACCCCAAACACACCCACACACAGACCTCAGCGCCCTGCACCCCAAAGACAGCCACACACAGACCTCAGTGCCCTGCGCCCCAAACACATCCACACACAGACCTCAGCGTCTGCGCCCCAAACACACCCACACAGACCTCAGTGCCGTTCCCCAAACACACCCACACACAGACCTCAGCGCTCTGCGCCCCAAACACACCCACACACAGACCTCAGCGCCCTGCGCCCCAAACACACCCACACACAGACCTCAGTGCCCTGCGCCCCAAACACATCCACACACAGACCTCAGCGTCTGCGCCCCAAACACACCCACACAGACCTCAGTGCCGTTCCCCAAACACACCCACACACAGACCTCAGCGCTCTGCGCCCCAAACACACCCACACACAGACCTCAGCGCCTGCGCCCCAAACACACACACACACACCCCTCAGCGCCTGCGCCCCAAACACACCCCTCAGCGCCTGCACCCCAAACACACCCACACACACACCTCAGCGCCTGCACCCCAAACACACCCACACACACCCCTCAGTGCCCTGCGCCCGAAACACACCCCTCAGCGCCTGCACCCCAAACACACCCACACACACACCTCAGCGCCTGCACCCCAAAGACAGCCACACACAGACCTCAGTGCCTGCACCCCAAACACACCCCTCAGCGCCTGCACCCCAAACACACCCACACACAGACCTCAGCGCCCTGCACCCCAAAGACAGCCACACACAGACCTCAGTGCCCTGCGCCCCAAACACATCCACACACAGACCTCAGCGTCTGCGCCCCAAACACACCCACACAGACCTCAGTGCCGTTCCCCAAACACACCCACACACAGACCTCAGCGCTCTGCGCCCCAAACACACCCACACACAGACCTCAGCGCCCTGCGCCCCAAACACACCCACACACAGACCACCCCGCAAACACCCCCTGCACTGACCCCATCGCCCCCTCTCCCCCAAATACACCTACCCACCCTAAGCGCGCACACAGAGACACGCCCAACATTCAGGATGCTTGATTGGTAACCTGTCCCCCACCTTAAACATTCACTTCCTCCAGCACCGATGCACAGTGTGTATCATTTACAAGATGCACTGCAGCAACTCACCAAGGCTCCTTTGACAGAACCCAGTACAAGGGCAGCAGATACTTGGGAAGACCACCATCTGGAGGTTCCCCTCCAAGTCACTCACCATCCTGACTTGGAACTATATTGGTTAGTCCTTGATTGTCTCTGGGTCAAAATCCTGGGACTCCCTCCCTAATAGCACAGTGGGTGTACCGACACCACATGGACTGCAGCAGGTCAAGTAGGCAGCTCACCACCACCACCTCAAGAGCAATTAGTGGTGGGTAACAAATGCTAGCTTAGCCAGCGACGCCAACATCCCATGAAAGAATAAATAAAAACACGCACAGAGCGAGGGTGTTAAGGGGAGAGGCAGAGAGAGAGAGAGAGGGAGAGGGGGAGAGCAAATATTCAGACTGTTATGGATGGACTATAGTTGACTATGGTGGTCCTGAGTGAAGGGTTTCAAATCTGGATTGTCTGGCTTGGCACAGACTTCTAGATGCAATGAGCTAGATGTAACCAAATAATGTAAACCAGGGAGCAAAGCAGAGCTGGATCCAAAATCCCACTGAAATAGGTGAGAGAAAGCGGGAGGATGTCATATATTTTGAGGCTGTTCAATTCCACTTTAATTGCAAATGCTTTGAAATAATGCAGTCAACTATTACATTTGCCAGCAATAATCTGTTGAATAATTTGGCACAATTTTATTTAAAAAAAGATGTTGGCAGACAAAGAAATGGGAATTTCACTGTGCAAACATAAGCTTTTTAATGAATAACCAGAATTTTACATATAAACTGGTTACCATGACAACCGTGTTTTATTTATAAAGGAGGAGAGATTGGATGAAAGGCAGGATAAATCAATATTGCAACAGGCATTTTCTCTAACCACAATGTCCTTTGAAATTTTAATATTCAACTACAGAGGGACCAGGAAAGGAGGATGACAGTGAGGAATGGTGGCGGAGTTCGGAAAACTCTCCAAAAGTTCAGTCAAAATGATGCTCTCTGAAAAGGTTGGCAGAACACCGAGATTGAAGGGGAGAGGCTGAAGGTTGAAAAGTAGGGGGGAGGTTGTAGTCAAAGGTGGAATGAAAGATGGTTGGGGTACAGTCGGCGCAGGAAGGGAATGGTGTAAGAGACGGCATGACTGTAAGAGGTTGCAGATAAACAATTGGCCGAGGTCAAGAAGGAGCTTAGACGAGCTTGTGGATTTTTAACCTCTTGCGCTGCAGAACTGGAAACCAATGTAGGCCAGCGAAACATGGCGGGGGACAGGATCGGATACAGGGAGCAGACTCTGGACCAGTTAGTATTTTTGGAAGGTGGAGGATACAAATGAGCAGGCCATTCAGCCCTTCTGCAATTCAGTAAGATTACGGCTGATTCACGGATCCACTTTCTGCCTACCCCCGAAAAACCTTGCCTCCCTTGTTATGACTGTATGGCTGCAAGGTGGTCAGTGAAAGGTGAATCTGGAGGGCAGAGAGCATGGATTAGGCTTCCAGCTGCGTTGGGGTTGAAGTAGGAAGAGATACAGGCAACAGTGAAGAGGCAGAAGTCGAGGTATTGATGGTGTAGAGGATGTTCGATTCGAAGCTCAGTCCAGACTCAAGCAAAGACTTCAAAAATTCGGCGTGATCTACCTCAGCCGGCGCAATGGGCCGAGGAGTGAGCAAATCCAAGGGTGCAAAATTTCAGGGGCCACGAACAATGGCTGCAGTCTTCCCAATGTCCAGGTGGAGGAAATATGACCGCCATGTTACCAAATCAGGCAGATGGTCTGATATGAGAGGCTGTCAAGAGATCTGCAGATGGGCTGAAAGGTAAGAACACAGTGAATTACAGCCAGACTGCAGTGGAATGTTGGCTCATGCCTCCGTGACCAGTTATTCATATCAACAGCGTCAGGCCAGAGGAAGAAATCAATTCGCAGACCAGCTGCAGAACAGCTTCTGTTCTGCGCAGCATGGGCAGAAAGCTCGAGAGCGGGCCACCAGAGCCTCGACTGCGTTTGTTAAGTGGATCAGAGTTGGGAGAACAGAAATGAAAACGAGCTGAACTATGAAAGGGGTGAGATATAAAAAAAACTGAGAAGGGGTTCACATCTTTGCTGACAACACTCAAATAGAGACATCCAAGAATTTAGCAACTGCACTTAACTTTCCACCATAAGCAGAATTATCATCTGCTGCTAAATAAACTTCCATTTCATATTCAGATATCGGATTTATACATAAACTATGAAGGCCAAAAAAGTTGAAGTCAAGCAAGTCAAAATTGTTGGGAGTTTAGTCATTTATGTAGCAACCATCGCACAGAGTACTTTTAATTAAAGAACCACAGTTATCCAATGATCATGGAGCAGTGACTCAAACTTCTTCGGTAAGCTTGAATGGATGTGGGGGATACAGTTTTGGTTAGTTGCAATAATTCATCGGCTCTGTACCCTTCCTGCCTCTGGGCTGCAAATCTATAATTACTGCTGCCTAAAACTATTCTGGCCTGTCCAAGCACTCGGAAAGGGTCAATCCCGTTCCTTCTGCAATTGCACGCATCAGGACGGCACTGAGTCAAAGCAACTGTTACTCCGACCCACCGACTGCAATACATCAGGGGCTATGATCTGTGGCTGCAACATGAAACAAAATAAGCCCCATCATTCAGCGGGGGTTATCTGGTTACCAAGCAGCTCAGGAATAAGTGTGTGCATGACACAGACAGACATAGAGAGTGAGAGCAGGGGGGGGGGGTTACAGCGAAGTGGGGGGTTGCCAAGAGCGGGGAGGGGGTCGGCTAGAGCAAGGAATGAGGGGGGGGGGGGGGAAAACAGTGACTGCAGCGAGAGCGAGGGAGTCGGCGTGAGCAGGGACATGGGGAGGTCGGCGACAGCAGGGTGGGGTAGGCACAGCGAGGGCATGGAGGTCGCTGAAAGCGAAAGGGGGAGTTGGGTCGCTGAGAGTGAGAGCGAGGGGCAGAGTGAGCGAGAGGCAGCGCGAGCGAGGGGCAGAGCGAGCGAGGGGCAGCGCGAGCGAGGGGCAGAGCGAGCGAGGGGCAGAGCGAGCGAGGGGCAGAGCGAGCGAGGGGCAGAGCGAGCGAGGGGCAGAGCGAGCGAGGGGCAGAGCGAGCGAGGGGCAGAGCGAGCGAGGGGCAGAGCGAGCGAGGGGCAGAGCGAGCGAGGGGCAGAGCGAGCGAGGGGCAGAGCGAGCGAGGGGCAGAGCGAGCGAGGGGCAGAGCGAGCGAGGGGCAGAGCGAGCGAGGGGCAGAGCGAGCGAGGGGCAGAGCGAGCGAGGGGCAGAGCGAGCGAGGGGCAGAGCGAGCGAGGGGCAGAGCGAGCGAGGGGCAGAGCGAGCGAGGGGCAGAGCGAGCGAGCGAGGGGCAGAGCGAGCGAGCGGCAGAGCGAGCGAGAGGCCGAGCGAGCGAGAGGCCGAGCGAGCGAGGGGCCGAGCGAGCGAGGCGCAGAGCGAGCGAGGGGCAGAGCGAGCGAGGGGCAGAGCGAGCGAGGGGCAGAGCGAGCGAGGGGCAGAGCGAGCGAGGGGCAGAGCGAGCGAGGGGCAGAGCGAGCGAGCGGCAGAGCGAGCGAGGGGCCGAGCGAGCGAGGGGCCGAGCGAGCGAGCGAGGGGCAGAGCGAGCGAGGGGCAGAGCGAGAGGCAGAGCGAGCGAGGGGCAGAGCGAGCGAGGGGCAGAGCGAGGGGCAGAGCGAGCGAGGGGCAGAGCGAGCGAGGGGCAGAGCGAGCGAGGGGCAGAGCGAGCGAGGGGCAGAGCGAGCGAGGGGCAGAGCGAGCGAGGGGCAGAGCGAGCGAGGGGCAGAGCGAGCGAGGGGCAGAGCGAGCGAGGGGCAGAGCGAGCGAGGGGCAGAGCGAGCGAGCGAGGGGCAGAGCGAGCGAGCGAGGGGCAGAGCGAGCGAGCGAGGGGCAGAGCGAGCGAGGGGCAGAGCGAGCGAGCGAGGGGCAGAGCGAGCGAGCGAGGGGCAGAGCGAGCGAGAGGCCGAGCGAGCGAGGGGCAGAGCGAGCGAGCGAGGGGCAGAGCGAGCGAGCGAGGGGCAGAGCGAGCGAGAGGCCGAGCGAGCGAGGGGCAGAGCGAGCGAGCGAGGGGCAGAGCGAGCGAGCGAGGGGCAGAGCGAGCGAGCGAGGGGCAGAGCGAGCGAGCGAGGGGCAGAGCGAGCGAGCGAGGGGCAGAGCGAGCGAGGGGCAGAGCGAGCGAGGGGCAGAGCGAGCGAGGGGCAGAGCGAGCGAGGGGCAGAGCGAGCGAGGGGCAGAGCGAGCGAGGGGCAGAGCGAGCGAGCGAGGGGCAGAGCGAGCGAGCGAGGGGCAGAGCGAGCGAGCGAGGGGCAGAGCGAGCGAGCGAGGGGCAGAGCGAGCGAGCGAGGGGCAGAGCGAGCGAGCGAGGGGCAGAGCGAGCGAGCGAGGGGCAGAGCGAGCGAGCGAGGGGCAGAGCGAGCGAGCGAGGGGCAGAGCGAGCGAGGGGCAGAGCGAGCGAGGGGCAGAGCGAGCGAGGGGCAGAGCGAGCGAGCGAGAAGCAGAGCGAGCGAGCGAGGGGCAGAGCGAGCGAGGGGCAGAGCGAGCGAGGGGCAGAGCGAGCGAGGGGCAGAGCGAGCGAGGGGCAGAGCGAGCGAGGGGCAGAGCGAGCGAGGGGCAGAGCGAGCGAGGGGCAGAGCGAGCGAGGGGCAGAGCGAGCGAGGGGCAGAGCGAGCGAGGGGCAGAGCGAGCGAGGGGCAGAGCGAGCGATGGAGTGGTAGAGCGAGCGAGAGGCAGAGCGAGCGAGAGGCAGAGCGAGCGAGAGGCAGAGCGAGCGAGAGGCAGAGCGAGCGAGAGGCAGAGCGAGCGAGAGGCAGAGCGAGCGAGAGGCAGAGCGAGCGAGTGGCAGAGCGAGCGAGCGAGGGGCAGAGCGAGCGAGGGGCAGAGCGAGCGAGGGGCAGAGCGAGCGAGCGAGGGGCAGAGCGAGCGAGCGAGGGGCAGAGCGAGCGGGAGGCAGAGCGAGCGAGCGAGAGGCAGAGCGAGCGAGCGAGAGGCAGAGCGAGCGAGCGAGAGGCAGAGCGAGCGAGCGGCCGAGCGAGCGAGTGAGAGGCAGAGCGAGCGAGCGAGCGGCAGAGCGAGCGAGGGGCAGAGCGAGCGAGGGGCAGAGCGAGCGAGGGGCAGAGCGAGCGAGGGGCAGAGCGAGCGAGGGGCAGAGCGAGCGAGGGGCAGAGCGAGCGAGGGGCAGAGCGAGCGAGGGGCAGAGCGAGCGAGGGGCAGAGCGAGCGAGGGGCAGAGCGAGCGAGGGGCAGAGCGAGCGAGGGGCAGAGCGAGCGAGGGGCAGAGCGAGCGAGGGGCAGAGCGAGCGAGGGGCAGAGCGAGCGAGCCAGAGGCAGAGCGAGCGAGCGAGAGGCAGAGCGAGCGAGCGAGAGGCAGAGCGAGCGAGCGAGAGGCAGAGCGAGCGAGCGAGAGGCGGAGCGAGCGAGCGAGAGGCGGAGCGAGCAAGCGGCAGAGCGAGCGAGCGAGAGGCAGAGCGAGCGAGCGGCAGAGCGAGCGAGAGGCGGAGCGAGCGAGCGGCAGAGCGAGCGAGCGAGAGGCAGAGCGAGCGAGCGAGAGGCAGAGCGAGCGAGCGAGAGGCAGAGCGAGCGAGCGAGAGGCAGAGCGAGCGAGCGAGAGGCAGAGCGAGCGAGCGAGAGGCAGAGCGAGCGAGCGAGAGGCAGAGCGAGCGAGAGAGAGGCAGAGCGAGCGAGAGAGAGGCAGAGCGAGCGAGAGAGAGGCAGAGCGAGCGAGAGAGAGGCAGAGCGAGCGAGCGAGAGGCAGAGCGAGCGAGCGAGAGGCAGAGCGAGCGAGAGAGAGGCAGAGCGAGCGAGCGAGAGGCCGAGCGAGAGAGAGGCAGAGGGAGCGAGAGAGAGGCAGAGGGAGCGAGAGAGAGGCAGAGGGAGCGAGAGAGAGGCAGAGGGAGCGAGAGAGAGGCAGAGGGAGCGAGAGAGAGGCAGAGGGAGCGAGAGAGAGGCAGAGGGAGCGAGAGAGAGGCAGAGGGAGCGAGAGAGAGGCAGAGGGAGCGAGAGAGAGGCAGAGGGAGCGAGAGAGAGGCAGAGGGAGCGAGAGAGAGGCAGAGGGAGCGAGAGAGAGGCAGAGGGAGCGAGAGAGAGGCAGAGGGAGCGAGAGAGAGGCAGAGGGAGCGAGAGAGAGGCAGAGGGAGCGAGAGAGAGGCAGAGCGAGCGAGAGAGAGGCAGAGCGAGCGAGAGGCAGAGCGAGCGAGAGAGAGGCAGAGCGAGCGAGAGAGAGGCAGAGCGAGCGAGAGGCAGAGCGAGCGAGCGAGAGGCAGAGCGAGCGAGCGAGAGGCAGAGCGAGCGAGAGGCAGAGCGAGCGAGAGGCAGAGCGAGCGAGAGAGAGGCAGAGCGAGCGAGAGGCAGAGCGAGCGAGCGAGAGGCAGAGCGAGCGAGCGAGAGGCAGAGCGAGCGAGAGGCAGAGCGAGCGAGAGGCGGAGCGAGCTAGCGAGAGGCGGAGCGAGCGAGCGAGAGGCGGAGCGAGCGAGCGAGAGGCAGCTGCGAGCGAGAGAGAGGCCGAGCGAGAGAGAGGCAGAGCGAGAGAGAGGCAGAGCGAGAGAGAGGCAGAGCGAGCGAGCGAGAGGCAGAGCGAGCGAGCGAGAGGCAGAGCGAACGAGCGAGAGGCAGAGCGAGCGAGCGAGAGGCAGAGCGAGCGAGCGAGAGGCAGAGCGAGCGAGAGGCAGAGCGAGCGAGCGAGAGGCAGAGCGAGCGAGCGAGAGGCAGAGCGAGCGAGCGAGAGGCAGAGCGAGCGAGCGAGAGGCAGAGCGAGCGAGCGAGAGGCCGAGCGAGCGAGCGAGAGGCCGAGCGAGCGAGCGAGAGGCCGAGCGAGCGAGCGAGAGGCCGAGCGAGCGAGCGAGAGGCCGAGCGAGCGAGAGGCCGAGCGAGCGAGCGAGAGGCAGAGCGACCGAGGGGCAGAGCGAGCGAGGGGCAGAGCGAGCGAGGGGCAGAGCGAGCGAGGGGCAGAGCGAGCGAGGGGCAGAGCGAGCGAGCGGCGGAGCGAGCGAGCGAGAGGCGGAGCGAGCGAGCGAGAGGCGGAGCGAGCGAGAGAGAGGCGGAGCGAGCGAGCGAGAGGCAGAGCGAGCGAGAGAGAGGCAGAGCGAGCGAGAGAGAGGCAGAGCGAGCGAGAGGCAGAGCGAGCGAGAGGCAGAGCGAGCGAGAGGCAGAGCGAGCGAGGGGCAGAGCGAGCGAGCGAGAGGCGGAGCGAGCGAGCGAGAGGCGGAGCGAGCGAGCGAGAGGCGGAGCGAGCGAGCGAGAGGCGGAGCGAGCGAGCGAGAGGCAGAGCGAGCGAGAGAGAGGCAGAGCGAGCGAGAGAGAGGCAGAGCGAGCGAGAGAGAGGCAGAGCGAGCGAGAGGCAGAGCGAGCGAGAGGCAGAGCGAGCGAGAGGCAGAGCGAGCGAGAGGCAGAGCGAGCGAGAGGCAGAGCGAGCGAGCGAGAGGCGGAGCGAGCGAGCGAGAGGCAGAGCGAGCGAGAGAGAGGCAGAGCAAGCGAGAGAGAGGCAGAGCGAGCGAGAGAGAGGCAGAGCGAGCGAGAGAGAGGCAGAGCGAGCGAGAGAGAGGCAGAGCGAGCGAGAGGCAGAGCGAGCAAGCGAGAGGCAGAGCGAGCGAGAGAGAGGCAGAGCGAGGGAGAGGCAGAGCGGGCAAGCGAGAGGCAGAGCGAGCGAGTGGCAGAGCGAGCGAGAGCCAGAGCGAGCGAGAGAGCCAGAGCGAGCGAGAGAGAGCCAGAGCGAGCGAGCGAGAGCCAGAGCGAGCGAGAGAGAGCCAGAGCGAGCGAGAGAGAGCCAGAGCGAGCGAGAGAGAGCCAGAGCGAGCGAGAGAGAGCCCGAGCGAGCGAGGCAGAGCGAGCGAGCGAGGCAGAGCGAGCGAGCGAGAGGCAGAGCGAGCGAGAGAGAGGCAGAGCGAGCGAGAGGAAGAGCGAGCGAGAGAGAGGCAGAGCGAGCGAGAGGCAGAGCGAGCGAGCAAGAGGCAGAGCGAGCGAGCGAGAGGCAGAACGAGCGAGCGAGAGGCACAATGAGCGAGCGAGAGGCAGAGCGAGCGAGCGAGCGGCCGAGCGAGTGAGAGAGAGGCAGAGCGAGCGAGCGAGAGGCAGAGCGAGCGAGCGAGAGGCAGAGCAAGCGAGGGAGAGGCAGAGCAAGCGAGGGAGAGGCAGAGCGGGCGAGCGAGAGGCAGAGCGAGCGAGTGGCAGAGCGAGCGAGAGCCAGAGCGAGCGAGAGAGAGCCAGAGCGAGCGAGCCAGAGCCAGAGCGAGCGAGCCAGAGCCAGAGCGAGCGAGAGAGAGCCAGAGCGAGCGAGAGGCAGAGCGAGCGAGCGAGAGGCAGAGCGAGCGAGCGAGAGGCAGAGCGAGCCAGCCAGAGGCAGAGCGAGCGAGCCAGAGCGAGCGAGCCAGAGGCAGAGCGAGCGAGAGGCAGAGTGAGCGAGAGGCAGAGCGAGCGAGCGAGCGAGAGGCAGAGCGAGCGAGAGGCAGAGCGAGCAAGAGGCAGAGCGAGCAAGAGGCAGAGCGAGCAAGAGGCAGAGCGAGCAAGAGGCAGAGCGGGCAAAGCGAGCGAGCAAGAGGCAGAGCGGGCAAAGCGAGCGAGCGAGAGGCAGAGCGAGCGAGCGAGAGGCAGAGCGAGCGAGCGAGAGGCAGAGCGAGCGAGCGAGAGGCAGAGCGAGCGAGAGGCAGAGCGAGCGAGAGAGAGAGGCAGAGCGAGCGAGAGAGAGGCAGAGCGAGCGAGCGAGAGGCAGAGCGAGCGAGAGAGAGGCAGAGCGAGCGAGAGAGAGGCAGAGCGAGCGAGAGAGAGGCAGAGCGAGCGAGAGAGAGGCAGAGCGAGCGAGAGAGAGGCAGAGCGAGCGAGAGAGAGGCAGAGCGAGCGAGCGAGAGGCAGAGCGAGCGAGAGAGAGGCAGAGCGAGCGAGAGAGAGGCAGAACGAGCGAGAGAGAGGCAGAACGAGCGAGAGGCAGAGCGAGCGAGCAAGAGGCAGAGCGAGCGAGCGAGAGGCAGAGCGAGCGAGCGAGCGGCCAAGCGAGTGAGAGAGGGGCAGAGCGAGCGAGCGAGAGGCAGAGCGAGCGAGCGAGAGGCAGAGCGAGCGAGCGAGAGGCAGAGCGAGTGAGGCCTAGCGAGTGAGGGGCAGAGCGAGCGAGAAGCAGAGCGAGTGAGGCCGAGTGAGTGAGAGGCCGAGTGAGTGAGAGGCAGACGAGTGAGAGGCAGACGAGTGAGAGGCAGACGAGTGAGAGGCAGAGCAAGTGAGGCCTAGCGAGTGAGAGGCAGAGCAAGTGAGGCCTAGCGAGTGAGGGGCAGAGCAAGCGACGGGCAGAGCGAGCGAGTGAGGCCCAGCGAGTGAGGTGCAGAGCCAGCGAGGGGATGAGCGAGCGAGAGAGAGGCAGAGCGAGCGAGAGAGAGGCAGAGCGAGCGAGAGAGAGGCAGAGCGAGCGAGAGAGAGGCAGAGCGAGCGAGAGAGAGGCAGAGCGAGCGAGAGAGAGGCAGAGCGAGCGAGAGAGAGGCAGAGCGAGCGAGCGAGAGGCAGAGCGAGAGGCAGAGCGAGCGAGAGGCAGAGCGAGCGAGAGGCAGAGCGAGCGAGAGGCAGAGCGAGCGAGCGAGAGGCAGAGCGAGCGAGAGGCAGAGCGAGCGAGGGGCAGAGCGAGCGAGGGGCAGAGCGAGCGAGCGAGAGGCGGAGCGAGCGAGCGAGAGGCAGAGCGAGCGAGCGAGAGGCA
The DNA here is from genome assembly GCF_047496885.1 of Scyliorhinus torazame. Lineage (NCBI taxonomy): Eukaryota > Metazoa > Chordata > Chondrichthyes > Carcharhiniformes > Scyliorhinidae > Scyliorhinus > Scyliorhinus torazame. The sequence continues at coordinate 286,691,519 of NC_092707.1, read as the reverse complement.
GAGCGAGCGAGAGAGAGGCAGAGCGAGCGAGAGAGAGGCAGAGCGAGCGAGAGAGAGGCAGAGCGAGCGAGAGGCAGAGCGAGCAAGCGAGAGGCAGAGCGAGCGAGAGAGAGGCAGAGCGAGGGAGAGGCAGAGCGGGCAAGCGAGAGGCAGAGCGAGCGAGTGGCAGAGCGAGCGAGAGCCAGAGCGAGTGAGAGACCCAGAGCGAGTGAGAGACCCAGAGCAAGCGAGAGAGAGCCAGAGCGAGCGAGCGAGAGCCAGAGCGAGCGAGAGAGAGCCAGAGCGAGCGAGAGAGAGCCAGAGCGAGCGAGAGAGAGCCAGAGCGAGCGAGAGGCAGAGCGAGAGAGAGCCAGAGCGAGCGAGCGAGCGAGAGGCAGAGCGAGCGAGCGAGAGGCAGAGTGAGCGAGCCAGAGGCAGAGCGAGCGAGCCAGAGGCAGAGCGAGCGAGCCAGAGGCAGAGCGAGCGAGCCAGAGGCAGAGCGAGCGAGCCAGAGGCAGAGCGAGCGAGCCAGAGGCAGAGCGAGCGAGCGAGAGGCAGAGCGAGCGAGAGGCAGAGCGAGCGAGAGGCAGAGCGAGCGAGAGGCAGAGCGAGCAAGAGGCAGAGCGAGCAAGAGGCAGAGCGGGCAAAGCGAGCGAGCGAGAGAGAGGCAGAGCGAGCGAGCGAGAGGCAGAGCGAGCGAGCGAGAGGCAGAGCGAACGAGAGGCAGAGCAAGCGAGCGAGAGGCAGAGCGAGCGAGAGGCAGAGCGAGTGAGCGAGAGGCAGAGCGAGCGAGTGGCAGAGCGAGCGATAGGCAGAGCGAGCGAGAGGCAGAGCGAGCGAGCGAGAGGCAGAGCGAGCGAGCGAGAGGCAGAGCGAGCGAGAGAGAGGCAGAGCGAGCGAGAGAGAGGCAGAGCGAGCGAGCGAGAGGCAGAGCGAGCGAGCGAGAGGCAGAGCGAGCGAGAGAGAGGCAGAGCGAGCGAGCGAGAGGCAGAGGGAGCGAGAGAGAGGCAGAGGGAGCGAGAGAGAGGCAGAGGGAGCGAGAGAGAGGCAGAGGGAGCGAGAGAGAGGCAGAGGGAGCGAGAGAGAGGCAGAGGGAGCGAGAGAGAGGCAGAGGGAGCGAGAGAGAGGCAGAGGGAGCGAGAGAGAGGCAGAGGGAGCGAGAGAGAGGCAGAGGGAGCGAGAGAGAGGCAGAGGGAGCGAGAGAGAGGCAGAGGGAGCGAGAGAGAGGCAGAGCGAGCGAGAGGCAGAGCGAGCGAGAGAGAGGCAGAGCGAGCGAGAGAGAGGCAGAGCGAGCGAGAGGCAGAGCGAGCGAGCGAGAGGCAGAGCGAGCGAGCGAGAGGCAGAGCGAGCGAGCGAGAGGCAGAGCGAGCGAGAGGCAGAGCGAGCGAGAGGCGGAGCGAGCTAGCGAGAGGCGGAGCGAGCTAGCGAGAGGCGGAGCGAGCGAGCGAGAGGCGGAGCGAGCGAGCGAGAGGCGGAGCGAGCGAGCGAGAGGCAGCTGCGAGCGAGAGAGAGGCCGAGCGAGAGAGAGGCAGAGCGAGCGAGAGAGAGGCAGAGCGAGAGAGAGAGAGGCAGAGCGAGAGAGAGGCAGAGCGAGAGAGAGGCAGAGCGAGCTAGCGAGAGGCGGAGCGAGCGAGCGAGAGGCGGAGCGAGCGAGCGAGAGGCAGAGCGAGCGAGAGAGAGGCAGAGCAAGCGAGCGAGAGGCAGAGCGAGCAAGCGAGAGGCAGAGCGAGCGAGAGAGAGGCAGAGCGAGGGAGAGGCAGAGCGGGCAAGCGAGAGGCAGAGCGAGCGAGTGGCAGAGTGAGCGAGAGCCAGAGCGAGTGAGAGAGCCAGAGCGAGCGAGAGAGAGCCAGAGCGAGCGAGCGAGAGCCAGAGCGAGCGAGAGAGAGCCAGAGCGAGCGAGAGAGAGCCAGAGCGAGCGAGAGAGAGCCAGAGCGAGCGAGAGAGAGCCAGAGCGAGCGAGAGAGAGCCAGAGCGAGCGAGAGAGAGCCCGAGCGAGCGAGGCAGAGCGAGCGAGCGAGGCAGAGCGAGCGAGCGAGAGGCAGAGCGAGCGAGAGGCAGAGCGAGCGAGAGAGAGGCAGAGCGAGCGAGAGGCAGAGCGAGCGAGAGAGACGCAGAGCGAGCGAGAGGCAGAGCGAGCGAGCAAGAGGCAGAGCGAGCGAGCGAGAGGTAGAACGAGCGAGCGAGAGGCACAATGAGCGAGCGAGAGGCAGAGCGAGCGAGCGAGCGGCCGAGCGAGTGAGAGAGAGGCAGAGCGAGCGAGCGAGAGGCAGAGCAAGCGAGGGAGAGGCAGAGCGGGCGAGCGAGAGGCAGAGCGAGCGAGCGAGAGGCAGAGCGAGCGAGCGAGAGGCAGAGCGAGCGAGGGAGAGGCAGAGCGGGCAAGCGAGAGGCAGAGCGAGCGAGTGGCAGAGCGAGCGAGAGCCAGAGCGAGCGAGAGAGAGCCAGAGCGAGCGAGCCAGAGCCAGAGCGAGCGAGCCAGAGCCAGAGCGAGCGAGAGAGAGCCAGAGCGAGCGAGAGGCAGAGCGAGCGAGCGAGAGGCAGAGCGAGCGAGCGAGAGGCAGAGCGAGCCAGCCAGAGGCAGAGCGAGCGAGCCAGAGGCAGAGCGAGCGAGCCAGAGGCAGAGCGAGCGAGCCAGAGGCAGAGCGAGCGAGAGGCAGAGCGAGCGAGCGAGCGAGAGGCAGAGCGAGCGAGAGGCAGAGCGAGCAAGAGGCAGAGCGAGCAAGAGGCAGAGCGAGCAAGAGGCAGAGCGGGCAAAGCGAGCGAGCAAGAGGCAGAGCGGGCAAAGCGAGCGAGCGAGAGGCAGAGCGAGCGAGAGAGAGGCAGAGCGAGCGAGCGAGAGGCAGAGCGAGCGAGCGAGAGGCAGAGCGAGCGAGAGAGAGAGGCAGAGCGAGCGAGAGAGAGGCAGAGCGAGCGAGAGAGAGGCAGAGCGAGCGAGAGAGAGGCAGAGCGAGCGAGAGAGAGGCAGAGCGAGCGAGAGAGAGGCAGAGCGAGCGAGCGAGAGGCAGAGCGAGCGAGAGAGAGGCAGAGCGAGCGAGAGAGAGGCAGAGCGAGCGAGAGAGAGGCAGAACGAGCGAGAGGCAGAGCGAGCGAGCAAGAGGCAGAGCGAGCGAGCGAGAGGCAGAGCGAGCGAGCGAGCGGCGCCGAGCGAGTGAGAGAGGGGCAGAGCGAGCGAGCGAGAGGCAGAGCGAGCGAGCGAGAGGCAGAGCGAGCGAGCGAGAGGCAGAGCGAGTGAGGCCTAGCGAGTGAGGGGCAGAGCGAGCGAGAAGCAGAGCGAGTGAGGCCGTGTGAGTGAGAGGCCGAGTGAGTGAGAGGCCGACGAGTGAGAGGCAGACGAGTGAGAGGCAGACGAGTGAGAGGCAGACGAGTGAGAGGCAGACGAGTGAGAGGCAGACGAGTGAGAGGCAGAGCAAGTGAGGCCTAGCGAGTGAGAGGCAGAGCAAGTGAGGTCTAGCGAGTGAGGGGCAGAGCAAGCGACGGGCAGAGCGAGCGAGTGAGGCCCAGCGAGTGAGGTGCAGAGCCAGCGAGGGGATGAGCGAGCGAGAGAGAGGCAGAGCGAGCGAGAGAGAGGCAGAGCGAGCGAGAGAGAGGCAGAGCGAGCGAGAGAGAGGCAGAGCGAGCGAGAGAGAGGCAGAGCGAGCGAGAGAGAGGCAGAGCGAGCGAGAGAGAGGCAGAGCGAGCGAGAGAGAGGCAGAGCGAGCGAGAGAGAGGCAGAGCGAGCGAGAGAGAGGCAGAGCGAGCGAGAGAGAGGCAGAGCGAGCGAGAGAGAGGCAGAGCGAGCGAGCGAGAGGCAGAGCGAGAGGCAGAGCGAGCGAGAGGCAGAGCGAGCGAGAGGCAGAGCGAGCGAGAGGCAGAGCGAGCGAGAGGCAGAGCGAGCGAGCGAGAGGCAGAGCGAGCGAGAGGCAGAGCGAGCGAGGGGCAGAGCGAGCGAGGGGCAGAGCGAGCGAGCGAGAGGCGGAGCGAGCGAGCGAGAGGCAGAGCGAGCGAGAGAGAGGCAGAGCGAGCGAGAGAGAGGCAGAGCGAGCGAGAGAGAGGCAGAGCGAGCGAGAGAGAGGCAGAGCGAGCGAGAGAGAGGCAGAGCGAGCGAGAGAGAGGCAGAGCGAGCGAGAGAGAGGCAGAGCGAGCGAGAGAGAGGCAGAGCGGGCAAGCGAGAGGCAGAGCGAGCGAGTGGCAGAGCGAGCGAGAGCCAGAGCGAGTGAGAGACCCAGAGCGAGTGAGAGACCCAGAGCAAGCGAGAGAGAGCCAGAGCGAGCGAGCGAGAGCCAGAGCGAGCGAGAGAGAGCCAGAGCGAGCGAGAGAGAGCCAGAGCGAGCGAGCGAGCGAGAGGCAGAGCGAGCGAGCGAGAGGCAGAGCGAGCGAGCGAGAGGCAGAGCGAGCGAGCCAGAGGCAGAGCGAGCGAGCCAGAGGCAGAGCGAGCGAGCCAGAGGCAGAGCGAGCGAGCCAGAGGCAGAGCGAGCGAGCAAGAGGCAGAGTGAGCGAGAGGCAGAGTGAGCGAGAGGCAGAGCGAGCGAGCGAGAGGCAGAGCGAGCGAGAGGCAGAGCGAGCGAGAGGCAGAGCGAGCGAGAGGCAGAGCGAGCAAGAGGCAGAGCGGGCAAAGCGAGCGAGCGAGAGAGAGGCAGAGCGAGCGAGCGAGAGGCAGAGCGAGCGAGCGAGAGGCAGAGCGAACGAGAGGCAGAGCGAGCGAGCGAGAGGCAGAGCGAGCGAGAGGCAGAGCGAGTGAGCGAGAGGCAGAGCGAGCGAGTGGCAGAGCGAGCGATAGGCAGAGCGAGCGAGCGAGAGGCAGAGCGAGCGAGAGAGAGGCAGAGCGAGCGAGAGAGAGGCAGAGCGAGCGAGAGAGAGGCAGAGCGAGCGAGCGAGAGGCAGAGCGAGCGACAGAGAGGCAGAGCGAGCGAGAGAGAGGCAGAGCGAGCGAGAGGCAGAGCGAGCGAGCAAGAGGCAGAGCGAGCGAGCGAGAGGCAGAACGAGCGAGCGAGAGGCACAATGAGCGAGCGAGAGGCAGAGCGAGCGAGCGAGCGGCCGAGCGAGTGAGAGAGAGGCAGAGCGAGCGAGCGAGAGGCAGAGCGAGCGAGCGAGAGGCAGAGCGAGCGAGCGAGAGGCAGAGCGAGCGAGCGAGAGGCAGAGCGAGCGAGCGAGGCAGAGCGAGCGAGGGGCAGAGCGAGTGAGGCCTAGCGAGTGAGGGGCAGAGCGAGCGAGAGGCAGACGAGTGAGAGGCAGACGAGTGAGAGGCAGACGAGTGAGAGGCAGACGAGTGAGAGGCAGACGAGTGAGAGGCAGACGAGTGAGAGGCAGAGCAAGTGAGGCCTAGCGAGTGAGAGGCAGAGCAAGTGAGGCCTAGCGAGTGAGGGGCAGAGCAAGCGACGGGCAGAGCGAGCGAGGGGCATAGCGAGCGAGGGGCATAGCGAGCGAGGGGCATAGCGAGCTAGTGAGGCCTAGCGAGTGAGGCCCAGCGAGTGAGGTGCAGAGCCAGCGAGGGGCAGAGCGCGCGAGGGGCAGAGCGCGCGAGGGGCAGAGCGCGCGAGGGGCAGAGCGCGCGAGGGGCAGAGCGCGCGAGGGGCAGGGCGCGCGAGGGGCAGGGCGCGCGAGGGGCAGGGCGCGCGAGGGGCAGGGCGCGCGAGGGGCAGAGCGAGCGAGAGGCAGAGCGATCGAGGGCAGAGCGAGCGAGGGCAGAGCGAGCGAGGGCAGAGCGAACGAGGGGCAGAGCGAGCGAGGGGCAGAGCGAGCGAGGGGCAGAGCGAGCGAGGGACTGAGCGAGCGAGGGGCAGAGCGAGCAAGGGGCAGAGCGAGCGAGGGGCAGAGCGAGCGAGGGGCAGAGCGAGCGAGGGGCAGAGCGAGCGAGGCCTAGCGACTGAGCGGCAGAGTGAGTGAGAGGCAGAGCGAGCGAGAGGCAGAGCGAGTGAGGCCTCGCGAGCGAGGGGCAGAGCGAGTGAGGCCTAGCGAGTGAGGGGCAGAGCGAGCGAGGGGCATAGCGAGCGAGAGGCAGAGTGAGTGAGGCCTAGCGAGCGAGGGGTAGAGCGAGTGGGGCCAAGCGAGTGTGGGGCAGAGCGAGCGAGGGGCAGAGCGAACGAGGGGCAGAGCAAGCGACGGGCAGAGCGAGCGAGGGGCAGAGCGAGCGAGGGGCAGAGCGAGCGAGGGGCATAGCGAGCTAGTGAGGCCTAGCGAGTGAGGCCCAGCGAGTGAGGTGCAGAGCGAGCGAGGGGCAGAGCGAGCGAGGGGCAGAGCGCGCGAGGGGCAGAGCGCGCGAGGGGCAGAGCGCGCGAGGGGCAGAGCGCGCGAGGGGCAGAGCGCGCGAGGGGCAGGGCGAGCGAGGGGCAGAGCGAGCGAGGGGCAGAGCGAGCGAGGGGCAGAGCGAGCGAGAGGCAGAGCGAGCGAGAGAGAGGCAGAGCGAGCGAGAGGCAGAGCGAGCGAGCGAGAGGCAGAGCGAGCGAGCGAGAGGCAGAACGAGCGAGCGAGAGGCACAATGAGCGAGCGAGAGGCAGAGCGAGCGAGCGAGCGGCCGAGCGAGTGAGAGAGAGGCAGAGCGAGCGAGCGAGAGGCAGAGCAAGCGAGGGAGAGGCAGAGCGGGCGAGCGAGAGGCAGAGCGAGCGAGCGAGAGGCAGAGCGAGCGAGCGAGAGGCAGAGCGAGCGAGGGAGAGGCAGAGCGGGCAAGCGAGAGGCAGAGCGAGCGAGTGGCAGAGCGAGCGAGAGCCAGAGCGAGCGAGAGAGAGCCAGAGCGAGCGAGCCAGAGCCAGAGCGAGCGAGCCAGAGCCAGAGCGAGCGAGAGAGAGCCAGAGCGAGCGAGAGGCAGAGCGAGCGAGCGAGAGGCAGAGCGAGCGAGCGAGAGGCAGAGCGAGCCAGCCAGAGGCAGAGCGAGCGAGCCAGAGGCAGAGCGAGCGAGCCAGAGGCAGAGCGAGCGAGAGGCAGAGCGAGCGAGCGAGCGAGAGGCAGAGCGAGCGAGAGGCAGAGCGAGCAAGAGGCAGAGCGAGCAAGAGGCAGAGCGGGCAAAGCGAGCGAGCAAGAGGCAGAGCGGGCAAAGCGATGCGAGCGAGAGGCAGAGCGAGCGAGAGAGAGGCAGAGCGAGCGAGCGAGAGGCAGAGCGAGCGAGCGAGAGGCAGAGCGAGCGAGAGAGAGAGGCAGAGCGAGCGAGAGAGAGGCAGAGCGAGCGAGAGAGAGGCAGAGCGAGCGAGAGAGAGGCAGAGCGAGCGAGAGAGAGGCAGAGCGAGCGAGCGAGAGGCAGAGCGAGCGAGAGAGAGGCAGAGCGAGCGAGAGAGAGGCAGAGCGAGCGAGAGAGAGGCAGAACGAGTGAGAGAGAGGCAGAACGAGCGAGAGGCAGAGCGAGCGAGCAAGAGGCAGAGCGAGCGAGCGAGAGGCAGAGCGAGCGAGCGGCCGAGCGAGTGAGAGAGGGGCAGAGCGAGCGAGCGAGAGGCAGAGCGAGCGAGCGAGAGGCAGAGCGAGTGAGAGGCAGACGAGTGAGAGGCAGACGAGTGAGAGGCAGACGAGTGAGAGGCAGACGAGTGAGAGGCAGAGCAAGTGAGGCCTAGCGAGTGAGAGGCAGAGCAAGTGAGGCCTAGCGAGTGAGGGGCAGAGCAAGCGACGGGCAGAGCGAGCGAGTGAGGCCCAGCGAGTGAGGTGCAGAGCCAGCGAGGGGATGAGCGAGCGAGAGAGAGGCAGAGCGAGCGAGAGAGAGGCAGAGCGAGCGAGAGAGAGGCAGAGCGAGCGAGAGAGAGGCAGAGCGAGCGAGAGAGAGGCAGAGCGAGCGAGAGAGAGGCAGAGCGAGCGAGCGAGAGGCAGAGCGAGCGAGCGAGAGGCAGAGCGAGCGAGAGGCAGAGCGAGCGAGAGGCAGAGCGAGCGAGCGAGAGGCAGAGCGAGCGAGAGGCAGAGCGAGCGAGGGGCAGAGCGAGCGAGGGGCAGAGCGAGCGAGGGGCAGAGCGAGCGAGCGAGAGGCGGAGCGAGCGAGCGAGAGGCAGAGCGAGCGAGAGAGAGGCAGAGCGAGCGAGAGAGAGGCAGAGCGAGCGAGAGAGAGGCAGAGCGAGCGAGAGAGAGGCAGAGCGAGCGAGAGAGAGCCAGAGCGAGCGAGCGAGAGCCAGAGCGAGCGAGAGAGAGCCAGAGCGAGCGAGAGAGAGCCAGAGCGAGCGAGCGAGCCAGAGGCAGAGCGAGCGAGTGGCAGAGCGAGCGAGAGCCAGAGCGAGTGAGAGACCATGAGCGAGTGAGAGACCCAGAGCAAGCGAGAGAGAGCCAGAGCGAGCGAGCGAGAGCCAGAGCGAGCGAGAGAGAGCCAGAGCGAGCGAGAGAGAGCCAGAGCGAGCGAGAGAGAGCCAGAGCGAGCGAGCGAGCCAGAGGCAGAGCGAGCGAGCCAGAGGCAGAGCGAGTGAGCCAGAGGCAGAGCGAGCGAGCAAGAGGCAGAGCGAGCGAGCAAGAGGCAGAGTGAGCGAGAGGCAGAGTGAGCGAGAGGCAGAGCGAGCGAGCGAGAGGCAGAGCGAGCGAGAGGCAGAGCGAGCGAGAGGCAGAGCGAGCGAGAGGCAGAGCGAGCAAGAGGCAGAGCGGGCAAAGCGAGCGAGCGAGAGAGAGGCAGAGCGAGCGAGCGAGAGGCAGAGCGAGCGAGCGAGAGGCAGAGCGAACGAGAGGCAGAGCGAGCGAGCGAGAGGCAGAGTGAGCGAGAGGCAGAGCGAGCGAGTGGCAGAGCGAGCGATAGGCAGAGCGAGCGAGCGAGAGGCAGAGCGAGCGAGAGAGAGGCAGAGCGAGCGAGAGAGAGGCAGAGCGAGCGAGAGAGAGGCAGAGCGAGCGAGCGAGAGGCAGAGCGAGCGACAGAGAGGCAGAGCGAGCGAGAGAGAGGCAGAGCGAGCGAGAGGCAGAGCGAGCGAGCAAGAGGCAGAGCGAGCGAGCGAGAGGCAGAGCGAGCGAGCGAGAGGCACAATGAGCGAGCGAGAGGCAGAGCGAGCGAGCGAGCGGCCGAGCGAGTGAGAGAGAGGCAGAGCGAGCGAGCGAGAGGCAGAGCGAGCGAGCGAGAGGCAGAGCGAGCGAGCGAGAGGCAGAGCGAGCGAGCGAGGCAGAGCGAGCGAGCGAGGCAGAGCGAGCGAGGGGCAGAGCGAGTGAGGCCTAGCGAGTGAGGGGCAGAGCGAGCGAGAAGCAGAGCGAGCGAGAGGCAGACGAGTGAGAGGCAGACGAGTGAGAGGCAGACGAGTGAGAGGCAGACGAGTGAGAGGCAGACGAGTGAGAGGCAGAGCAAGTGAGGCCTAGCGAGTGAGAGGCAGAGCAAGTGAGGCCTAGCGAGTGAGGGGCAGAGCAAGCGACGGGCAGAGCGAGCGAGGGGCATAGCGAGCGAGGGGCATAGCGAGCGAGGGGCATAGCGAGCTAGTGAGGCCTAGCGAGTGAGGCCCAGCGAGTGAGGTGCAGAGCCAGCGAGGGGCAGAGCGCGCGAGGGGCAGAGCGCGCGAGGGGCAGAGCGCGCGAGGGGCAGAGCGCGCGAGGGGCAGAGCGCGCGAGGGGCAGGGCGCGCGAGGGGCAGGGCGCGCGAGGGGCAGAGCGCGCGAGGGGCAGAGCGAGCGAGAGGCAGAGCGAGCGAGAGGCAGAGCGATCGAGGGCAGAGCGAGCGAGGGCAGAGCGAGCGAGGGCAGAGCGAACGAGGGGCAGAGCGAGCGAGGGGCAGAGCGAGCGAGGGGCAGAGCGAGCGAGGGGCAGAGCGAGCGAGGGACTGAGCGAGCGAGGGGCAGAGCGAGCGAGGGGCAGAGCGAGCAAGGGGCAGAGCGAGCGAGGGGCAGAGCGAGCGAGGGGCAGAGCGAGCGAGGCCTAGCGACTGAGCGGCAGAGTGAGTGAGAGGCAGAGCGAGCGAGAGGCAGAGCGAGTGAGGCCTCGCGAGCGAGGGGCAGAGCGAGTGAGGCCTAGCGAGTGAGGGGCAGAGCGAGCGAGGGGCATAGCGAGCGAGAGGCAGAGTGAGTGAGGCCTAGCGAGCGAGGGGTAGAGCGAGTGGGGCCAAGCGAGTGTGGGGCAGAGCGAGCGAGGGGCAGAGCGAACGAGGGGCAGAGCGAGCGAGGGGCAGAGCGAGCGAGGGGCAGAGCGAGCGAGGGGCAGAGCGAGCGAGGGGCAGAGCGAGCTAGTGAGGCCTAGCGAGTGAGGCCCAGCGAGTGAGGTGCAGAGCGAGCGAGGGGCAGAGCGAGCGAGGGGCAGAGCGCGCGAGGGGCAGAGCGCGCGAGGGGCAGAGCGCGCGAGGGGCAGAGCGCGCGAGGGGCAGAGCGCGCGAGGGGCAGAGCGCGCGAGGGGCAGAGCGCGCGAGGGGCAGGGCGCGCGAGGGGCAGGGCGCGCGAGGGGCAGGGCGCGCGAGGGGCAGGGCGCGCGAGGGGCAGGGCGCGCGAGGGGCAGGGGGAGCGAGAGGCAGGGCAAGCGAGGCAGAGAGAGTGAGGCCCAGAGCGAGCGAGGGGCAGGGCGAGCGAGGGGCAGGGCGAGCGAGGGGCAGGGCGAGCGAGGGGCAGGGCGAGCGAGAGGCAGAGCGAGCGAGGGCAGAGCGAACGAGGGGCAGAGCGAGCGAGGGGCAGAGCGAGCGAGGGGCAGAGCGAGCGAGGGGTCAGAGCAAGCGAGAGGCAGAGCGAGCGAGGGACTGAGCGAGGGAGGGGCAGAGCGAGCGAGGGGCAGAGCGAGCGAGGGGCAGAGCGAGCGAGGGGCAGAGCGAGCGAGGCCGAGTGAGTGAGCGGCAGAGCGAGTGAGAGGCAGAGCGAGCGAGAGGCAGACGAGCGAATGAGTCCTAGCGAGCGAGGGGCCGAGCGAGCGATAGGCAGGGCGAGCGAGAGGCAGGGCGAGCGAGGGGCAGGGCGAGCGAGGGGCAGGGCGAGCGAGGGGCAGTGCGAGCGAGGGGCAGGGCGAGCGAGGGGCAGGGCGAGCGAGGGGCAGGGCGAGCGAGGGGCAGGGCGAGCGAGGGGCAGGGCGAGCGAGGCCTAGCGAATGAAGGGCAGAGCGAGTGAGGGGCAGAGCGAGTGGCAGAGCAGGGAGGGGCAGAGCGAGCGAGGGGCAGAGCGAGCGAGGGGCAGAGCGAGCGAGGGGCAGAGCGAGCGAGGGGCAGAGCGAGCGAGAGGCAGAGCGAGTGAGGCCTAGCGAGTGGGGGGCAGAGCGAGTGGGGGGCAGAGCGAGTGAGGGGCAGAGCGAGTGAGGGGCAGAGCGAGCGAGAGGCAGAGCGAGTGAGGCCTAGCGAGCGAGAGGCAGAGCGAGTGAGAGGCAGCGCGAGCGAGGGGCAGAGCGAGCGAGGCGCAGAGCGAGCGAGGGGCAGAGCGAGCGAGGGGCAGAGCGAGCGAGGGGCAGAGCGAGCGAGGGGCAGAGCGAGCGAGGGGCAGAGCGAGCGAGGAGAGACAGAGCGAGCGAGGGGCAGAGCGAGCGAGGGGCAGAAGGCGAGAGGAGAGGCAGAGCGAGTGAGGGGCAGAGCGAGCGAGGGACAGAGCGAGCGAGGGCCAGAGCGAGTGAGGACTAGCGAGTGAGGGGCAGAGCGAGTGAGAGGCAGAGCGAGTGAGAGGCAGGCCGAGTGAGAGGCAGAGATACTGAAGGGCAGAGTGAGTGAGGGGCAGAGCGAGTGAGGAGCAGAGCGAGTGAGGGGCAGAGCGAGTGAGGGGCAGAGCGAGTGAGGGGCAGAGCGAGTGAGGGGCAGAGCGAGGGAGAGGCAGAACGCGAGAGGAGAGCAGAGCGAGCGAGGGGCAGAGCGAGCGAGGGGCAGAGCGAGCGAGTGAGGGGCAGAGCGAGCGAGCGAGGGGCAGAGCGAGCGAGCGAGGGGCAGAGCGAGCGAGCGAGGGGCAGAGCGAGCGAGGGGGCAGAGCGAGCGAGGGGCAGAGCGAGCGAAGGGCAGAGCGAGCGAGGGGCAGAGCGAGCGAGGGGCAGAGCGAGCGAGGGGCAGAGCGAGCGAGGGGCAGAGCGAGCGAGGGGCAGAGCGAGCGAGGGGCAGAGCGAGCGAGGCCTAGCGAGCGAGGGGAAGAGCGAGCGAGGGGCAGAGCGAGCGAGAGGCAGAGCGAGTGAGGCCTAGCGAGCGAGGGGCAGAGCGAGCGAGGGGCAGGGCGAGCGAGGGGCAGGGCGAGCGAGGGGCAGGGCGAGCGAGGGGCAGGGCGAGCGAGGGGCAGGGCGAGCGAGGGGCAGGGCGAGCGAGGGGAAGGGCGAGCGAGGGGAAGGGCGAGCGAGGGGAAGGGCGAGCGAGGGGAAGGGCGAGCGAGGGGCAGGGCGAGCGAGCGGCAGAGCGAGCGAGCGGTAGAGCGAGCGAGGGGCAGAGCGAGCGAGGGGCAGAGCGAGCGAGGGGCAGAGCGAGCGAGGGGCAGAGCGAGTGAGGCCTAGCGAGTGAGGCCTAGCGAGTGAGAGGCAGAGCGAGTGGGGGGCAGAGCGAGTGAGGGGCAGAGCGAGTGAGGGGCAGAGCGAGTGAGGGGCAGAGCGAGGGAGGCCAAGCGAGGGAGGGGCAGAGCGAGTGAGGGACAGAGCGAGCGAGGGGCAGAGCGAGTGAGGCCGAGCGAGTGAGGCCTAGCGAGTGAGAGGCAGAGCGAGTGGGGGGCAGAGCGAGTGAGGGGCAGAGCGAGTGAGAGGCAGAGCGAGTGAGAGGCAGAGCGAGTGAGAGGCAGAGCGAGTGAGAGGCAGAGCGAGTGAGGGGCAGAGCGAGGGAAGGACAGAGCGAGGGAAGGACAGAGCGAGGGAAGGACAGAGCGAGTGAGGCCTAGCGAGTGAGGCCTAGCGAGTGAGGCAGAGCGAGTGGGGGGCAGAGCGAGTGGGGGGCAGAGCGAGTGGGGGGGAAAGCGAGTGGGGGGGAAAGCGAGTGGGGGGCAGAGCGAGTGGGGGGCAGAGCGAGTGGGGGGCAGAGCGAGTGAGGGGCAGAGCGAGTGAGGGGCAGAGCGAGTGAGGGGCAGAGCGAGTGAGGGGCAGAGCGAGTGAGGGGCAGTGCGAGTGAGGCAGAGCGAGTGAGGCAGAGCGAGCGAGAGGAAGAGCGAGTGAGGCCTAGCGAGTGAGGGGCAGAGCGAGCGAGGGGCAGAGCGAGCGAGGGGCAGAGCGAGCGAGGGGCAGAGCGAGCGAGGGGCAGAGCGAGCGAGGGGCAGAGCGAGCGAGGGGCAGAGCGAGCGAGGGGCAGGCGAGCGAGAGGCAGAGCGAGCGAGGGGCAGAGCGAGCGAGGGGCAGAGCGAGCGAGGGGCAGAGCGAGCGAGGGGCAGAGCGAGCGAGGGGCAGAGCGAGCGAGGGGCAGAGCGTGCTAGCGGCAGAGCGAGTGAGGCCTAGCGAGTGAGGCCGAGTGAGCGAGGGGCAGAGCGAGCGAGGGGCAGAGAGTGAGGCCTAGCGAGAGTGAGGCCTAGCGAGAGTGAGGCCTAGCGAGCGAGGGGCAGAGCGAGCGAAGGGCAGAGCGAGCGAAGGGTAGAGCGAGCGAAGGGCAGAGCGAGCGAGGGGCAGAGCGAGCGAGGGGCAGAGCGAGCGAGGGGCAGAGCGAGCGAGGGGCAGAGCAAGCGATGGGCAGAGCGAGTGAGGCCGAGCGAGTAAGCGGCAGAGCGAGTGAGAGGCAGAGCGAGCAAGAGGCAGACGAGCGAGTGAGTCCTAGCGAGCAAGGGGCAGAGCGAGCGAGGGGCCGAGCGAGCGAGGGGCAGGGCGAGCGAGAGGCAGGGCGAGCGAGAGGCAGGGCGAGCGAGGGGCAGGGCGAGCGAGGGGCAGGGCGAGCGAGGGGCAGAGCGAGCGAGGGGCAGTGCGAGCGAGGGGCAGTGCGAGCGAGGGGCAGAGGGAGCGAGGGGCAGAGGGAGCGAGGGGCAGAGGGAGCGAGGGGCAGAGGGAGCGAGGGGCAGGGCGAGCGAGGGGCAGGGCGAGCGAGGGGCAGTGCGAGCGAGGGGCAGGGCGAGCGAGGGGCAGGGCGAGCGAGGGGCAGGGCGAGCGAGGGGCAGGGCGAGCGAGGGGCAGGGCGAGCGAGGGGCAGGGCGAGCGAGGGGCAGGGCGAGCGAGGGGCAGGGCGAGCGAGGCCTAGCGAATGAGGGGCAGAGCGAGTGAGGGCAGAGCCTGTGGCAGAACAGGGAGGGGCAGAGCGAGTGAGGGGCAGAGCGAGCGAGGGGCAGAGCGAGCGAGGGGCAGAGCGAGCGAGGGGCAGAGAGAGCGAGCGAGGGGCAGAGCGAGCGAGGGGCAGAGCGAGCGAGGGGCAGAGCGAGCGAGGGGCAGAGAGCGCGAGGGGCAGAGAGCGCGAGGGGCAGAGAGCGCGAGGGGCAGGGAGCGCGAGGGGCAGGGAGCGCGAGGGGCAGGGAGCGCGAGGGGCAGGGAGCGCGAGGGGCAGGGAGCGCGAGGGGCAGGGAGCGCGAGGGGCAGGGAGCGCGAGGGGCAGGAAGCGCGAGGGGCAGGGAGCGCGAGGGGCAGGGAGCGCGAGGGGCAGGGAGCGCGAGGGGCAGGGAGCGCGAGGGGCAGGCAGCGCGAGGGGCAGGCAGCGCGAGGGGCAGGCAGCGCGAGGGGCAGGCAGCGCGAGGGGCAGGCAGCGCGAGGGGCAGGCAGCGCGAGGGGCAGAGAGCGCGAGGGGCAGAGAGCGCGAGGGGCAGAGAGCGCGAGGGGCAGAGAGCGCGAGGGGCAGAGAGCGCGAGGGGCAGAGAGCGCGAGGGGCAGAGAGCGCGAGGGGCAGAGAGAGCGAGGGGCAGAGAGAGCGAGGGGCAGAGCGAGTGAGGGCAGAGCGAGTGGGGGCAGAGCGAGTGAGGGGCAGAGCGAGGGAGGCCAAGCGAGTGAGGGGCAGAGCGAGCGAGGGACAGAGCGAGCGAGGGGCAGTGCGAGCGAGAGGCAGAGCGAGTGAGAGGCAGAGAGTGAGGCCTAGCGAGAGTGAGGCCTAGCGAGAGTGAGGCCCAGCGAGCGAGGGGCAGAGCGAGCGAAGGGCAGAGCGAGCGAAGGGCAGAGCGAGCGAAGGGCAGAGCGAGCGAGGGGCAGAGCGAGCGAGGGGCAGAGCGAGCGAGGGGCAGAGCGAGCGAGGGGCAGAGCGAGTGAGGCCGAGCGAGTAAGCGGCAGAGCGAGTGAGAGGCCGAGCGAGTGAGTCCTAGCGAGCGAGGGGCAGAGCGAGCGGGGGGCAGAGGGAGCGAGGGGCAGAGGGAGCGAGGGGCAGAGGGAGCGAGGGGCAGAGGGAGCGAGGTGCAGGGCGAGCGAGGGGCAGGGCGAGCGAAGGGCAGAGCGAGCGAAGGGCAGAGCGAGCGAAGGGCAGAGCGAGCGAAGGGCAGAGCGAGCGAGGGGCAGAGCGAGGGGGCAGAGCGAGCGAGGGGCAGAGCGAGTGGCAGAGCGAGCGAGGGGCAGACAAGCGAGAGGCAGAGCGAGTGAGGCCTAGCGAGCGAGGGGCAGAGCGAGCGAGGGGCAGAGCGAGCGAGGGGCAGAGCGAGCGAGGGGCAGAGCGAGCGAGGGGCAGAGCGAGCGAGGGGAAGGGCGAGCGAGGGGAAGGGCGAGCGAGGGGAAGGGCGAGCGAGGGGAAGGGCGAGCGAGGGGAAGGGCGAGCGAGGGGCAGGGCGAGCGAGGGGCAGGGCGAGCGAGGGGCAGAGCGAGCGAGCGGCAGAGCGAGCGAGCCGCAGAGCGAGCGAGGGGCAGAGCGAGCGAGGGGCAGAGCGAGCGAGGGGCAGAGCGAGTGAGGCCTAGCGAGTGAGGCCTAGCGAGTGAGGCCTAGCGAGTGAGAGGCAGAGCGAGTGAGAGGCAGAGCGAGTGGGGGGCAGAGCGAGTGAGGGGCAGAGCGAGTGAGGGGCAGAGCGAGTGAGGGGCAGAGCGAGTGAGGGGCAGAGCGAGTGAGGGGCAGAGCGAGGGAGGCCAAGCGAGTGAGGGGCAGAGCGAGTGAGGGACAGAGCGAGCGAGGGGCAGTGCGAGCGAGGGACAGAGCGAGTGAGGTCTAGCGAGTGAGGCCTAGCGAGTGAGAGGCAGAGCGAGTGGGGGGCAGAGCGAGTGAGGGGCAGAGCGAGTGAGGGGCAGAGCGAGTGAGGGGCAGAGCGAGTGAGGGGCAGAGCGAGTGAGGGGCAGAGCGAGTGAGGGGCAGAGCGAGCGAGGGGCAGTGCGAGTGAGGGACAGAGCGAATGAGGCCTAGCGAGTGAGAGGCAGAGCGAGTGAGAGGCAGAGAGAGTGGGGCCTAGCGAGTGAGAGGCCTAGCGAGTGAGAGGCCTAGCGAGTGAGAGGCAGAGCGAGTGAGAGGCAGAGCGAGTGAGAGGCAGAGCGAGTGAGAGGCAGAGCGAGTGAGAGGCAGGCGAGCGAGGGGCAGAGCGAGTGAGGGGCAGAGCGAGGGAAGGACAGAGCGAGCGAGGGGCAGTGCGAGTGAGGGACAGAGCGAATGAGGCCTAGCGAGTGAGAGGCAGAGCGAGTGAGAGGCAGAGAGAGTGGGGCCTAGCGAGTGAGAGGCAGAGCGAGTGAGGGGCAGAGCGAGCGAGGGGCAGAGCGAGCGAGGGGCAGAGCGAGCGAGGGGCAGAGCGAGCGAGGGGCAGAGCGAGCGAGGGGCAGAGCGAGCGAGGGGCAGAGCGAGCGAGGCCTAGCGAGTGAGGCCGAGCGAACGACGGGCAGAGCGAGCGAGGGGCAGAGAGTGAGGCCTAGCGAGAGTGAGGCCTAGCGAGCGAGGGGCAGAGCGAGCGAAGGGCAGAGCGAGCGAGGGGCAGAGCGTGCGAGGGGCAGAGCGAGCGAGGGGCAGAGCGAGCGAGGGGCAGAGAGAGCGAGGGGCAGAGAGAGCGAGGGGCAGAGAGAGCGAGGGGCAGAGAGAGCGAGGGGCAGAGAGAGCGAGGGGCAGAGCGAGTTAGAGGCAGGCGAGCGAGGGGCAGAGCGAGCGAGGGGCAGAATGAGCGAGGGGCAGAGCGAGCGAGGGGCAGAGCGAGTGAGGCCTAGCGAGTGAGGCCTAGCGAGTGAGGCCTAGCGAGTGAGGCAGAGCGAGTGGGGGGCAGAGCGAGTGGGGGGCAGAGCGAGTGGGGGGCAGAGCGAGTGAGGGGCAGAGCGAGTGAGGGGCAGAGCGAGTGAGGGGCAGAGCGAGTGAGGCAGAGCGAGTGAGGCAGAGCAAGTGAGGCAGAGCGAGCGAGAGGAAGAGCGAGCGAGGGGCAGAGCGAGCGAGGGGCAGAGCGAGCGAGGGGCAGAGCGAGCGAGGGGCAGAGCGAGCGAGGGGCAGGCGAGCGAGAGGCAGAGCGAGCGAGGGGCAGAGCGAGCGAGGGGCAGAGCGAGCGAGGGGCAGAGCGAGCGAGGGGCAGAGCGTGCGAGCGGCAGAGCGAGTGAGGCCTAGCGAGTGAGGCCGAGCGAGCGAGGGGCAGAGCGAGCGAGGGGCAGAGCGAGCGAGGGGCAGAGCGAGCGAGGGGCAGAGCGAGCGAGGGGCAGAGCGAGCGAGGGGCAGAGCGAGCGAGGGGCAGAGCGTGCGAGGGGCAGAGCGTGCGAGGGGCAGAGCGAGTGAGGCCTAGCGAGTGAGGCCGAGCGAGCGAGGGGCAGAGAGAGCGAGGGGCAGAGAGAGCGAGGGGCAGAGAGAGCGAGGGGCAGAGAGAGCGAGGGGCAGAGAGAGCGAGGGGCAGAGAGAGCGAGGGGCAGAGAGAGCGAGGGGCAGAGAGAGCCAGGGGCAGAGAGAGCCAGGGGCAGAGAGAGCCAGGGGCAGAGCGAGCAAGCGATGGGCAGAGCGAGTGAGGCCGAGCGAGTAAGCGGCAGAGCGAGTGAGAGGCAGAGCGAGCGAGAGGCAGACGAGCGAGTGAGTCCTAGCGAGCGAGTGGCAGAGCGAGCGAGGGGCAGGGCGAGCGAGAGGCAGGGCGAGCGAGAGGCAGGGCGAGCGAGAGGCAGGGCGAGCGAGGGGCAGAGCGAGCGAGGGGCAGAGCGAGCGAGGGGCAGAGCGAGCGAGGGGCAGAGCGAGCGAGGGGCAGAGCGAGCGAGGGGCAGAGCGAGCGAGGGGCAGAGCGAGCGAGAGGCAGTGCGAGCGAGGGGCAGAGGGAGCGAGGGAGCGAGGCGCAGGGCGAGCGAGGGGCAGGGCGAGCGAGGGGCAGGGCGAGCGAGGGGCAGGGCGAGCGAGGGGCAGGGCGAGCGAGGGGCAGAGGGAGCGAGGGGCAGGGCGAGCGAGGGGCAGGGCGAGCGAGGGGCAGGGCGAGCGAGGGGCAGGGCGAGCGAGGGGCAGGGCGAGCGAGGGGCAGGGCGAGCGAGGGGCAGGGCGAGCGAGGGGCAGGGCGAGCGAGGGGCAGGGCGAGCGAGGGGCAGGGCGAGCGAGGGGCAGGGCGAGCGAGGGGCAGGGCGAGCGAGGGGCAGGGCGAGCGAGGCCTAGCGAGCGAGGGGCAGAGCGAGCGAGGGGCAGAGCGAGCGAGGGGCAGAGCGAGCAAGAGCGAGTGAGGGGCAGAGCGAGTGAGGGGCAGAGCGAGTGAGGGGCAGAGCGAGTGAGAGGAGAGCGAGCGAGGGGCAGAGCGAGCGAGGGGCAGAGCGAGCGAGAGGCACAGCGAGCGAGGGGCAGAGCGAGCGAGGGGCAGAGCGAGCGAGGGGCAGAGCGAGCGAGGGGCTGAGCGAGCGAGGGGAAGGGCGAGCGAGGGGAAGGGCGAGCGAGGGGAAGGGCGAGCGAGGGGAAGGGCGAGCGAGGGGCAGAGCGAGCGAGCGGCAGAGCGAGCGAGGGGCACAGCGAGCGAGGGGCAGAGCGAGCGAGGGGCAGAGCGAGCGAGGGGCAGAGCGAGCGAGGGGCAGAGCGAGCGAGGGGCAGAGCGAGTGAGGCCTAGCGAGTGAGGCCTAGCGAGTGAGGCCTAGCGAGTGAGGCCTAGCGAGTGAGAGGCAGAGCGAGTGGGGGGCAGAGCGAGTGAGGGGCAGAGCGAGCGAGGGGCAGTGCGAGCGAGGGACAGTGCAAGCGAGGGACAGAGCGAGTGAGGCCTAGCGAGTGAGGCCTAGCGAGTGAGAGGCAGAGCGAGTGAGAGGCAGAGCGAGTGAGAGGCAGAGCGAGTGAGAGGCAGAGCGAGTGAGAGGCAGAGCGAGTGAGAGGCAGAGCGAGTGAGAGGCAGAGCAAGTTAGAGGCAGGCGAGCGAGGGGCAGAGCGAGCGAGGGGCAGAGCGAGCGAGGGGCAGAGCGAGCGAGGGGCAGAGCGAGCGAGGGGCAGAGCGAGCGAGGGGCAGAGCGAGTGAGGCCTAGCGAGTGAGGCCTAGCGAGTGAGGCAGAGCGAGCGAGGCCTAGCGAGCGAGGGGCAGAGCGAGCGAGGGGCAGAGCGAGCGAGGGGCAGAGCGAGCGAGGGGCAGAGCGAGCAAGAGCGAGTGAGGGGCAGAGCGAGTGAGGGGCAGAGCGAGTGAGGGGCAGAGCGAGTGAGAGGAGAGCGAGCGAGGGGCAGAGCGAGCGAGGGGCAGAGCGAGCGAGAGGCACAGCGAGCGAGGGGCAGAGCGAGCGAGAGGCCTAGCGAGCGAGGGGCAGAGCGAGCGAGGGGCAGAGCGAGCGAGGGGCAGAGCGAGCGAGGGGCAGAGCGAGCGAGGGGCAGAGCGAGCGAGGGGCAGAGCGAGCGAGGGGCAGAGCGAGCGAGGGGCAGAGCGAGTGGCAGAGCGAGCGAGGGGCAGACAAGCGAGAGGCAGAGCGAGTGAGGCCTAGCGAGCGAGGGGCAGAGCGAGCGAGGGGCAGAGCGAGCGAGGGGCAGAGCGAGCGAGGGGAAGGGCGAGCGAGGGGAAGGGCGAGCGAGGGGAAGGGCGAGCGAGGGGAAGGGCGAGCGAGGGGAAGGGCGAGCGAGGGGCAGAGCGAGCGAGCGGCAGAGCGAGCGAGCGGCAGAGCGAGCAAGGGGCAGAGCGAGCGAGGGGCAGAGCGAGCGAGGGGCAGAGCGAGCGAGGCCTAGCGAGTGAGGCCGAGCGAACGACGGGCAGAGCGAGCGAGGGGCAGAGAGTGAGGCCTAGCGAGAGTGAGGCCTAGCGAGCGAGGGGCAGAGCGAGCGAAGGGCAGAGCGAGCGAGGGGCAGAGCGTGCGAGGGGCAGAGCGAGCGAGGGGCAGAGCGAGCGAGGGGCAGAGCGAGCGAGGGGCAGAGAGAGCGAGGGGCAGAGAGAGCGAGGGGCAGAGAGAGCGAGGGGCAGAGAGAGCGAGGGGCAGAGAGAGCGAGGGGCAGAGAGAGCGAGGGGCAGAGAGAGCGAGGGGCAGAGAGAGCGAGGGGCAGAGCGAGTTAGAGGCAGGCGAGCGAGGGGCAGAGCGAGCGAGGGGCAGAATGAGCGAGGGGCAGAGCGAGCGAGGGGCAGAGCGAGTGAGGCCTAGCGAGTGAGGCCTAGCGAGTGAGGCCTAGCGAGTGAGGCAGAGCGAGTGGGGGGCAGAGCGAGTGGGGGGCAGAGCGAGTGGGGGGCAGAGCGAGTGAGGGGCAGAGCGAGTGAGGGGCAGAGCGAGTGAGGCAGAGCGAGTGAGGCAGAGCAAGTGAGGCAGAGCGAGCGAGAGGAAGAGCGAGCGAGGGGCAGAGCGAGCGAGGGGCAGAGCGAGCGAGGGGCAGAGCGAGCGAGGGGCAGAGCGAGCGAGGGGCAGAGCGAGCGAGGGGCAGAGCGAGCGAGGGGCAGGCGAGCGAGAGGCAGAGCGAGCGAGGGGCAGAGCGAGCGAGGGGCAGAGCGAGCGAGGGGCAGAGCGAGCGAGGGGCAGAGCGTGCGAGCGGCAGAGCGAGTGAGGCCGAGCGAGCGAGGGGCAGAGCGAGCGAGGGGCAGAGCGAGCGAGGGGCAGAGCGAGCGAGGGGCAGAGCGAGCGAGGGGCAGAGCGAGCGAGGGGCAGAGCGAGCGAGGGGCAGAGCGTGCGAGGGGCAGAGCGAGTGAGGCCTAGCGAGTGAGGCCGAGCGAGCGAGGGGCAGAGAGAGCGAGGGGCAGAGAGAGCGAGGGGCAGAGAGAGCGAGGGGCAGAGAGAGCGAGGGGCAGAGAGAGCGAGGGGCAGAGAGAGCGAGGGGCAGAGAGAGCGAGGGGCAGAGAGAGCGAGGGGCAGAGAGAGCCAGGGGCAGAGCGAGCAAGCGATGGGCAGAGCGAGTGAGGCCGAGCGAGTAAGCGGCAGAGCGAGTGAGAGGCAGAGCGAGCGAGAGGCAGACGAGCGAGTGAGTCCTAGCGAGCGAGTGGCAGAGCGAGCGAGGGGCAGGGCGAGCGAGAGGCAGGGCGAGCGAGAGGCAGGGCGAGCGAGAGGCAGGGCGAGCGAGGGGCAGAGCGAGCGAGGGGCAGAGCGAGCGAGGGGCAGAGCGAGCGAGGGGCAGAGCGAGCGAGGGGCAGAGCGAGCGAGGGGCAGAGCGAGCGAGGGGCAGAGCGAGCGAGGGGCAGAGCGAGCGAGGGGCAGAGCGAGCGAGGGGCAGAGCGAGCGAGGGGCAGAGCGAGCGAGAGGCAGTGCGAGCGAGGGGCAGAGGGAGCGAGGGGCAGAGGGAGCGAGGCGCAGGGCGAGCGAGGGGCAGGGCGAGCGAGGGGCAGGGCGAGCGAGGGGCAGGGCGAGCGAGGGGCAGAGGGAGCGAGGGGCAGGGCGAGCGAGGGGCAGGGCGAGCGAGGGGCAGGGCGAGCGAGGGGCAGGGCGAGCGAGGGGCAGGGCGAGCGAGGGGCAGGGCGAGCGAGGGGCAGGGCGAGCGAGGGGCAGGGCGAGCGAGGGGCAGGGCGAGCGAGGGGCAGGGCGAGCGAGGGGCAGGGCGAGCGAGGGGCAGGGCGAGCGAGGGGCAGGGCGAGCGAGGGGCAGGGCGAGCGAGGGGCAGGGCGAGCGAGGGGCAGGGCGAGCGAGGCCTAGCGAGCGAGGGGCAGAGCGAGCGAGGGGCAGAGCGAGCGAGGGGCAGAGCGAGCAAGAGCGAGTGAGGGGCAGAGCGAGTGAGGGGCAGAGCGAGTGAGGGGCAGAGCGAGTGAGAGGAGAGCGAGCGAGGGGCAGAGCGAGCGAGGGGCAGAGCGAGCGAGAGGCACAGCGAGCGAGGGGCAGAGCGAGCGAGGGGCAGAGCGAGCGAGGGGCAGAGCGAGCGAGGGGAAGGGCGAGCGAGGGGAAGGGCGAGCGAGGGGAAGGGCGAGCGAGGGGAAGGGCGAGCGAGGGGCAGAGCGAGCGAGCGGCAGAGCGAGCGAGGGGCAGAGCGAGCGAGGGGCAGAGCGAGCGAGGGGCAGAGCGAGCGAGGGGCAGAGCGAGCGAGGGGCAGAGCGAGTGAGGCCTAGCGAGTGAGGCCTAGCGAGTGAGGCCTAGCGAGTGAGGCCTAGCGAGTGAGAGGCAGAGCGAGTGGGGGGCAGAGCGAGTGAGGGGCAGAGCGAGCGAGGGGCAGTGCGAGCGAGGGACAGTGCAAGCGAGGGACAGAGCGAGCGAGGCCTAGCGAGTGAGGCCTAGCGAGTGAGAGGCAGAGCGAGTGAGAGGCAGAGCGAGTGAGAGGCAGAGCGAGTGAGAGGCAGAGCGAGTGAGAGGCAGAGCGAGTGAGAGGCAGAGCAAGTTAGAGGCAGGCGAGCGAGGGGCAGAGCGAGCGAGGGGCAGAGCGAGCGAGGGGCAGAGCGAGCGAGGGGCAGAGCGAGCGAGGGGCAGAGCGAGCGAGGGGCAGAGCGAGCGAGGGGCAGAGCGAGCGAGGGGCAGAGCGAGTGAGGCCTAGCGAGTGAGGCAGAGCGAGCGAGGCCTAGCGAGCGAGGGGCAGAGCGAGCGAGGGGCAGAGCGAGCGAGGGGCAGAGCGAGCAAGAGCGAGTGAGGGGCAGAGCGAGTGAGGGGCAGAGCGAGTGAGGGGCAGAGCGAGTGAGAGGAGAGCGAGCGAGGGGCAGAGCGAGCGAGGGGCAGAGCGAGCGAGAGGCACAGCGAGCGAGGGGCAGAGCGAGCGAGAGGCCTAGCGAGCGAGGGGCAGAGCGAGCGAGGGGCAGAGCGAGCGAGGGGCAGAGCGAGCGAGGGGCAGAGCGAGCGAGGGGCAGAGCGAGCGAGGGGCAGAGCGAGGGGGCAGAGCGAGTGGCAGAGCGAGCGAGGGGCAGACAAGCGAGAGGCAGAGCGAGTGAGGCCTAGCGAGCGAGGGGCAGAGCGAGCGAGGGGCAGAGCGAGCGAGGGGCAGAGCGAGCGAGGGGAAGGGCGAGCGAGGGGAAGGGCGAGCGAGGGGAAGGGCGAGCGAGGGGAAGGGCGAGCGAGGGGAAGGGCGAGCGAGGGGCAGAGCGAGCGAGCGGCAGAGCGAGCAAGGGGCAGAGCGAGCGAGGGGCAGAGCGAGCGAGGGGCAGAGCGAGTGAGGCCTAGCGAGTGAGGCCTAGCGAGTGAGGCCTAGCGAGTGAGGCCTAGCGAGTGAGAGGCAGAGCGAGTGGGGGGCAGAGCGAGCGAGGGGCAGAGCGAGCGAGGGACAGTGCAAGCGAGGGACAGAGCGAGTGAGGCCTAGCGAGTGAGGCCTAGCGAGTGAGAGGCAGAGCGAGTGAGAGGCAGAGCGAGTGAGGGGCAGAGCGAGTGAGAGGAGAGCGAGCGAGGGGCAGAGCGAGCGAGGGGCAGAGCGAGCGAGGGGCAGAGCGAGCGAGAGGCACAGCGAGCGAGGGGCAGAGCGAGCGAGAGGCCTAGCGAGCGAGGGGCAGAGCGAGCGAGGGGCAGAGCGAGCGAGGGGCAGAGCGAGCGAGGGGCAGAGCGAGTGGCAGAGCGAGCGAGGGGCAGACAAGCGAGAGGCAGAGCGAGTGAGGCCTAGCGAGCGAGGGGCAGAGCGAGCGAGGGGCAGAGCGTGCGAGCGGCAGAGCGAGTGAGGCCTAGCGAGAGTGAGGCCTAGCGAGCGAGGGGCAGAGCGAGCGAAGGGCAGAGCGAGCGAAGGGCAGAGCGAGCGAAGGGCAGAGCGAGCGAGGGGCAGAGCGAGCGAGGGGCAGAGCGAGCGAGGGGCAGAGAGAGCGAGGGGCAGAGAGAGCGAGGGGCAGAGAGAGCGAGGGGCAGAGAGAGCGAGGGGCAGAGAGAGCGAGGGGCAGAGCGAGCGAGGGGCAGAGCGAGCCAGGGGCAGAGCGAGGGGCAGAGCAAGCGATGGGCAGAGCGAGTGAGGCCGAGCGAGTAAGCGGCAGAGCGAGTGAGAGGCAGAGCGAGCGAGAGGCAGACGAGCGAGTGAGTCCTAGCGAGCGAGTGGCAGAGCGAGCGAGGGGCCGAGCGAGCGAGGGGCAGGGCGAGCGAGGGGCCGAGCGAGCGAGGGGCAGGGCGAGCGAGAGGCAGGGCGAGCGAGGGGCAGAGCGAGCGAGGGGCAGAGCGAGCGAGGGGCAGAGCGAGCGAGGGGCAGAGCGAGCGAGGGGCAGAGCGAGCGAGGGGCAGAGCGAGCGAGAGGCAGTGCGAGCGAGGGGCAGAGGGAGCGAGGGGCAGAGGGAGCGAGGGGCAGGGCGAGCGAGGGGCAGGGCGAGCGAGGGGCAGGGCGAGCGAGGGGCAGGGCGAGCGAGGGGCAGGGCGAGCGAGGGGCAGGGCGAGCGAGGGGCAGGGCGAGCGAGGGGCAGGGCGAGCGAGGGGCAGGGCGAGCGAGGGGCAGGGCGAGCGAGGGGCAGGGCGAGCGAGGCCTAGCGAATGAGTGGCAGAGCGAGTGAGGGGCAGAGCGAGTGGCAGAACAGGGAGGGGCAGAGCGAGCGAGGGGCAGATCGAGCGAGGGGCAGATCGAGCGAGGGGCAGAGCGAGCGAGGGGCAGAGCGAGCGAGGGGCAGAGCGAGCGAGGGGCAGAGCGAGCGAGGGGCAGAGCGAGCGAGGGGCAGAGCGAGACAGAACGTGAGAGGAGAGCGAGCGAGAGGCAGAGCGAGCGAGGGGCAGAGCGAGCGAGGGGCAGAGCGAGCGAGGGGCAGAGCGAGCGAGGGGCAGAGCGAGCGAGGGGCAGAGCGAGCGAGGGGCAGAGCGAGCGAGGGGCAGAACGCGAGAGGAGAGACAGAGCGAGCGAGGGGCAGAGCGAGCGAGGGGCAGAGCGAGCGAGGGGCAGAGCGAGCGAGGGGCAGAACGCGAGCGAGGGGCAGAACGCGAGCGAGGGGCAGAGCGAGCGAGGGGCAGAGCGAGCGAGGGGCAGAGCGAGCGAGGGGCAGAGCGAGCGAGGGGCAGAACGCGAGAGAGAGGCAGAGCGAGCGAGGGGCAGAGTGAGCGAGGGACAGAGCGAGCGAGGGGCAGAGCGAGCGAGGGACAGAGCGAGCGAGGGGCAGAGCGAGCGAGGGGCAGAGCGAGCGAGGGGCAGAGCGAGCGAGGGGCAGAGCGAGCGAGGGGCAGAGCGAGCGAGGCCTAGCGAGCGAGGGGCAGAGCGAGCGAGGGGCAGAGCGAGCGAGGCCTAGCGAGCGAGGGGCAGAGCGAGCGAGGGGCAGAGCGAGGGGCAGAGCGCGAGTGAGGAGAGCGCGAGTGAGGGGCAGAGCGAGTGAGGGGCAGAGCGAGTGAGAGGAGAGCGAGCGAGGGGCAGAGCGAGCGAGGGGCAGAGCGAGCGAGAGGCACAGCGAGCGAGGGGCAGAGCGAGCGAGAGGCCTAGCGAGCGAGGGGCAGAGCGAGCGAGGGGCAGAGCGAGCGAGGGGCAGAGCGAGCGAGGGGCAGAGCGAGCGAGGGGCAGAGCGAGCGAGGGGCAGAGCGAGCGAGGGGCAGAGCGAGCGAGGGGCAGAGCGAGCGAGGGGCAGAGCGAGCGAGAGGGAGGAGTGAGGGGCAGAGTGACAGGGAGGAGTGAGGGGTAGAGCGAGCGAGAGGGAGGAGTGAGAGAGAGGCGCAGAGTGAGAGATGTCATGATATGCAGACATGCAGATAATGATATACAGACAGGCACAGACAGGCAGCTAATGAACACAGAGAACAGGACATGACCAATGAGCAGGCAGGACACTGAGGGGTGGTATCTCACTCTAACAGGCACGAGGCGCTCACACTCCGCCTTTTTCCACTGATGAACATCTACAGAGTGAGTCAGGGTGTATGTACAGGATCACACCTCCAGCACGTGGCTAAGAGCTAGTCTGGTTCAGTCAGACAGAGTAACCACACTTAGGTTAGCAGAGAGTCAAACTCACAGAGAACTGTGTTAACTGTGCTACTGGTTCAATAAATCAGATTGAACTAACTTCAAGGTCTGGAGTATCTTTTGGTTAAAGCTGCATCCAGTTGCAGCCTGTGTTATCCCAGAGTACATAACACGACAAGAGAGAGAGAGGCCGAGCGAGAGAGAGAGGCAGAGAGAGAGAGAGAGATGGGGGGGGAAGCAGAGCGAGAGAGAGAGCGTGCGAGAGAGGGGCAGAGAGAGAGAGAGACTGGGAGAAATGGATATGTTAATATCTGCATAAAAGTTAAAAATTCCAGAATGCATGATGACGACCTCAATTGTTTAAAAACAGAGAGCTGGGCTGCACACTGAGCAAGACTGGCCTTGCCCAGTGCCCCAATAGATCACTTTGGCAGGTAATTTGGAAGCAGCTGTTAATGATAGCTTGACTGAGGAGCACAGGAAATCACCTTTGAACCCAGCCTCCTGTTACTCTCCTCATAAGATGGTGACAAAAGGCTGGAAGTGAATAAAATGGCAAGTGTCAGAACAATCTGGCAAACATGCCGTAAGACACTGGCTTTATTGCAAGTTAGCACAGCGAGTTGAGAAACATTTAATTTGCAAGGCTTTGAGCTAGTCCAAGCCAGTTATGCTCACTTCATAATTTCAATTCTACTCAAGAAGCTGGAACAAAATAAGGTCACAGCACGTTAAAAAAATTTCTGCTGGTGAAGCAGATTTCGTAAGATTAATGTTATTTAGGAATAAACCTGGTTAGTCGAGCCTCAGCGCTAAAATGTGTTCCAAAAGAAAATATAAATGTCACATGTATAATGGGCATCTATCTTAAAAAAAACATTGAAAAAAAGTAAATAATATAATAATCTTGATTGTCAAAAGTAGGCTTACATTAACGCTGCAATGAAGTTACTGTGAAAAGCCCCTAGTCGCCACATTCCGGCGCCTGTTCGGGTACACGGAGGGAGAATTCAGAATCTCCAAATTACCTCACAGCTCGTCTTTTGGGACTTGTGGGAGGAAACCGGAGCACCCGGAGGGAACCCACACAGATGTGCAGACTCCGCACAGACAGTGACCCAAGTAGGGAATCGAACCTGGGACCCTGGCGCTGTGAAGCCATAGTGCTAACCACTGTGCTACCGTGCTGCCCACATGCAGCAAGTCTTCCAGAATATATATATTTTCTTTATTCATTTACGGGATGTGGGTGTCGCTGGTTAGGCCAGCATTTATTGACCATCTCTAGCTGCCCTTCAGAAGGTGGGGGTGAGTTGCCCTCTTGAACCGCTGCAGTCCCCGAGGTGTAGGTACACCCACTATGCTGTTAGAGAGGGAGTTCCAGGATCTCTCATTACTCAAAGATTATTAGGCTATTGTATCAGGAGGATGGAAAAGATTCTGACATCTGTGTGTCTGGTGGACTGGGCATGGGCTGATCCCAAATCCAGTTTCATTCTACAGCACACACCTTTGAACTGGTCTCGAAACAGCGCTTATTTTCCACACACATTCGATAGAAAGGTGCGAAGGATGGGTGTTTCAGGATATGAAACAGTCATGCTCACCGTCATGCTTGCATACGCATTGAGGGTAGAAACACATTACTTCCACACAGGATAGTGAAAATAAAAATCATTGTCGACAGGAACATTTCTGAGGGGCACTCACGTGTCTGTTTTAATGAATATATGGACGAGGCCGATATTGGACAGGGCAAGTTGACCTGGGCAGGGATGAGACTTCTTTGTGGCGGGACACACTGCAGGAGGTTCGGCGGCACAGCCAAAAATCCATCGACTTTTGACAGGACAGACCAATTTAGGTGGCCATGCAGGGCCAGAATCCCACTCTGGTGTTCTGTTCAACATAAAAACCTTCGGCACCCATCCCAGAATTATCCAGTGACAGAATCCCAACCGCCAGGGCAAATTACAGCGGAGGAGGAATGCATTTAATGGTGGTTCGCGGAAAAATGATGCAGATGTTGGTTATCACATGGTCAAATGGACAAAGGTCACTCGGAATGAAACGGGAATAGTTGTGTTATCTGCTGGCGCATCCATCTCAACTCCTGAAGGCATGCGGACTCGAGGCTGAAGGCGCCATTCTGTGGGTGCGAGATCACCGGATACCATCAGTATATTGTGAATGTCTTCAGGAAATACTGCTCCTTAAAGTCCATGAAGATTTTGTGAGCACAGTTAGGAACACAAGAACACAGGAAGCGTTTCAAGCCCACAAGTCTGTTATTGCTATTCAATTGGATTGTGGATGATCTGTAGCTCTAAAGAAAAGCTTGCATTTTTATACAACACCCTCCATAACTATTGGGCTTCTCAAAGGGCTTTTGAAGTGCAGTCACTGTTCCAATGGCAGAATGTGGCAGTGGATTTTGTGCACAGCAAGCTCCCCCAAACCATGCAATAATGACCAGATAATCTGTTTTTGTGATGTTGTTTGAGGGATAAATATTGATCAGGGCACCAGGGAGAACTGTCCTGGCTCTTCCTCAAAATACTGCCAGTTACTCCATTTAACTTTTGCTCCATTTCCCAGATACCCTCAGTCCCCCCCAAAATCTACTGATCTCAGTCGAAATTTCAAAACCCACAGCTCGTTGGGAGGAGCATTTCAAATATCGAATGCTCGCTCTCGGGAGACATTTCTTGAATACGCTCCTGAACGGCCTAGGTCGAATGTTAAAATGATGTTTCTTTATTCTGGATTTCCACCCCTTCCCAAAGAAATTGCATTTCTTCATCTACTCAATCAAATCCTTTTTCTCCTTTTCAACACCTCAACTCAACCACTGGCTAATATTTTATACATAAATGAATGTAAAGCAAGTTCACGCAGGCCTCCCTTCAGTAGCATCCTAAAAGCCATAGCATTGATCTGGTGAATCTACAGCATACCCAATTAAAAAGACCAATATATCCTTCCTGAGGAACTCTGCCTAGAGCTAAATGCTGTGTTCCAGATGGGAAGAAAGCTTTGTGCAACTGAAGCTCAACAGGAAGGAGTGAGATGGTACGATGTCAGATCTGGTGACTGGATTTAACTGCAAGTTGTCTGAAGCAGACTAAATGCTGTTGACAAATGGGATCATCTTTTGGAGTGTTTCATCAAACATCATCAGCTTGTGTTTTTGGTACACTTCCTGTAGTTTAGCAGTTTAATTCACAACTTGAAACTTGAGCTATTCCTTAAAAGGTTTGTGGATCACACCAGAATCTTTCATAAATACATCCCCTTTTTCTTAATTTTTCTAATTAAGGGGCAATTTAGCGTGGCCAATCCACCTACCCTGCACATCCATGCAGACACAGGGAGAATGTGCAAACTCCACACGTACAGTGATCTGGGGCCAGGATTGAACCCGGGTTCTCAGCGCCATGAGGCAGCAGTGCTAATCACTGTGCCACGATGCCACCCCTCACGAGTACATCCTTTTAATAACTATAATAATTCTCATTTCCTCCGACGCATTTTGTTTGGGAGGACGGGGGGAGGGGTGGCTAGGATTAAAGACTCCTATACGTCAAGATTTATCAAAGCCTTTGAACTCCCAAGCTATAATCATCACCGAATGTAGTTTGATGTGCATCATTATTTAGTGCTAAAGGAAAAATGTTGAAACGACTGCTAGAAGCAACTTTTGAACAAGTACTGATTGCCAAGCCAGCCCTTAAAGTCAGTGGCTACAGATTGTTTACAGATATTCTGTCTTGTAAAGAAACACAATGCCAGAATTCAAGGAAATAGTAATTCACATTTACAGATTTACCAATGAGCGATGTATTGCTAGCCTTTTCACTCTTCATAAATACACTAGGACAAGGTTAATAGCAACATTGCCAAGGGAGGGGAATATATCCCGCTTTGCTCAACCATTCAACAAATAAATTAGGGAGAAAATCATTCTTTTGAATGACTTTACACATTATTTACAAGTCAAAAGTGTCAAGTTGTCTTGTTGTTGAGACTATACTTAGGACAGACACCCCCATCAGTAATCAAAGAGAAACAAAGATTTATATTTATGATGGTAGAGGAAGCTAGCAGCGACTTCCTCCCACTGGTCAACACAAGGGTTTAAGCAGCGAGATTTTACATAACAGCATCTCTGAAAATGCAACAGTTAAATTTCTGAGTCACAGTAAAGAATCCAGCAAACTTCACAATTCTAAATCAGCCACAAATTCTAGCCTTGCTCAGCAAAATGTTATATTTCCACAACTCTCAGTTCCAGAAAAGCCACTCACGAACACAGAATTCTGTGCGGCAACAATGGTGTCAGATGTCCCCAACATTTCCACAAAACAGTTAGTTCAATGAATTTGAATGAGGAATGTTAAAATTAACGCTGCAAGTCGATACAAGTAAAAAAAAGTAGCCAGTGTTGACAGTAGCTCCTACTTACAGTAAAAACATCATCATCACCGACTTCCACTTCATTTTGAATTGTTGAAGAGGATGTTGTTGACCCTGAGGGAAAAGTGTGAGTTGTTAAAAAAAAAACAATCTTCCAAAGTGGTTACAGAATGCCAGCAATATTATTCTCCAAGTAAAGAAACATTTAATTCGGAAGGTTACAGTAGTGCAGCAGTTATTACTCTGGAAGGAAGGCAGAGGGAGGAGTTTGGCAGTTTGAATTAAACTCACTCAGTCTAGCTATTTGTGGGCTAGCACCAGAGTGAAGAGGAAGGCTGACAGATTGTCCTTCAGGTAATTACAGATGTCCTTCAGGGAAGGGAGGCTGCTACTGCTCTGACCTACACACTCCAAGACCACACAGGCTACTTTGAGTCAATCAAATCTAATCTTACAAAAGAGGAATAGGACAACAAACCTCTTCACAACAATCCTGAAATCGCAGGCGACAATCCTGAAATCGCAGGCAAATTAATCATGCAAACTCCTCCCAAAACCTAGAGATGGGCTCGCAAGTTGGAACGAGATACCCTCAGACAACAATGTGACATCGCTACAACAGAGTTCTGACCATCAATCAGCATCCCAGACAACTGAGAGATAAGGGGCAATTTAGCGTGGCCAATCCACCTATCCTGCACATCTTTGGGTTGTGGGGGTGAGACCCATGCAAACACGGGGATAATGTACAAACTCCACACGGACAGTAACCCAGGGCCGGGATCGAACCTGGGTCCTCAGCGCCGTGAGGCAGCATTGCTAACCACTGCACCGTGTCGCCTAGATACCCTGATATAAATATAATATGCCCGATAATTCAGCTAATAACCCAACTGAACAACAGGACAGATGTTTTAATATAGGAACAGTACGAAGTCTTACAACACCAGGTTAAAGTCCAACAGGTTTGTTTCGATGTCACGAGCTTTCGGTCACTAGTTTTCGATGTCACTAGCTTTCCGAAAGCTAGTGACATCGAAACAAACCTGTTGGACTTTAACCTGGTGTTGTAAGACTTCTTACTGTGCTCACCCCAGTCCAACGCCGGCATCTCCACATCATTAATATAGGAAAACAACCAGGATTTGACAGGACCAATCAAACAAAATTTGATTCCAAGTGACATACGTCCTGGCATTCTTCCTCCATTTTTAGGGATTGGCTGTCAACCATATTTTCCATAATATTATGGTGACTCCACAGTGACCTCGATAATTATTATTATTATTACACTTCCTTAAAGGACTTTATTCCTACATTCTCCATCTCGGTGGTATGTTTTGGAGATGTCATCTGCAATACCAGAGCTTCTGACATATTGCCCTCTTTTCTAAACCGAGGATTCCCTCACCCCATGACAGAGGGGGTTCTCGACTGTGCTGGACCCTCTGTTCTCATCAATTCCTGTCCCTCACAGAACCACAATAGAATTCACCCAATTCTCACCCTCCTAAAACCACAACAAAATTTACCCAATCCTCACCTTCCCCAGAAACACATTCACCCAATCCTCACCTTCCCCAGAAACACAAAAATTCACCCAATCCTCACCTTCCCCAGAAACACAAAAATTCACCCAATCCTCACCTTCCCCAGAAACACAAAATTCACCCAATCCTCACCTCCCCAGAAACACAAAGTTTACCCAATCCTCACCTTCCCCAGAAATACAACAAAATTTACCCAATCCTCAACTCCCAGAAACACAAAATTCACCCAATTCTCACCTTCCCCAGAAACACAAAATTCACCCAATCCTCACAAACCCAGAAACACAAAATTCACCCAATCCTCACCTTCCCCAGAAACACAAAATTCACCCAATCCTCACCTTCCCCAGAAATACAACAAAATTTACCCAATCCTCACCTCCCCACAGACACAAAGTTTACCCAATCCTCACCTTCCCAGAAATACAACAAAATTCACCCAATCCTCACCTTCCCCAGAAACACAAAATTCACCCAATTCTCACCTCCCCAGAAACACAAAGTTTGCCCAATCCTCACCTTCCCCAGAAATACAACAAAATTTACCCAATCCTCACCTCCCCAGAAACACAAAATTCACCCAATTCTCACCTTCCCCAGAAACACAAAATTCACCCAATCCTCACAAACCCAGAAACACAAAATTCACCCAATCCTCACCTTCCCCAGAAACACAAAATTCACCCAATCCTCACCTTCCCCAGAAATACAACAAAATTTACCCAATCCTCACCTCCCCACAGACACAAAGTTTACCCAATCCTCACCTTCCCAGAAATACAACAAAATTCACCCAATCCTCACCTCCCCAGAAACACAAAATTCACCCAATTCTCACCTTCCCCAGAAACACAAAATTCACCCAATCCTCACCAACCCAGAAACACAAAATTCACCCAATCCTCACCTTCCCCAGAAACACAAAATTCATCCAATTCTCACCTCCCCAGAAACACAAAGTTTTCCCAATCCTCACCTTCCCCAGAAATACAACAAAATTTACCCAATCCTCACCTTC
The DNA here is from genome assembly GCF_047496885.1 of Scyliorhinus torazame. Classification (NCBI taxonomy): domain Eukaryota; kingdom Metazoa; phylum Chordata; class Chondrichthyes; order Carcharhiniformes; family Scyliorhinidae; genus Scyliorhinus; species Scyliorhinus torazame. Next base: position 286,658,884 of record NC_092707.1, on the reverse strand, counting down.
CCCAGAAACACAAATTTCACCCAATCCTGACCTTCCCCAGAAACACAAAATTCACCCAATTCTCACCTCCCCAGAAACACAAAATTTACCCAATCCTCACCTTCCCCAGAAATACAACAAAATTTACCCAATCCTCACCTTCCCCAGAAACACAAAATCCACTCAATCCTCACCTTCCTAAAACCACAACAGAATTCACCCAATCCTCACCTTCCCCAGAAACAGATCCAGGATGCTGCCACCAGCATTCCTTTCCCTTTCCCTTTGAGGATTCAGAAGGGACAATTTCTACAGCAATTCCCCGCCATTTACACCTCCTCTAGTCCCCGCCATTCGCACCTCCCCTAGACCCTGCCGTTCATACTTCCTCTCGGCCCATTTTTTGTTTCTTTACTTGTCCCAGTGCCAAAATCTTTTACCTTGCACCATCATCCCATTTGTGATTTAATCTCTCTTGCCTGCGCCCCTATGGCAAACTAACCTTTTGTTCTTTATCCCCCCCTCCAACCTTTCACTTTCATAAAACCTCTCTAATAGTTACATCTCTAATATTTTGACTGAAATGTTCACTCTGGTTCTCCCTCCACCAATAGTGTCAGACCTGATGAAGACTTTCAGAAGTTTTTGTGTTTCTACATGGTCATATTAGGGCAGATACTTGGTGAAAGAGGTAGGTTTTAAAAAGCATCTTAAAAAGAGCGATGTGGAGGTTGAGCAAGGGAATATCAGGGCACAGACATGTGATAACACAATTGCCAATTGTGGAGTTAATGTGCTTCAAACAGGCACCTTCATTGGACGGTGCTAACAAATGCTAGCCTGGAGCAATTTTGCTTTTGCAAACTTTAACTATTGAGAATAATTGTTCTTGCGCAATATTGGTTAATGTATTGGCCCAAGATTTTGTTGTAGTAACGATAGTGAAACTGTCAACATTCATTGTCCTCACTCCACTTAAACTGACAGAAATTTCTGGAGTGTGTACGAGGATATTTGCTCCTTTGGCGAGGTTAGGATTAAGAGAATGCACAGATCCAGCATTCTTTAAAATAGCACCACTGACAAATTCTGACCAAATCATTTTTAAATGCTGAAGATTACACGCTAGCTATTCATGAATGGGCAGCATAACAGGCTCCTCATCCTGCACCCAATTTGGTTACACCTACAATCACAGCGTTTGGCTCAATTGTGGCGAAATGGCAAGTGAATCATTCCAGCACCAAATAGCATCAAGAGCAATTATTCTGCCCAGCCTTGCGTCCAAAATTCCTTGTGTTGAACAATCCACATTTGTGCTTCTAACCGATAAATCTTCAGATTTACATTGATTTTCACAATTTTTAAATTTATTACATTTTTCCAATTAAGGGGCAATTTAGCGTGGCCAATCCACCTACACTGTACATCTTTGGGTTGTGGAGGTGAGGCCCACACAGACAGGGCGAGAATGTGCAAACTCCAAACGGACAATGACCCGGGGCTGGGATCGAACCCAGGACATCAGCGCCGTGAAGCAGCAGTGCTAACCACTGCACTGCCATGTCACCCGATTTTCACAAATTTAAGGCAACAATGCAAATAAACGTCAGTAATCAAATCCATCACAAATGTATTCACATGATAGAAGTTAAATCAGGTTAAAGAATGTTTCACGGGTGGGACGTTGGATGGGGATGGGGGAAGAGTTTTGATGGGGAGACTGTGAGGAATGTGGGCACGGTGCTGGAGGGAGGTGAGACCCGGGGATGGGGGAATTGGGATAAGGCCGCAACAGGAGCTGCGCCACGGGGGCGGGGCTGGCTCAGGAAAGCGCGGGCTTTTTCCCGCGCTAGGGAAGGGCAGGAGGGAGGGGGGGGGAAAATGGAGGAGCGCAAGGAGGAGGAGGGATTTCCACACACACGGGGGGGGGGGGGGGGGGGGGGGGGAGGTCAACGGGAAGGCGGGAGAAGCCGGGGTCAGCAGACGTACAGAAGTATTATAGGGGGAGCAAAAGAGCTAGATCTGGATCTGGGGGGGGGGGGAAATAGGGTTGCTGCTGCATTGGCCGAGGGGGAACTGAAAACGGAAGAGATGGTCGGGGCGGGGGTTCCCCGTCTGGGGGGACTGGAGGGTGCGGGAGGCGCGGGCACGGGACTGGCCTAAAATAGGAGATGGCTAGTCGGCAGAGCGGGGGGGGGGGCAATCCGGCTGATCACGTGGAATGTGAGGGGCCTAAATGGGCCGGTTAAGAGGGCAAGAGTGTTCGCGCACTTAAAGGGACTGAAGGCAGACGTGGTCATGCTTCAGGGGACATTCCATTCGGGGTTGGATGCGAAGAATAGAGGGGTGGCAATACGGAGTATTCGGCCATAGCCATTTCAGACCACGCCCCACACTGGGTGGAACTAGAGTTGGGAGAGGTGAGGGACCAACGCCCGCTGTAGCGGTTGGATGTGGGACTGCTGGCAGATGTGGAAGTGTGCGGGAGTGCATTGAAAGGTATTTGGAGGCCAACGACAACGGGGAGGTGCAGGTGGGCATAGTATGGGAGGCGCTGAAGGCGGTGGTTAGGGGAGAGTTAATCTCCATCAGGGCTTACAGGGAGAAGAGAGAGGGGAGGGAAAGGGAGACGTTAGTGGGGGAGATTTTAGAGTGGACAGGAGATACGCAGAGACCCCTGAAGAGGGACTACTCAGGGAGAGGCAAAGTCTCCAGACGGAGTTCGACCTGTTGACCATGGGGAAGGCAGAGGCACAGTGGAGGATGGCACAGGGGGCGATGTAGGAGTATGGGGAGAAGGCAAGCCGGATGCTGGCACATCAGCTCCATAAGAGGATGGCAGCGAGGGAAATAGGTGGAGTCAAGGATAGAAGGGGAGCTACGGTGCGGAGTGCGGGGAAGGTAAATGAGGCATTCAAGGACTTCTATGAGGAGCTGTACAGATCCCAGCCCCCAGCGGGGGAAGAGGGGATGCAACGATTCCTGGACCAACTGAGGTTCCCGAGGGTGGAGGAGCAGGAGGTGGCGGTTTTGGGGGCGCCAATTGGGTTGGAGGAGCTGATCAAAGGACTGGGGAGCATGCAGGCGGGGAAGGCCCATGGACCGGATGGGTTCCCGGTTGAGTTCTATAGGAAGTACGTAGACCTGTTGGCCCCGTTGCTGGTGAGGACTTTTAATGAGGCAAGGGAGGGGGGGGGGGGGCCCTGCCTACGACAATGTCGGAGGCGATGATCTCTTTGATCCTGAAGCAGGATAAGGACCCACTGCAATGTGGGTCGTACAGACCGATCTCGCTCCTCAACGTGGATGCTAAATTGCTGGCAAAAGTGCTGGCTACGAGGATCGAGGACTGTGTCCCGGAGGTGATTTCACGAGGACCAGACGGGATTTGTAAAGGGCAGGCAGCTAAACACCAATGTGCGGAGGTTCCTAAAAGTGACTATGATGCCATCGGTGGAGGGAGAGGCGGAGATAGTGGCAGCTATGGACGCGGAGAAGGCCTCTGACCGCGTAGAGTGGGAGTATCTCTGGGAAGTGTTGTGGAGGTTTGGGTTCGGGGGAGGGTTTATTAGCTGGGTTAGGCTCCTATATAGTGCCCCGGTGGCGAGTGTGGTTACGAATCGGCAGAGGTCGGAGTATTTTCGGCTGTATCGAGGGACGAGGCAGGGGTGCCCCCTGTTGTTTGCATTAGCAATTGAACCTTTGGCCATGGCACTAAGGGAGTCCAGGAAATGGAGGGGGTGGTCCGAGGGGGGGAGGAGCATAGAGTGTCGCTGTATACAGACGACCTGTTGCTGTATGTGGCGGATCCAGTGGAGGGGATGGTGGAGGTCATGCAGATTCTTAGGGAGTTTGGGGACTTTTCGGGCTATAAGCTCAATGTAGGGAAAACTGAGCTCTTCGTGGTGCATCCAGGGGATCAGGGAAGAGGGATAGACGACCTACCATTGAGGAGGGCTGAAAGGAGCTTTCGGTACTTGGGGATCCAGGTAGCTAGGAGCTGGGGGGCCCTGCACAAACTTAACTTGACGCGGCTGGTGGAGCAGATGGAGGAGGACTTCAAACGATGGGACATGTTGCCACTCTCGCTGGCGGGCAGAGTACAGTCGATTACAATGGTGGTCCTCCCGAGGTTTCTTTTTGTATTCCAGTGCCTTCCAATTGTGATCACCAAATTATTTTTTAAGAGGGTAGGCAGGAGCATTATGGGTTTTGTGTGGGCGAATAAGACCCCGAGGGTAAGGAGGGGGTTTCTGGAGGGTAGTAGAGATAGAGGAGGGCTGGCGTTGCCGAACCTGGGTGGCTACTATTGGGCAGCCAATATGGCGATGATCCGTAAGTGGGTGATGGAGGGAGAGGGGGCGGCATGGAAGAGGTTGGAGATGGCGTCCTGCAAAGGAACGAGCCTTGGGGCACTGGTGACGGCACCGCTGCCGCTCTCGCCGACAAGGTACACCACGAGTCCGGTGGTGGCAGCAACGCTAAAGATCTGGGGCCAGTGGAGACGACATAGGGGAGCGATGGGAGCCTCGGTGTGGTCCAAGGAAGGATGGACGGGGGGTTTCAGAGCTGGCATCGGGCAGGGATTAGAAGAATGGGGGACCTGTTCATTGATGGGACGTTTGCGAGCCTAGGGGCACTGGAGGAGCAGTTTGGGCTACCCCCGGGAAACGCGTTCAGGTACATGCAAGTGAGGGCGTTTGAGGCGACAGGTGAGGGAATTTCCGCTGCTCCCGGCACAGGGGATTCAAGACAGGGTGATTTTGGGCGTATGGGTTGGAGAGGGCAAGGTGTCGGCAATATACCAGGAGATGAAAGAAGAGAGGGAGGCTTTGGTAGAGGAACTGAAGGGTAAATGGGAGGAGGAGCTGGGGGAGGAGATTGAAGAGGGTCTGTGGGCTGATGCCCTGAGTAAGGTCAATTCTTCTTCCTCATGTGCCAGGCTTAGCCTGATACAGTTCAAGGTTATTCACAGAGCGCATATGACGGGGGCGAGGCTGAGTAGGTTCTTTGGGGTGGAGGACAGATGCGGGAGGTGCTCGGGAAGCCCGGCGAACCACGCCCATATGTTTTGGTCGTGCCCGGCACTGGAGGGGTTCTGGAGGGGTGTTGCGAGGACTATGTCTAAGGTGGTGAAAGTCCAGGTCAAGCCAAGTTGGGGGCTGGCACTATTTGGGGTGGCGGACGAGCCGGGAGTGCAGGAGGCGAAAGAGGCCGGCATTCTGGCCTTTGCGTCCCTGGTAGCCCGGCGAAGGATCTTGTTAATGTGGAAAGACGTGAAGCCCCCCAGTGTGGAAGCTTGGATAAATGGCATGGCAGGGTTTATCAAGTTGGAGAGGATAAAGTTTGCCTTGAGAGGGTCTGTGCAGGGGTTCTCCAGGCGGTGGCAACCGTTCCTAGACTATCTCGCGGAGCGTTAGATGAAGTTCGGTCAGCAGCAGCAACCCGGGGGCGGGGGGGCATCTCTTTCGGGGGGGGGGGTTTCCTGGGGGCAGTTGAGCAAGAAAACACATAAATGTTCAGGAAAGTTGATATGTGCGGGAGGAATCCAATGTACAAAGTTCTGTATTATGTCGATTTGATATGTTTATGTCTTGCTATGCGACTTTTCTTTTCGATTTGTTACGGGGGGGGGGTTTGTATGGTTGAAAATTTTGTTGAAAAATTCTTAATAAACATTTTTTTTTAAAAAGAAGTTAAATCAGGAACTCATCAGTTCTCAAGCAAATACTATTCAAAGGTGAACATTCTGCCAGTAGACACTGTGTCTATCATTGTGTTTTGGAGCAGATTATTTGTTTGTGACAAGGGAAATGATGTACTTGTTGTGTTAGGCATGTCCACAATTGTGTTTAATGGCAGTGTTAATAACAGATTGACAAAATATACCTTCAGTAAGGTCCTCGACTGCCTTTCTCACTCCTCGGTCAAATGCTCGTGCATCAGCAGGGCTTTGAAACGTAAGTCCAAACTTCCTGTTGTCAACCATCCAATGGTGAAATGTAGGTGTTGCTTTAGTGTAAACCAGGTCTTTCTTCAAGAAGCATTCCAATACAACCTTGTGCGAGAGAAAAGAAAACTGCATTTAACAAAAAAAGGGTCACGAGTAGAGAGTCACAGCATCAACTTCAAGCTGCCAACAGTGCAGAATACAAAAATAAGTATTTTGCTTTCAGCTTATTTGTCCCATTTTGAATCGGATTGTTGCAAATGACAAAATAGTGCATTAAAAATATTTCTCTTAAACAATGGGGCTGCCTGCACCTCCAAATTCCGTGGTGCTGGTAACAGCAATTCGTGTGAAAGAAGTATAACAGGTTAGTCAAGGTCTCCAATAGAATGAATTTTTTAAACGTTAGACTTCTGCTCCTTCCATACCCGCTAGCCTCCTTTAATTTTGCACAAATGAAACAATTTTAATCAAATACTGAGAGGCAAGAATCACAGAGGAAAAAAAATGTTCACTACAAATGCTCAGTCACGCAAAAGCAAGATGACGATTTTCAAAAATAGTTTTAATTTGGCCATTTAGCCATTGATGGAATCACCAGCCAATATCCCAGCCCATTCCGTAGTCCGAGCTTATGTGTTGTCTGGCTTTCATCATCCACGTACGCTCTTTGCGTTATCAATTAATAGTATAATCACTTTTAATTATTGGTAGCTTTTTTCTGGAGGCAGTAGGTTTGTAAAGTTAGAACAGTATAATTTTGCAGTAGCTTATTAAACAGCATCAGGAAGTGCATCAATTATAAACCAGTAAGTCAACTAACTTGTGCCCTCTCCAAGTATTAATCTCAAAATCTTTAATTGCCAAAGAGTGGATGATGAAAGGTGACAGCTACTAATACATGCCATGTCAGAGCCAACATTACAAAAGGAGTATTTTATGGGGGAGACGATGGTGGTAGAGGGGCTAATGCTCTGGGGACTGGGCACAAATCCCACCCAGAAGCTGGTGGAATTTAAATTCAATTAGTAAAAAATCTGGAATGGAAAGCTATCCTTGCTAATGGTGACCTTGAAATTATCCCATCCAGTTCACTAATGTCCTTTAGGGAAGGAAATCTGCCATCCTTACCTGGTCTGGCCTACATGTGACTCCAAGACCCACAGCAATGTGGTTGACTCTGAGCTGCTCTCAATGGATGGGCAACAACATATGCTGAACGTACCAGCGACGCTGATATCCCGTAGACATATTTTAAAACAACATCATGAGCCACAGTTGAATTGTTTCTGGTTTCACCTACACTGTGTGCATCTCCAGAGCCACATTGTCATAGCTCTGTACTTCCAGTGGGATATCAATTAGTACACTGTCCAGTGTTTGGTAACAGCAGATGTGCAGGACTCAAATATGACAGGTTATTCCACCAGGTTAACTTGATGTCAATGCCTCCATTTTAGCAAGAGAAAGAGAGTGACATGGAGGGGTTTAAAATGGAAGAACCAAAAAAAAAAAATCAATTTAGAAATATTGTAACTTAACACCTTTGGTCATTTTAACAGACTGATCTTGCTAAACTCAACTGGAGCACATTTTCTTATGAAATGAAAAAAATGCAGAGAAGGGAAAGCTGGATAAACACATGGGAGAAAGAAACAGAAGTTTGCATTAAATGAAAAAGGGTGTGGAGCATAAATACCAGCATGGATTGGTTGGGCTGAATGGCCTGTTTCTGTACTGTTAATTCGATGTAATTCTATGAAATGAGACTAGCAGATCATCAGATCCTCTCAAGTAAATAGATTGCCAGAGTTTCTTCGATTGTGGGTGTAAGCCCAGTTCTACACCATCATGTCCACGTGCAGAGTAACTCAATTACACTCTTTCTACAACCACATCAGTCCCATTTGTTCACATCACTGCTGTATGATCTAACATTAGAAGCAAAACGAGATGTTTTTCCTTTGCACTACCTACGTAGAATAAGATTTTATTGTAAATATTCATACAATTTATCACCAATGACTTGGGTAATATTTCAGGCCAGGGAACAGCTCATTAGTTGAATTTTTAATTCAAATTATTTTAATTTTTTCCCAGCCCATCTGAAATTTACAGGATGTAAAATGGGTTCTGCTCAATCATAATGATTGTCTGCCATTCCGAAGATCCATCGTATAGTTCTTTTAGACTTTTGTAACAAGTATCAGTGAACAGAAACTATTGCTTACACCGGCAGCAACATTTACTGCAAGATGTGGTCTTATTGGAGAGGTGAGTGTATTTATTCTGGAGTTAGATGCAATTCACCACTGTACCGTTTAGATTTTGATTGTTTACCCAAATAGAAACCTCCAAGATGCTCAGACCCCGAATTCCCAGATCTGACCCATCATTTTCTGTTACAACAAACACATAAGATTGATAGTTGATAAAAGCAAACTACTGTGGAAGCTGGAATCTGAAGCCAATGAGAAAATGCTGGAAAATCTCAGTAGGTCTGGCAGCATCTGTTGGGAGAGAAAAGAGCTAACGTTGGAGTCCAGATGATCCTTTGTCAAAGCTCAAACTTTTGACGAAGGGTCATCTGGACTCGAAATGTTAGCTCTTTTCTCTCCCTACAGATGCTGCCAGACCTGCTGAAATGGATAGTTGAATATCTACAGTGCAGAAGGAGGTCATTCGGCTCATCGAGTCTGCACCGACCCTTTGAAAGACCACCCCACCTTGGCCCAATGCCCCACCCTATTTATGCAACCCCACCCTAAGGGGCAATTTATCATGGCCAATCCACCTAACCTGCACATCTTTGGACTGTGGGAGGAAACCGGAGCATCCGGAGGAAACCCACGCAGACACGGAGAGAAAGTGCAAACTCCACACAGTCACCAGAGGTTGGGTCCCTGGAGCTGAGGCAGCAGTGCTAACCACTGTTTCACCATGCCTCCCCACGTGGGTTTAAACCCGGGTGGGTCAAAGTTTAAAATGCATGCCATACAACAAAACTCAACAGGTCAAATACAGAAACAGTAGGTCCCAGGTTCTATCCCGGCTCTGGGTCACTGTCCGTGTGCAGTTTGAACATTCTCCCCGTGTTTGCGTGGGTTTGGCCCCGCAACCCAAAGATGTGCAGGGAAGGTGGATTGGCCACGCTAAATTGCCCCTTAATTGGAAAAAATGAATTGGGTACACTAAATTTATAAAACAAAATTTTTTTTTAAAATACAGAAACAGTACAAAATGCATTTACAGTGTCTTTAATGCAACAAATCATTCACAGGAGCATTCTAAAATACATGATGCTGAGCCGCATAAGACAACATTAAGACGACAGAGATGGGGAGGGTTGTAGAGGCTGGAGGAGGTTACTGTGGTGAGGAGGATTGTAGGGGCTGGAGGAGGTTACAGAGATGGGGAGGGTTGTAGGGGCTGGAGGAGGTTACAGAGATGGGGAGGGTTGTAGGGGCTGGAGGAGGTTAACAGTGATGGGGAGGGTTGTTAGGGCTGGAGGAGGTTAACAGTGATGGGGAGGGTTGTTAGGGCTGGAGGAGATTCCAGAGATAGGGAGGGTTGTTGGAGAGATTACAGAGATAGGGACATTGTTGGGGGAGGTTACAGAGATGGGGAGGGTTGTTGGAGGAGGTTACTGAGATAGCGAGGGATGTTGGGGGAGGTGTTGGGGCGGGTACAGAGATAGGGAGGGTTGTTCGGGAGGGTAGAGAGATAGGGAGGGTTGTTGGGGGAGGTTAGGGAGATAGGGACATTGTTGGGGGAGGTTACAGAGATAGAGAGGGTTGTTGGGGGAGGTTACAGAGATAGGGAGGGTTGTTGGGGGAGGTTACAGAGATAGGGAGGGTTGTTGGGGAGGTTACAGAGATAGAGAGGGTTGGTGGAAGAAGTTACAGATGTTGGGGCATTGAGGCCCTGGAGGAATTTGACAATAAGGATGTGAATTTGAAAAGTAGGATGTTGATTGACCAGGAGCTACTGTAGCTCAGCGAACACAAGGATGATAGGGGACTGGACTTGGTGGGACTTAGAGTATGAGCAGCTGAGCTGTGGACAATGGCAGGTTTATTGAAGGTAAAATATGGGAGTAAGACCTGTGATACCATTTCTTTGTGACTACTGGATCAATATGCTTGAACCCCTGACCTAACACCATTATGGGGACACCATCACATGGAAAGCAGCTCAAAGATAATACTGGTACCACCAGCAACCAGGAATTGCCAAGAAGTGCAGTCAACTTTTGAGGCTAGGAGCAAAAAAAGGGAAGCCTGCCTAATATGCACCTCATAAAGAGGGGCAAAATAACGTGCTGAGGTCAAACCAAAATTGGTGTAGATAAATGGTCAAAATAAATGCCTTCCTTGACTTTAAGAAAACATTCCGTTGATGCTTAAAGGATTTAATGGAAAGGATTTAAGCTTCCTTACAAACACTGCTGGACTTACCAGTTTGTCTCGAAGGCGTTCACCACGGATGAGAAAATCACTTCTCCCAGTGACCTCTGGCTGAGTGACCTTACAGACGCCAACCCGACTGAGACCACCTCCATCTTGCGGTAACCATCCAGAGTCATCCCTGGTCATAACCACAGCTTTGACACGTACAATGTAGCTGTCACTGCAAAGGAAAACCACAGTCAGTGAAGGTTCTGTTACACATGACCCAGAGCGCTCTGAACGCAAAAGAAACAGGTGTCTCTCTCATTTCGATTCGCTGCCGTTAGTTATCGAAAAATGGCAAATTGAATATTATTTTAAAATATCGATTCTAAAGATGTGGGAAGCACTGACAAAGTCATCATTTATTGTCCATCCCCAATTCCTCTTGAGAAGTCAGTGGTGAATTGCCGCCTCAACAACTGAATGGCAGTCAAGATTCAACCACATTGCTGTAGATCTGGAGTCACATGTAGGCCAGACTGGGTAAAGTCGACAGATTTCCTTCCCTCAAGGACATTGGTGAACCAGATGGGTTTTTACAACACATGGTAACCTGCACCACCCAATATTTAGCAATAAACAGTAATACAATGCAACCCCCCCCCCTCCCTGCCGATTACAGCAATTCAGGAATGCAGATCTTACTACCAAAGGTTAATTTGCACAAACATTGCTATCAATATTTGAAGCAGGTATAAAGTTTAAAATCTCCACCCTATGCAAAGATTACAAGAATGACAGGAACATATGTTATACTAGCAGGAACAAGGGTGCAGGAAACAGTATGTTGTTTCCAATGGTATTAGGCCCTGCCCACTGAAATCTTAGAAAAATGAAATTACAGACATCTTTGCAAAAACTCAACCATGCCACAATTAAAACACATCAATTTCACGTCCGCATGTTGGAGTTACGAATTAAGCCTTTTGTGTAACCTACAATACATTACTTTAGCACAATATGGTCTGGGATCTATGCTTGCTCTTCTCCCCTGTGTTTTATACTTAAGTGATATTGGATGGTGAGTCACTGGACCAATAGTAAAATGTTTCCTATCCATCAGGATTACCTTTAGAAATTAGGCCCTTTTTCTACATAAAATTATTTACAAGTCTTTCATGAGAAGGTGCTGCTAGTTTGTGATTAGTCATACAAAGTAAAATATCCAAAGTTCAATAGTTCACAGCTGAGATAGCACCAAAGGTGTTCGAAGCAATCTTTAAACTGGGAGGAGAGGCAAAGATATCGACAGATAGATATGCAGTAACCATGGCTGGGTTTGCAGGGTATATCCGTGCATGCAGTCAGGAGGTGCTGGGTATGATCAGCTCCCATGATTGCACAGCTTGCTAATTCCTGGTGTCCAGGCATGCACATAAGAGCAGCAACTTTGGCAAGGCAAGAAATTGGGCAGGCGATTGGAACCTCTACACTGTATCGCAACATTGACTGGGCATTAAAGGAGAGAAAATGGTAGCTGGAATATTTTCAAAACATTAAGAAATAGGAAGTCATTGACTCACTGCAAATTCATTTATTTGCTTGGCAGAAGGGGGAAAGATGGTGGAGTGTTACTGGATTAGTAATCCAGAGGCCAAGGCTAATGCTGTGGGGACATAGATTCAAATCCCACCACGGCAGCTGGTGGAATTTAAATGCATAGAATAAATCTGGAATATGAAGCTCGTCATCAGTAACAGCGACCAGGTAACCATTGTCGATTGCTGTAAAAACCCATCTGGTTCACTAATGTCCTTCAGGGCAGGAAATCTGCCGTACTCACCCGGTCTGGCCAACATGTTACTCCAGACCCTCAGCAATGTGGTTCCATCTGAAATAGTCTAGCAAATCCTCCGTTCTAGGGCAGTTAGGGATGGGCAACAAATATGTTTCTCTCAGCGACACCCACATCCCATGAAAGAATAAATAAAAAAGAAAATTGCATATGAATTTATTTTTCTATGTGGGGGGTAGGTTCAGTCAGTTTGTGGGTGACACCAAGATTGGCCGGGTGGTTAACAGTGAGGTTGAGTGTCTTGGGTTACAGGAAGATATAGACGGGATGGCCAAATGGGCAGATAAGTGGCAGGTGGAATTTAACCCTGAAAAGTGGGAGGTGATACACTTTGGAAGGAATAATTTGACAAGTAAGTACTCAATCTACGGCATGACACGAGAAACCTTTGAGGAACAAAGGGACCTTGTGTTTGTCCATCGATCTTTGAAGGCGGGCAGGTTAATAGGGCGGTGAAAAAGGCATCTCAAAAAACTTGCTTTGGAAACCGAGAAAGCAGGGAGGTCATGCTGGAGTTGTATAGAACTTTGGTGAGGCCACAGCTGGAGTACTGTGTGCAGTTCCTCTCACCGCATTATAGGAAGGATGTGATTGCACTGAATGGGGTGCAGAGAAAATTCACCAGGATGTTGTCTGGGATGGAACATTTAAGTTATGAAGAGTGGTTGGATAACCTTGGGTTGGAGCAGAGAAGACTGAGGGGCTACCTGATCAAGTAAAGAAGATTATGGGGGGCATGGGCGGGGTGGATAGGGAGCAGCTGTTCCCCTTGGTACACAAGTTCAAGGTGAATGGCAGGAGGTTGTAGGTGTGTGTGCTTGTGGAGAGGGGGGGGGGGGGGGGGGGGGGTCGGGGGGGGTGGAATGTGATGAAAATATAATTTTTTATAAACCCAGAGGGTGGTGACGGTCTGGAGCACTGCCTGGGAGGGAGGTGGAGGTGGGTTGTCTCACATCCTTTAAAAAATACCTGGATGAGCACTTGGCTCGTAATAACATTCAAGGCTGTGGGCCATGTGCTGGCAAATGGGATTAGGTGGGTAGGTCAGGTGTTTTTCATGTATCGGTGAAGACTCGATGGGTAAAAGAGTCTATTCTGCACTGTATGATTCTGTGATTCCTAATGCCCTTAAATTCCCGTTTAAAAAAAAAAGTTCTGCCTGGTACATTTCTTCTGGTGGGTCAGGTTTTGTGGTGTCATTCAGCTTGTAAGAAGTGAAGACAATTTGACTAAGAGAGGCGATCACCACAACGCAGATAGGAAGTGTCATTAAGCGTGGTGGTGGGTTTCTAACTACACTAGTCACCAAACCTCGCTACTCAGTAATCAGAGGAAAAAGAGACAAGGCTTAAATCACAGGAAATGGCCCAGCATGTAGAGAAGGGTTTAAACACCTTGGTGTGTGCAAGTTATGAGAACTGCAGACCAAAAGGCAAGTATTTTAGCAAGGTTGGAATCTGTATGTACCAAACACACACATACACTCCACTGCCCAAGTCTATCCAGACAGCTTAAGCACAACATTCAGGAGCCAAGGGTCCCAAATGTGCACACGGGCCAGTGCAGCCAGAACCATACAACTCACCAGCATGAAGTAACTAGACTGGACTTGATGTTAGCGGGTTCTCAGGTAGACAATATTGAGCACAAGCAGGCCACCATAAAATGCCGGTACCGGCACATAGTTGTGAGTTGTGCTTCATTTGGCAGCACTCTTACCCCGGAGTCAGAAGATTGCGAATTTAATGCCCATTCCAGAGACGTCAGTAAAAAAAATAGGCCGACACGCCAGTGCAGTATCGAGGGAATGCCACAGCTGTTGGAGGGTGACATGATAAACAGAGAGTCTGTCTGCCCTCCTAGGTGGATGTAAAGCATCCTCTGCCATTATGCTGATGAGGATCGGGAGAGTTATTCCTGGTGCCCTGGCCAACATTTATCCCTCAATCACAATCATCAAAACAAATGATCTGGCCATTACCGTATTGTTGTTTGTGAGAGCTTGCTGTGCACAAACTGGCTGTTGTATTTCCTACATTATTGATTGGCTGGTAAGGGTTTTGGGACAGGCCACGGTTGTGAAAGGTGCTATAGAAATGTAAATTCTTTCTTTCAAAGGGGTGAAGAAACAACATTGTTAAGACAGTTATTTCAAGCTACATTGTTGGCAGATGCTGGACTAACTCATAACCTAGTCCAAACTGCAAAGTCTCTTTTAATCATACCATGGGAGAGCGCTCGGTTAATAACTACAAAAGAGATTTCCTTAACCACAGCTAAACACAAAGCTTGTTGACCTTGGATGACCAATTCTGAAGGATAAAACATGAGGAATATAGGAAATGTAGTGGGAGTGTAAAAGGCAGATTAGAGGACACGATAAAATAGGAAAAGTTGAAGGAAATCACAAAATATAAATTTAGAGTACCCAATTCTTTTTTCCCAATTAAGGGGCAATTTAGTGTAGCCAATCCACCTACCCTGCACATCTTTGGATTGTGGGGCTGAGACCCACACATACATGGAGGGAATGTGCAAACTTCACACGGACAGTGACCCGGGGCGCATAATACTTTTTTAAAAAGTAAAACGATAATGAGAGACACACAGAAAGTGGCACAGAGGATGCAGGAGAGAACTGCACAAGGATGAAGGGAAAAGTCAAATTGTGAAGGATGAAGACATATTAAATATTTTGAAATAATGATGGAAAAGAAATGTTGGTGCATTAAAGCAATATGCAGAACAACAGATAAGAGGTAACTGCAGGAAAGGAATTAGTTCAGGACGTATCAACAGATCAAATTGGATACGTTCCAGGGCCTTATGGCATGCATCTTAAGACTGCTGAGTGATGCCAGTGAAAATATTGCTGTTATTGTTTAATCCTCCAATGTACAATTGTCGATTTAAAAATAAGACTATTTTTTTTAATCACAATTTGCCCCAGGGGTTTAAAAACATGATAGTCCAGTCTCTAGATGCACCCACACCATCACTCAAATATTAGACACAGATGAGGGGGGGAAAGCAATACAATTACAATTTATGACCGTTTCAGTCATCTTTCGTAGCAGGCCTGTAGTTTCTTAGTTATGTTGATACTTTAGTTGAAAGGTCTTGTAAAGTAGAGGAGTTCCAGCAAGCTATGAAGCCTCTTGTAATTGCCTTTCCAGTTGGTTTGTGCTCTGGTGAACTTGAAATTGGAACAGGTTGGGGAGAGTCCATCTCCCACCTTCAAAGGGGAGGTTGTTTAATACTTTGGTTGCTTAGCTGATGTGCAGCTGGTTCGATGGCTTTCGAATAGGTTCTGTCTCTAAGCAGCTTCCCAAATTTCTATTTTTATTTTTTTAAGACTACTAAATGATTTCCTCACTATTTGACTTAGACAACTTCAAAGTCCTTTTTCCAAAAAGGGGTTGCGTGTTGTCGTTTAACGTTTTGAAATTTGTCCAGTCTAGTTCGGATGAGACCATCATATTACAATGGAAGGTTGATGGGAATTCTTTCACATTCATCTAACACACATCGAGTTTCTATATTCCTTTTGTCCATGGTGAAACAACAGAAAGATGAGCTGGCTTGAATGTGAAAGCACTGTTGCTGATGGTCTACCTTTAAACAAAAGGGTGTGTGAATTCCCCGCATGGCTGTGAATATTCATATTTAATTAGGTATTTGCTTGAGATTTAGGTCTGTCTGGGGCTCACAAGTCAAATTTTCACATGACTTGCTGTTTGCTGATAAACTTTGCATTCAAAATTATTGCAATAATATATTGGAACATCACAAGATAACATTAGTAAATTAGTCAAGAACGATTAGCCTGATTTTGATAAAGGCAAGTTATAGTTGACAAATTAATTGATTTTTTTTCCTGAAGTGACTGATTGAAATGACAGAAAGTGCAACAGACATTTTATTTTCTTAATGGTGGAAGACTAGGTGCTGTGGAGGAGCAATTAGATTTGGGTGTCCATGTAGGCTAGTACAGATACCCAGGGACAAAAGGCCAACAGTATGTTGGCTTCTATTTCCAAGGGATTGTAATTCTGAACCAAGGAAGAAATGTTTCAGTAGTACAGGGCCTGGTTCATCTGGCGTAGCTGTGTTCAGCAGAGTGAAAGCAAAGATTAAAAATTAAATTATGACGACTTGTTCCATGATCTTGGTTTGTACTCCCTGGAGTTTAGGAGATTGAGAGCTGGTGATCAAATTGAGGTGCATTAAATGATAAAATAATTCGACAGCTCAGAAAAAGAGTCTATTTCCCCCATGGTACGGGGTGGGGGGGTTCAAACAAAGGGAAAATTAGCGTGGGGCAATTCCACAGGGACACCAGGAAGCACTCACCCTCCTACACAAACAGGGAATGGAAATTGGAATTCTCTTATCCATGTTGGGAATCATTTGAAATTTGCCAGATGAGGGGAAGGATATGGATCAAAGATGGGCAAATGGAGTTAAGATACACATCAGCAGTGATCTAAATAAGTGGTTGAAGAGGCTGGAGGGCTGGATGTCCTCCTCCTGTTCCTACACGCACTTACTTGCCACTTGAGAGATTAATGATTCTGTTGTTTTATTATGGCTTTTGGAGGGCCAGACTTTATAGAGAAGCTGCAAGTTATAGTTTCTCAGTCAATGCTGATTAGGGCCTTCCTACAATGCCCGAGGACAACATATTTGGTGTAAACAGCAGAATTATTTACAATGCTAACATTCTGCCAACAATAAAACCAGCCGTGCTACTCCCCTGTGGCAAATTGAATCAGCATCATATCAGTCAGTCATCAAGGAGGAGGGAGAGATTGGCTGATTGATGCTACACACAGGAAGGGAAGTTTGTGCGATCGATTGATTAACATGCCCTCAAGGACAGATGCCAAAAAGGAAAGGCTCCTTCCTCCCAGTTCCCCATGGTTTCACTGGTTCAGGAAGCAGCCACACCAAGTGGAGATTGTCTACTCTGTGAGGCCTGTATACCCAAATATCTCAAAACCTGCAAACTACCATAGCTAGGATAAGTAGATATTTAATTAAAATCAAGGACAGTCTTCCAGATAGTAATACATCAATGTGACCATTCAAACTATTTTAAAAACCACATGTTACAAGAAACTAAAAGTGAGGTCATTGCAACTGCTGTGGCATCAAATTGTTCCATTTTGGATGATACCAATTATTCTCATTTTATGAATGTTTGAAATGTGTCCACTCAAAGAAAGGGTTGGAGGGCAGAAAGTAAAGGCTGGGTGTACAAGAAACTTTCTCAGACTAAAAGGATGTTGTAGGAATCTGTAGCGGAGTCACTTTTATGAGACACACTAATGACTGGAGTTTCAGAATTTATGGGACAATATTATAGGACATGCACTGAGGAGACCCATTCCCTTGCTGGGAGATGGTGGGGTTTGGGGAGAAGATGGGAAAGTGTGGTTAGGATGTTAAAAGAGAGACTGCAGAGGACTTCAGGAAGCCAGACAACAGCAGTTTGTATTTATATAGCACCTTTAATGAAGGCAAATGCCCCAAAGCATTTTACAGGAAGGTTATCACATTAAATTTGACACGTACCACAAAAGGCGGTATTAGGAGAGATGACCAAAAGCTTGGTCAAAGTGCTAGGCTTTAAGAAGTGCCTTAAAGGAGGAAAGAGAAGCAGAGAAGTTTTGGGTGGGAATTCCAGAACTTCGGGTTTGGTCGGCTAGAGATACAACCACCAATCAGAGAGGAATTAGAATTGGGGATGCGCAAGAGGCCAGAATTGGAGGAGTGCAGATGTTTTGGGGTTGTGGCGCTGCAGGTGGTGAGAGAGAGAGAGAGAGAGAGAGAGAGAGAGAGTGGTGAGTCTATGGAAGGATTTGTAAATAAGGATAAGATTTTTTTTAATCAAGGGGTTGCCAGACAGGAGGCCAATGTAGATTGGGGAGTACAGGATGATGGATGAATGGGACTTGATGAAAGTTAAGATATGGGCAGCAGAGTTTTGGATGAGCTCAACTATACGGAGGATGCAAGGTGCAAGCCCAGCTAGGAGAGCATTGGAATAGTCAAGAATTTTCCACCTACGGAAGGGGAGGCTTGGTTGATTCTGACATGAAGCACACTGTCGCCATTTACTTCTTGATGCAAGTGCTCGGAACTCATTCAACACTTTCAGAATTGACATTCAACCCAAACTGACGAAGTTCAGAATTGAGAAGTGATATTTTAATGCAACTCTAGATCACAAGCTTACAGCACAGAGATACAGGTGGTACAGTGGCTAGCACTGCTGCCTCACAGTGCCAGGGACCTGGGTTAGTTTCTGGCTTTGGGTGACTGTCTGTTTGGAGTTTCCTCTGGATGCTTCGGTTTCCTCCCACAGTCCAAAAACGTGCAAGTTAGGTGGATTGGCCATGATCAATGTACAGGGTTAAGAAGATTGGGCGGGGGGCCTCGGTAGAGTGTTCTTTTGGAGGGACTGTGCAGACTCAATGGACCAAATAGCCTCCTGCTAAAACGTAGGGATTCTATGGACGCAGCCACCTAACTCACTGTACCTCTCCTGAAAAGGTCACCAAAAGCTTACCCAAGTCGCCCAATTACCATTTAATTTCAAACATGTATCCACATTTCCTTTGGAACCCAGTGACAAATTCTCCTTGGCATTTCATTTTCTATTGCAGCTCAAGAAAATCTCTCCCAACATCCACCCTCGTGTTTTTGATCATTTTACATCCCATCGTTATTCTCTTGCTGGCAAACAATTTCAAACAACTCTAGTAGGTCTCAATTTAACCATTTCTGTCATCATGAAAAGACTTTGGTGTTGAGAAAGTTTGTAAATTACACCTTGCAAATGACCCTGACATTTTGCTCAAAGTAGCACATAATTAATAATCCATCATAAACCATATTTAAAAGGACCAAATAACAGGAAAATCAATGCATGATGAGTGGATACATCTCCAGATTTCAAATACAATTTATTTCAAAAAAATTTAGAGTATCCAATTCATTTTTCCAAATAAGGGTCAATTTAGCATGGTCAATCCACCTAGCCTGCACATCTTTTGGGCTGTGGGGGCGAAACTCACGCAGACACGGGGAGAATGTGCAAACTCCACACGGACAGTGGCCCAGGGCCGAGATCGAAAGCTGGGACCTCGGTGCCGTGAGGCAGCAAGGCTAACTACTGCGCCACCCTCAAATACAATTTTAAAGTAATATTTTAATCTCTATTTTTCTTCAATTTAAAACAAGCCCGCTAAAGAGCTGGCTTTTGAAGCAGACCAAGGCAGGCCAGCAGCACGGTTCAATTCCCGTACCAGCCTCCCCGAACAGGCGCCGGAATGTGGCGACTAGGGGCTTTTCACAGTAACTTCATTTGAAGCCTACTTGTGACAATAAGCGATTTTCATTCATTCATGTCATGTAAGTTCACAGTTGCAAATCCGATCATGGAATCTAAGGCGATAAATAGGGAACGATTCAGGTTCAGACTGTTTACTATCCATGAAATAAAAGAAAAAAGGATTACTGGCACATGTGTCCAAAGATCAACACAGCCCAGTTAATATCAAACGGACACTGCCGAAAAATACAGCCCGGTTAATGTCAAACCGACACCCGGTTAATATCAAACCGACATCGCTGAAACACAGCCCATCTAACATCAAACCGAGACCGCTGAAACACAGCCCGGTTATCAAACCAACACCGCTGAAACACAGCCTGGTTAACATCAAACCAACACCGTTGAAACACAGTCCGGTTAACATCAAACCAACACGGTGGAGAAACCCAGCCCGGTAAATGTCAAATTGACAATGTGGAGAAACACAGCCACTCACTGTTGAGAAACACAGCTGGTTAATATCAAAAGAACACTGTTGAGAAACACAGTGTCAAACCGACACTGTGGAGAAACACAGCCCGGTTAATGTCAAACCGACACTGTGGAGAAACACAGTCCAGTTAATGTCAAACCGACACTGTGGAGAAACACAGCCCGATTAATATCAAACCGACACTGCTGAAACACACAGCCCGGTTTATATCAAACCGACACTGCCTAAAAACATAGCCTGGTTAATATCAAACCGACGCTGCCAAAAATACACAGCCCAGTTAATATCAAACCGACCCTGCTGAAAATCACAGCACTGTTAATATCAAACCGACCCTGCTGAAAAACGCAGCACTGTTAATATCAAACCGACCCTGCTGAAAAACACAGCACTGTTAATATCAAACCGACCCTGCTGAAAAACGCAGCACTGTTAATATCAAACCGACCCTGCTGAAAAACGCAGCACTGTTAATATCAAACCGACCCTGCTGAAAATCACAGCACTGTTAATATCAAACCGACCCTGCTGAAAAACGCAGCACTGTTAATATCAAACTGATGCTGTTGAAAAATACAGCCCGATTAATATCAAACCGACCCTGCTGAAAAACACAGCACTGTTAATATCAAACCGACCCTGCTGAAAATCACAGCACTGTTAATATCAAACCGACCCTGCTGAAAAACACAGCACTGTTAATATCAAACCGACCCTGCTGAAAAACGCAGCACTGTTAATATCAAACCGACCCTGCTGAAAAACGCAGCACTGTTAATATCAAACCGACCCTGCTGAAAATCACAGCACTGTTAATATCAAACCGACCCTGCTGAAAAACGCAGCACTGTTAATATCAAACTGATGCTGTTGAAAAATACAGCCCGATTAATATCAAACCGACCCTGCTGAAAAACACAGCACTGTTAATATCAAACCGACCCTGCTGAAAATCACAGCACTGTTAATATCAAACCGACCCTGCTGAAAATCACAGCACTGTTAATATCAAACCGACCCTGCTGAAAAACACAGCACTTAATATCAAACCGACCCTGCTGAAAAACACAGCACTGTTAATATCAAACCGACCCTGCTGAAAAACACAGCACTGTTAATATCAAACCGACCCTGCTGAAAAACACAGCACTGTTAATATCAAACCGACCCTGCTGAAAATCACAGCACTGTTAATATCAAACCGACCCTGCTGAAAAACACAGCACTGTTAATATCAAACCGACCCTGCTGAAAAACACAGCACTTAATATCAAACCGACCCTGCTGAAAAACACAGCACTGTTAATATCAAACCGACCCTGCTGAAAAACACAGCACTGTTAATATCAAACCGACCCTGCTGAAAAACACAGCACTGTTAATATCAAACCGACCCTGCTGAAAAACGCAGCACTGTTAATATCAAACCGACCCTGCTGAAAATCACAGCACTGTTAATATCAAACCGACCCTGCTGAAAAACACAGCACTGTTAATATCAAACCGACCCTGCTGAAAAACACAGCACTGTTAATATCAAACCGACCCTGCTGAAAAACACAGCACTGTTAATATCAAACCGACCCTGCTGAAAAACGCAGCACTGTTAATATCAAACCGACCCTGCTGAAAAACACAGCACTGTTAATATCAAACCGACCCTGCTGAAAAACACAGCACTGTTAATATCAAACCGACCCTGCTGAAAAACACAGCACTGTTAATATCAAACCGACCCTGCTGAAAAACGCAGCACTGTTAATATCAAACCGACCCTGCTGAAAAACACAGCACTTAATATCAAACCGACCCTGCTGAAAAACACAGCACTGTTAATATCAAACCGACCCTGCTGAAAAACACAGCACTGTTAATATCAAACCGACCCTGCTGAAAAACACAGCACTGTTAATATCAAACCGACCCTGCTGAAAAACACAGCACTGTTAATATCAAACCGACCCTGCTGAAAAACACAGCACTGTTAATATCAAACCGACCCTGCTGAAAAACACAGCACTGTTAATATCAAACCGACCCTGCTGAAAAACACAGCACTGTTAATATCAAACCGACCCTGCTGAAAAACACAGCACTGTTAATATCAAACCGACCCTGCTGAAAAACACAGCACTGTTAATATCAAACCGACCCTGCTGAAAATCACAGCACTGTTAATATCAAACCGACCCTGCTGAAAAACACAGCACTGTTAATATCAAACCGACCCTGCTGAAAAACACAGCACTGTTAATATCAAACCGACCCTGCTGAAAAACACAGCACTGTTAATATCAAACCGACCCTGCTGAAAAACGCAGCACTGTTAATATCAAACCGACCCTGCTGAAAAACGCAGCACTGTTAATATCAAACCGACCCTGCTGAAAAACACAGCACTGTTAATATCAAACCGACCCTGCTGAAAAACGCAGCACTGTTAATATCAAACCGACCTTGCTGAAAAATACAGCACTGTTAATATCAAACCGACCCTGCTGAAAAACGCAGCACTGTTAATATCAAACCGACCCTGCTGAAAAACACAGCACTGTTAATATCAAACCGACCCTGCTGAAAAACGCAGCACTGTTAATATCAAACCGACCCTGCTGAAAAACACAGCACTGTTAATATCAAACCGACCCTGCTGAAAAACACAGCACTGTTAATATCAAACCGACCCTGCTGAAAAACGCAGCACTGTTAATATCAAACCGACCTTGCTGAAAAATACAGCACTGTTAATATCAAACCGACCCTGCTGAAAAACGCAGCACTGTTAATATCAAACTGATGCTGCTGAAAAATACAGCCCGATTAATATAAAACCGCCTTTCTTTGACCGACAATATGTGTCAACATCACTTCATAATGTCAAATCCTCCTTTCCGGAAATAGGGACTTTTATTTAATTTTGAAGTTTTAGTAAAGTCTGAGAAAATGTGTATACAAACATATGAATTAGGAGGAGGCCATCGAGTATGAATTAGAAGGCCATCGAGCTTGCCCCACCATTCAATAAGATCATGGATGATCTGATTCTAACCTCAACTTCACTTTCCCACTTATCACCCCCTTGTTAATCAAGATTCTCTCTAGCTCTGCCTTAAAAATATTCAAAGACTCTGCTTTTATTGTCTTTTAAGGTAGAGTCCCAGAGACGTATGGCTCTCAGAGAAACATTTTTCATCGTATCTGTCTTAAATGGCCGACACCTTATTTTTAAATAGTGACTGCCTTAAACATTGTAATTGAACCATTGAGCTTTTTTTTTGTTTGATAAAGGGCTTTATAAATGTGTAACATGCATCAAAATAAATAATTCGAAACCTTATTTGGACCAGAGAAGCTTCATGTTTTATACAAGGTTGGTTTTTCAAAAGTTAATTCAACCCAT
Source organism: Scyliorhinus torazame (assembly GCF_047496885.1). Lineage (NCBI taxonomy): Eukaryota > Metazoa > Chordata > Chondrichthyes > Carcharhiniformes > Scyliorhinidae > Scyliorhinus > Scyliorhinus torazame. The sequence continues at coordinate 286,635,471 of NC_092707.1, read as the reverse complement.
TGCTGCTGCCACTCATTCAGAATATCTTCGATGGCCCTAAGCTGTTGTCAATATTTGTACGGTTACTGCCTTAAATTAACTGCCAAAGTTCAAACAAACAATATAATGCACACAATGTACCTGCTTCGAACACTAAATTATTTTCAGTTCTCTTACAGCACAGAGAGAATCAGTGGTGTTGGTTATTGAAAACTATTGGCTTGTGGCCTGAAGCCATAATATAGATTATTACTAACCAGTACTGTCCTTATAAAGACAATTTTCACAACAAATTAACATGTGCATGGCTCGATAGAATATCGGGCCATTTTGTACAAAGTGTTGTTCACAATCCAGCATTCTGACAAAAACCTGATGATCAGTTCTATAGAATAAATCAAGTATGTCAACTCTTGTGCAACATTGAACGACCATGAATGTAGTAGTAATAATAATAATCTTTATTGTCACAAGTAGGCTTACATTAACACTGAAATGAAGTTACTATGAAAAGCCCCTAGTCACCACATTCCGGCACCTGTTCGGGTACACAGGGAGAATTCAGAATGTCCAAAATACCTAACAGCACATCTTTCAGGACTTTGTGGGAGGAAACTGGAGCACCCGGAGGAAACCCACGCAGACACGGGGAGAACGTGCAGACTCCGCACAGACAGTGACCCAAGCTGGGAATCAAACCTAGGACCCTGGCGCTGTGAAGCAACAGTGCTAACCACTGTGCTACCGTGCCGCCCATACTTGTAAATTTAAACAGAGCACTTTGCACAAATTAAAAAATTAATATAAAATTTGGATTAATACTTCATCGCAAATTCATGGGAGTGACTCATTCATAAAAACGAGAACATGATAGAGTGTAATACAAGGAGAAATCAACTCCACTTCCAAGAATTTCTAAACAATTACACAAAGATTCGGCCTTATCACGGGAAGACAAAATAAAACTTTTGCATCCTGTACAGTCAATGGTATCACATCCAACGACAAATTAAAACCCAAGGAACTCTTAACAAACATCAGATAACGGTGTAAAAATATTCCAGACATGGATTAAAATGGAGGCCTCCACTTTGCAAATCATATCGTCAAACCACATTGCCATGGCTCACTCAAAGAACCAACTTTTCTTCAGATCTTGAAACGCAAAAGTTTATTTTTACAATAAAGGGTGTGAAGAGGGAGGATATAAGAAATGAAGTGAGCACAGTGGCCAACTGAGAAATCAACAGCCTGATGCATGCTATCCCTTTGTGTCATCAGAACTGTTACTGTATAGTGGGATGGAAGAAATGAGATGGGAAAGAGGGAGGAGGGCATTATGTACAGGTGAGGAGGCTAACCTCAAAAAGAGGAGACTGGACAGGAGGGCTAGGAATGCTTTGATGGGTGCACACTGTATAAAATAACACCCACAATATCTCACATTAGTCATTTAATATTAAAAAATGGTTACTCACCTACAAAAGGGATTTGTTTTGGATTTTTGGGAAACAATTATCTCCAGAGTGAACATAAGTAGAAATAGGCTATAGTTCCAGTCTTCAATGAGATCGTGGGTGAACTTCTATCACAATTCCACTTTACTGTTCTGTCCCATGATCCCATAGTGTCCACCTTGGACATACTCAAAGATTGAGCATCCAACTTGCTGGGCTAGAGAACTCCAAAAATTCACAACTCCCTGCATGAAGAATTTCTCCTCACGTCAGGCCCATATGGCCTCGTCAAACTATGACCCCTCATTCCCGACTCTCCAGCCACAGGGGACACAGCGTCTCGGCATCTATCATCAATCTTCCAAAGATTTCATACATTTCGATGAGATCACCTCAAATTCTTCTAAACCTCGGAGAATAAAGACCTAGTCCATTCAATCAAGAGTGAAGACTGATTCAGGAAAACGTTTAAAATTCCAGCTCAGAATACAGATTTAATAAGGAGTCAGCTAGGATGCTAAATAAAATGATTCACTATTGCACAGAGCAACAATTCATTTCCCATCGATGGCATCTAACCCCAGAACCAAGGAGGTAAATGGCAATATTAATAATATACGGAGCATGGTTTCCCCCCCGTTAATCACTACCCGGATGAGCAAGAGAAAATGAGAATAAAATATCAATTTGAAAATACTGCAGTCCGGTTTATATTTAGAAAATACTTCTTGACCAATCATGAATCTAAACTTGAGGTCAGAACACAGGTATTTGAAAAACTTTCTGGATCCTAATTTAAGGTTTTTATTCTTAATTAATAAGCAATATATGTTGGTGGTTGGTAGTCAAGAGAAAGAACACACTGGAAGAAACGGTCACAAAATAAACCTGGTCATCCCTTTAAAAAGAATGCTTTTCATTGGGTTTCATGAACAGGGACTATCGGTGCCACAGTTAATGGGGAAAGACCCATTCATCAGCCTAGAACTTTGCCCAAACAAAACATCAGCAGCTGAATAGGGAAAATGTAAAAAAGAGAAGCAGAACATCGTTTAACAAATTATACTTCATTGGTAAAGTTCTTCAAAATGTATTTAAATACAGTCCAATTCCTTGTAATCACTTACGAATTTTCATTTCATTACAGCCTTCCTCCAATTACTTTAAAACTTCTAATTCAAGGTAAGCATGAGGACTTATTTTGTGTTTCAGAAAAAATAACAGCACTGAGTAAAACTAGACTGTCCTAGGTAACAAAGCTTTTGGGTCAGTGTTTCTCACTTCACAACATCAGAAACAACCTCGCCTAACCCTTTAGGGGTTTTTCTAGAAGCCAGTAGCTACATTCCTGAACTTCCAGCTGTTGTGCTCATCAGGAAGGCAAACTACACTAGGAAACGAGGCTTCCTCATAAGGTGTCGCCTCTCTCCTTCCCAACTTCTCTCTCGATTTAGAAAATCTATACAATACCAAATCCTATAACACTTGGGTTGTCAAAGCAGAATCAAACCATTCTGATCCACTCAATGACAAAACTAATTGATCTATTTTTAAAAATTAAACGCCACAGCTTTAAGACATTTTTTCAATACTTTGCTCGCTTGTCATAGAATAACTAATTATAGAAATATGTTAATATGCATAGTCATAAACTGAAGACATGTCAAGTTAGCATGATGACACAGTGGTTAGCACTGCTGCCTCACAGTGCCAAGGACCAGAGTTCAATTCTGATCTTGGGTGGCGTGTGGACTTTCTCTCAGTGTCTGTGTGGGTTTCCTCCGGGAGCTCCGGTTTCCTCCCATAGTCATAGAATTTACAGTGCAGGAGGCCATTCGGCCCATCGAGTCTGCACCAGCCCTTGGAAAGAGCACCCCCTTTAAGCCCTCACTTCCAACTTATCCCCATAACCCAGTAACCCCACCTAACCTTTTTGGACACGAAGGGGCAATTTAGCATGGCCAATCCGCCTAACCTACACATCTTTGGACCATGGGAGGAAATCGGAGCACCCGGAGGAAACCCACGCAGACACAGGGAGAATGTGCAGACTCTGCACAGACAGTGACCCAAGCCGGGAATCGAACGTGGGACCCTGGAGTTGTGAAGCAACTGTGCTAACCACTGTGCTACCGTGTCGCCTAGTCTAAAGATGTTAGGTGGATTGGCCATGCTAAGTTGTTCTTTAGTGTCCAAAGGTTAGGTGTGATTCCAGGGATAGGACAGGGGACTGGGTCGAGGTAGGGTATTCGTTTGGCGGGTTGGTACAGACTCAATGGGCTGAATGGTCTCCTTCTGCACTGGAGCAGCTGACCTGTTATACTAGCGCTGGTTAACTCACAGACCAATCAGCATGAGGGAACAATTATCCCCAGCTGGAGAGTCCCATGCAGGGTTATAGCACCCGTCCCCCGCAAGCCTGAAAACTCACTCTAAAACAACCATGGAGGGGACAAAAGAAAAGATCGAGGAGGACAAAGAGGACAGTTCAACAAACCGCAAATGACCAGATAACAATTTTTTAAAAGCGTTTTGGGCCCCAACAAGTCGCCACAAAACAGGGAATCAGGACCGACCGGCATACCCCCTGCCGAGCATTACATCCAGCCAACATCCCCACTAACCATACAAAGAGCAAAGTCATTAACAGCTGAGCCTGAGAACGGTGTCTGACCCATCGAACCAAGGCCTTACCGACACCGCATAACTTTCAGCCACAGGGGACCCGGGGTCATCAGACAATGCTCAACACTCCACCCCAGATGCCCCCAAAATGCCTGCCACAACATCACCGTACAAAACAGGGGAATTAACCACGCCCAAAAGCTATCGCCCCAGAATTTGTACAATACCAATTAATTCAGGCACATCACAGCGAAAAAAAAAACATCGGGTCCGCACCCCCAACAGTGTCTGTAGGCCCAAAACTTGCAGCCATGTGGAACACCAGTACCCATGTAAAATACCGCTGTAGTCCATCTCGTAGTCCCAATAATCATGGAACAGTCTTTCAAAATCAACAGCACACTCAAACCGAAACAACAGTCCAAAAGGGCAGCGGCCAACTCCAATAAGGACTCCCCAGTAAACCATTCTACCACAGCACGCCAGCATCGTAAAAAGGCCGCAAATTGAATACGGATGAAATGTTGCGTGACTATCACCAGAAGTCGCTCTGATGAGGTCACCGCCAGTACTGCCAGATACATCAGACCCTGAAACTCTCCCAGCACATGTGCTCCACAAGCCTGCATCAATCCTCGACCGGCTCTCACCTGCCGTTTCAATACAGGTTCCAAAAGAGGGTCTCACAGCAACGAGAAGTCCGTACCTCAGTTCACACTGTTAAAAAAAATTGGGGTAAGGCGGGCGACAGCTCCAATTCATCCTCGTCACCAGTGAAGTAAACAGCAAAGGAGTCCAAAGAGTTCATAATAAAAACATTTATTCAGCATAACAGCTGTATTTACACAAGACCAGGTTACACATCTCAGGGTCCTCACTCCTTTCTGTTATACTACTGCTAGTTAACTCAGTCCAATCAGCACAAGGGAATGATCATCCTCAGCTGGATGAGTCCCATGCAGTTTATAACAGAATTTAAACGGTGATCAGAGAAATTTCAACATGGTGTTGCAATTAATCAGTTAGATATTTATACTGCATTTAATAAAATGTATATTGTAATTTATAAAATGTATAAGTTATTTAATTAATATGAAATCTGTGTGTTGCTGGCTTTTACTTTATTCCATTGGTCATTTTTGGATTTGACTTGCTTGCATGTCAACCCGTTGAAAACATTTACCTGTGCAGTTGACCCCGTAACTTTTAGCCTAATTCGTTGGTCTCAGAACATTGACTTTTCTTGATTGAGTATGCACAGAAGACAAAACAGCAATGAGAAAGACCACTCTTCACAAACGTATCTTACAATTAGTCCCACACCCAAACAGATAACTATTTCACAAACAAAGAAAATATTGTATTTAAGTGCAATACAATAAAATCGAAAAAAAATCCAGTTGCACGTTCCATCAAATTTCTGCGACTATTAAGTCAGCAGAATCCAAAGCAGCCTTTGTTAATCCCAGATCAGAACTTGGTGACTTTTAAAATCAGTTTTCAAAACCTTCAATCTCTCTGCCTCCTTACTTCTCCCCACGTTTGATATAAAGCAGAATCAGAAAAATAAAGATTTGAGAGTCGAGGCGGCAGGACCGAATTAGGAACGTGAGGCAGCCGAAATGGTGGGACTGAGGGCAGAGTGTGAAGCAGCTGGAGCAGTGAGACTGAGGTTAGTGCTTGAAGCCGGTACACAGCGGGGCTCGGCCCAGAACACGAGGCAGCCGGAGCAGCAGATCTGGGCCCAGAATACAAGGCAGCTGAAACTGCGGAGCTGGGACCGGAGCATGAGGTAGCCGAAACTGCGAAGCTCGGTCCAGAGCATGGGTCAGGCTCAGTGGGTAGGGCCTGAAATTATGATTGTCATGTTGGGTGTTCTGATGCACAAATGATCCAACACGGCTGTAGATGGTACAACTCTGTTTTATTGTCTAATCAACGGTAACAACTAACTGGCTTGGGTACGTGCTTCACCAGCTAACCTGTGGACCCAGCCCTATCACTATCTTAGTGAGGCACTCTGCACATGGTCTATGTCTGAGTGGCGCGCTGTGAGCTCTGTGCTATCTCCTGGTAGAATGAGCGGGAACTGTGGTGTTCCCTGTTTTATAGTGCGTGTGCTCTCACTGGTGATTGGCTGCGATGTTATGTGTGTGCTGGTTGGTCCAACTACCTGTCCATCAGTGTGTGTGTGATTGCACCATGATATGCTGATGTGGCTTTCATGACAATGATGATGGCGGATAAGCAGGGAGGGAGAAGAGACCCCCTGTTAGGATAGATACATGGGGGCAGAATGGTGGTGCAGTGGTTAGCACTGCTGCCTCATTGTGCCAAGGTCCCAGGGTTGATCCTGGCTCTGGGTCACTGTCCGTGTGGAGTTTGCACATTCTCCCAGTGTCTGCGCGGGTTTCGTCCCCACAACCCAAAGATGTGCAGCTTAGGTGAATTGGCCATACTAAATTATTGACCATGCTAAATTGCTCCTTAATTGGAAAAAAATGAATTGGGTACTCTAAAAATTTTTTAAAAGGATAGTTACATGGAACGAGGGGGGTTGGGAGGTCTAGTGAAGAGATCCAGGGTGCTTGCACATTTGAAAAGTTTGAAAGCAGATGTGGCGATGCTGTAGGAGATTCACTGGAGGGTGAAGGATCAGATGAGGTTTAGAAAGGGGTGGGTTATTGTTAGCCAGGTGTTTCACTCTGGTTTTGATAGGAGGGCGCAGGGGGTTGCGGTCCTGGTGAATAAAAGAGTGACTTTCCAAATGGAGAAAGTTATGGCAGATCTGGGCGTTAGGTACGTAATAGTGACAGGAGCATTGGGAGGGAGGTGGCATTGGTAAGCATGTTTGGTCCCAACTGGGATGATGCAGGATTTGTAAAGGTCTGTGGGGCCATCCTTGACTTGGATTCACATGAATTGATAGTGGTTGGAGACTGGAACATGGTGCAGGAGCCAAAATTGGACAGGTCACGACTGCGATCGCTTACCCAGTCAGGGGGAGCGAAGACTTTGGTTGGGCTAATGGTGGAAATGGGAGGAGTGGACCCTTGGAGGTTCTTGCACCCGGGGGAGCGGGGTATTCTTTCTTCTCTTCAGCTCATAAGGCCTATTCGCGGATAGATTTTTTGTGGTGGGGAAGTCGCTGTTGGCCAGGATCAAGGGGTTGGAATATTCGGCAATTGCGATATCGGACCATGCGCCGCTGTAGCCACCTAAATTGGCCAACTCCCGATTTAAAATGGCGAACGGCAAAGGCTGATGGGAAAGTCAGCCAACACAGACAGAAACCAGCAGGTGCAGGTTTGCTGTGTATTTAACTCTGCAAAAAGCCAGACAACATCGATACCAGCGACCATCAGCATAACAATGTAGCAGCCATCTACATACTGATGAGCAATCCCCAGGAACATTAAGTAACATTTGGGACACACAAAGCAAAGCCAGACTCCCCGGCGCCAGCAGGAGCCAACACAATGAGGTGAACGAACACCTCAAGACCGCCCATTGATCAGGGAACCCCTCCAGTCTTGGAGAAATCGAACCAAGCGATTGGGACAAAGTCAAATCACTTGGGACCAGGTACAGGGTCTGCCCCGAAAGGCTGGAAGCCCCTGGGGACTATAAGAGTTAAGCCCCAAGTTCAAATCGGTTTCTCTTCAACTCTCTCTCTTCGTCCCGCCCGGGTCACCCAGCAACACGGACCAACATTGACCGTGACCGGTGCAGTGACCACCGACAGAAGTAAGTCGTAATTCAACGCTCGCTACGAGATAGGCGCTCCTAGCTACCAATCCGTACCAACTTCGAATCACGCAGACTCAGAACCCGAACGAAAGGCCATTTGTTCCCCTGACCTGGTGGGCCAGTCCAAAGTTAAGTATAGGCCTGTTAGTTGTAGAAGTAGCTTAGACGTAGAATTTGTGCATGAGTAGCTATTACGGTGTATAATAAATGTGCTTTGATTTGAATCTTACTAATCGGTGTATTGAGTTATTGATCACTACTTGGACTCGAACCTCGTGGCGGTATCATAAAGATACCTGGCGACTCGAGAGCAAAGGTAATAAAACAGAGCAATTGAACCAACCGGAAAGTTGGCAACATTATTTGGCGACTCTGGTGGGACCCGATCTAGAAGTGGCATAACCACTCCGGCAGAACCCAGAATTTGATTTAGAGATCCAATTGGGAACAGAAAACCACAAGCGTTCAAGCACTTCTGATCAATACTCAGAATTCAGAAGTGTGTGTATGCATGCGTAACTAACAGGGCGATAAGGTAAAACTGATAGATTTTTTGTTGCGACAAAACTGTCGGCAGTTTGTATTTCGGAAAGTAGCGAAATCCGTACCCGTATTTACAGCACCACCTTAATACCCCGGTCCCAAATTTGAAGAGCAGCATTTGGATAGGAAAGATGGCAATGCAGGCAATGCAACGCCTCATGAACGCAGAAGAATTTGCGGTCACAGCAGTAGAGTGGGACAGTGTCCCATTTGGGAGGAAGAAATCAGGAAGTACCTCAAAGGGAAAGGATGGCCCCTTTAGAGTGAATTCTGTGACAACGAGGAATCGGGCCCCGGGAGTATAGGACATACTTGGTGGGAGAACCCGAGCGAGATCCACAAAGAGCTTAGGGAAAGCTCACAAGCCGATGGCAATCGTGTCCTGCTTGGCACAGTTGCGAGGCACAGAGGAGGTAGTTAGGACGCTCCGGAAAGAAGTAGAAGGCATACATCGAATGAGTAAGGTCGATGTAAGCGAGGTAGAAAGAGAGAACTTAGAATTGAGGAAGAAGTTGGCTGCAAAAGACGGAGAGGTGGAGGATGCCAGAAGGGCACACCAGTCTTGTCTGGCGCACTTAAGCAGCTTCCAGTCCCAATATGAAAAGGCCTATCAGGACACGCAACGTGCAGTCCTGGTACGTGAAGAAACAGAGAAGCAGGTAGAAGCATTGCAGAGACAGTGTGGTGGCCTGAAGGCAGCGTTAAGAGCACTCCATGCTGCCACCACAGAGCAAAGACAAAGCTCACAAGACCACGCAAAGTGCCGGAAGCTGATTGCAGAGCTGCAATCTCTGCTTTCAGTTCAAAAAGGATTCCAGGAAACCTTTGGAGCAAAATTAGATGAGGAAGACGGCCCTGATTGGCAAGAGTTGAATGAGACAGCGCAGAGATATGTTCAGGGAACATGTGTGTAGGGAAAGCCCCAGAAGAGAAAAGCGCCCCAACCCCCCACAGAGCAGATAGTTCAAGCTCCAATTAACCCAGTAACCACCCACCGCACAGCCACATCGGACGATGCGGAATTTCTATACTCCACCCCCTTAACAGTGACCCAATTACAGGACGCGTGCGATAAGATCACACCGTTCCTCCCCACCTCCGACCCCCACCATTTCTTTGCCAGAGTAAAGCAGCAGGCGACCATGTACGGCCTGGATGAACGAGAGCATGTAAAGCTCACAGTTTTAAGTTTAGATCCTTCAGTCGCAGCAGCCCTTCCCGACCCACAGAATGTAGGAGGAGGCACCCTTGCAGAAATGCATACCGCGATCCTGGATGCGATCGGGTATACCCGGGGTGACCCCGTAGATGGCCTCAACAAATGCAGGCAAAAGAAAGCCGAGCACCCCACAGCGTTTGCTAGACGCCTGTGGATCCACTTTACAGCAGTCTTTGGAGACGTAGACCGTGCCCATTTGTCCCCAGACAACATGGCCAAATGGACCCGCACCCTTATCTCCCATGCCACAGAAACAGGACAGAAAGCTTGCGCCAATTATGATCCCTCAGGAGGCTCATAACGAGAAGTGGGTAGTAAAAAGATTGTCCCACGCTTGGGAGCAATCTGTACAAAACAAACCAGCAGTTAAAATTCCCGAGGAAAAGCAGGCAGAAGCAGATATAAAGGCAGTTACAACACACCAGAACCCCGCATGGGTAAATGAAGGAAAGAACAGCCCTCCACCCAAGTCACAGGAGTGTTACAACTGTGGACAGTTGGGACACTTTGCATAAGAGTGCAATGCCCCTAGAAAGCCGCAGAGAGCCCAGCAGACGGGCACTCTAAGTAAGAAGAAGACAGAGCCCATTCATAGTGTTAGCGCCCGTTCAGATTAGACGGACCTGACCGGAATGGACTGACGGTGTTCGGGCTCCCCCAGTTGGGTCTGCGACACCCTTTGGGATAGGTCCAGGCGACCAGTAGTTGCAGCGAAAATTCAGGGACAGCCCATCAAATTTCTATGGGACACAGGAGGGTCCCGCACCACAATATATTCCTCCACCCTGTTTCAAAAAGACATGTGGACCACTACAGCCACTATCACCCTCAGCGGTTTTACAGGCCACTCACAGCAGGGACACATCACAGCCCCTGTACCCATTCAAATCAGAACCATCACCACCAAGCACCCCGTGGTTTTAGTTGACCTACCCCACACAGCAGAACACATTCTGGGAATCGATTTTATGAATTCCCACAACTTGATCCAGTCAACCAGTGTGTCTGGAAAATGACAAAGTCTGCAAGAGCCCCCGCAATGCACAACATAGGAGAATACGCGAACAAAATTAGCCCCGTAGGCGAATTTTGGTTCAACCCGAGCACGCTTAGCACGGACAAGCAGGTTAGGGCAGTTCTGCAAAAGAACAGGGCAGCATTCACGACCCACAAACACGACTGTGGCCGGATGACTGGCTCCGTACAGATCACAGGACCTGACCCTAGACCCCCAAAACAATATGGATTTCCCCAAGAGGCAGAGGGAGAAATCTCAAAGGTAATAGATAGCTTATTAGAGCAGGGCGTACTTAGATCAGTAGCCTCCACTAATAATGTCCCGATTTGGCCAGTGAGAAAGCCCGATGGATCATGGCGACTGACCATCGATTACCGGGAACTCAACAAAATCACCCCGCAGCAGCCCCCACAGTAGCAACAAGTCCCGAGACCATGCTCAAGCAGGGACTCAATTCCCGATTCTTTACGGTTTTGGATGTCAGTAATGGATTCTGGTCCAGTCCATTGGCAAAGGCATGCCAGTACAAATTTGCCTTCACTTTTAAAAATCAGCAGTACACGTGGACATGCCTGCCACAAGGATTCCACAACTCCCCCTCCACCCTGGTTTAGCACACTGGGCTAAATCGCTGGCTTTTCAAGCAGACCAAGGCAGGCCAGCAGCACGGTTCGATTCTGGTACCAGCCTCCCTGAACAGCGCCGGAATGGGGCTTTTCACAGTAACTTCATTTGAAGCCTACTTGTGACAATAAGCGATTTTCATTTCATTTTCATTCATTTTCCACCGACAGCTGGCAAATGGTTTAGCCAAATTTTCTCGCCCCGAATGTCTGGTTCAGTACGTAGACGACCTACTACTGCAGACAGACACCAAGGAAGAGCACATTGAGCTTCTGTCCGAACTCCTGGAACTCTTACACTCAATTGGTTGTAAAGGTAACCCCAAAAAGGCCCAGATTTTGGAAGATAAGGTGATATATTTGGGTACAATTATCACACATGGTAAACGCGAGATCGAGCATAAAAGGATTGACTCGATTGCTAAATTGCTCCTTCCCCAGAACGTTTCAGCCCTCCGGTCGTTTTTAGGACTGGTTGGCTCCTGCCGAAACCACATTGACGGTTTCGCCAGCAAGGCAGCGCCCCTCTCAGACCTCCTAAAGAAACGAGCCCCCTGGGAATGGTTTCCACAGCATACGGATGCTGTGGACTCTTTAAAACAGGCACTCATAGCAGCCCCCGCACTACAAGTTCCAGACCCGCTTTCCCCTTACGCTATAGAGGTAGCAACCGTAGACCGCACCCTTTCGGCCGTGCTCCTCCAGGAACGGCACGAACAGTTAAGGCCCGTAGCTTACGCCTCCAGAATTTTAGATGGTGTGGAGCAGGGATTTTCAGCCTGCGAGAGGCACCTGCTCGCAGTATTTTGGGCAGTTCAGTATTTTTCGTACATTACCGCACTGAACCCCATCACAATCCTCACAGAACACACCCCCACCCAACTTTTACTGGACAGATGACTCAAGGACGGTACAGTCAGTCAAATAAGAGCAGCCAGATGGACCCTTCTCTTGCAGGGACGGGACATCATTGTTAAACGGACAAAGACCCACACTTTTTTAGCCGACAACCTACAGTACCCCGGAACCCCCCATGAATGTGAAATTACCTCTCCACACCACAACACAGGCCCCTTTATTGCGAAAACACCCCCCAGAAAGATAGGTAGTTCAACCCAGAGTCCCCAGCACACAGACACGTGTGAGCCCATAAGGATATATGTGGATGGATCTTCCACAGTATTGGATGGGAAGCGCATAACAGGTTGCGGTATTTATGTCGAGGATGCGCAGGGACGCGCCCTAGAAGAAATCGCAATAAAACTTCCAGGACACTTAGGTGCGCAGGCAGCAGAACTTGCGGCCATCGCGTATATAGTGGAACACCCAGATTCCTTCCCCAGCCCAGCAGACATATACTCAGACAGCCTCTATGTCTGCAACAGCCTTACGGAATTCCTGCCCCTGTGGAAAGCAAGAGGATTTGTTTCCGCAGACGGGAAACCCCTCCTCTCAGCCCCATTACTCCGTCACACCTTAGAGAGAGCACAGAACAGGACTTTTGGGAGAGTCAAAGTTCGCAGTCACCATCATTCCTTCCCCCCTGGAAATGTAAAAGCCGACGCACTGGCTAGAGCCGGTTCCAGACATGGATATTTTTGGACACTCCCCGAAAGCGCACCAGTGAATGCAGTTCAGGTCTCACAGACTAAGATCGAGGATCTAGTGGAGACCCAGAAGCAGGACAGCAATCTCAGGGAGATTTTAAAAGGAAACTATCCAGCACCCTACGAGAAGTTTAAAAATGCTCTGACCACAAATGACGGTGTGGTGTTAAAAGACACCCTTTATGGGTTCCTGTACAGGACAGGAATCAACTGATTTGTTAATTCCATGACGGTCATGGACATCAGGGAATCGATCCCACTACAGCCGCCCTCAAGCAGCTTTGTTGGTGGCCGAATTTAAAGGACGATGTAAATCACTACATCGAGAATTGTCGTATCTGTGCCCAGAATAATCCGGACAGATATGCCAAAAAGGCTGAGCTTCGTCACACCCGACCCGTTAATGGCCCCTGGACTAACCTCCAGATTGATTTTATAGGACCATTGCCCCCTTGCAGGAATGGTTATAAATATGCACTCGTGGTGATAGACACGTTTACGAAATGGGTAGAAGCATTCCCATCCAGGACAAACACGGCAAAGACCACAGCCAAGATTTTGACCCACCACATCTTTATAAGATGGGGACTCCCCCGCAGCATTGAATCCGACCAAGGTTCCCATTTTACGGGACGTGTCATGCAGAACGTCCTCACGATATTTGGCATCACCCAAAAATTCCACATTGCATACCACCCATAGGCGAGTGGTATCGTGGAGCGCATGAATCGGACCCTAAAATCCACCCTCAGAAAAATGGTCCAGCAAAACAACACCACTTGGGACGCAGTCCTCCTTTTTGCGCTGATGTTTTTGCGAAATACAGTTTCAATTTCCACAGGTTACACCCCACACATCCTCATGACCGGATGCCCTATGAAAGGCACAGAATTTTTATTAGGCTTAGACTTGACCAGCCCCGAAGTGACAGCCCTCACACACGAGAAAGCAGTAGAGCAATTAGTGGATAATGTTAAAACGGCTCAGCTAGCAGCCGGAGTGAAATTGGGCACAAGAAAGAAACAGAGCAAGGCTTGTTTCGACAAGACAGTGCATGCGACTGAGTACAGTGTAGGACAGCAAGTCATGCTCTCCGTATACAACCCCAGCACATCCCTGTCACCAAAGCACTCGGGTCCGTACTCCATTGCGGACAAAGTATGCCCTTCCGTCTACAAGATAAAGTATCCCAACGGAAAGACTGTGTGGTTCCATATCAACCAGCTGAAGGCATATGGAACACAGTCTAACCACGCACACCACGTCATGCTCGAAGCAGCACACCACACCCCGCCCACAGCCAACGTAACCCTCCCCTCCCCCAACACGTCCAGCCCAGCCACGGACTCGACCTCGACTCCACCCCCAAAATATACACTCCGCTCCAGAACGCCCACAGACTGCAGCAGCAGAGGCAGCGACTGTGACTCGGATGATAGCCACAGCACGCCTCCCTACTATCCCCATGCAACAGGACCCACACCCAGCGAATCCGACCACGATTCGAGTGATCCCTTCATGGTCACTTTCCTGAACAAACCCCACCACCGCCCAACAATGACGACCCAGATTCCGTCCCCACACAACTAGACACCACCTATTGGCACAGAGATAACTCGTACAGACTAGTCCGAAACGACGCGAGCAACCCCAAATCACACCAAGCAGCCCTATCAACCTTAATACATTCAAGAGTCTGGCATCCGGGAGAAGATGACGACCTTGAGTCTGACTCCCAAAACGAGAACCCCTTTGCGACCCTGATCGCAACCGATAACTGAGGTGTCCAGATGATGTTTTAAGGGAACCGCTTGGGAGAAACGGTGTCCTTTCTGATGGAACCTGCAGCATGTTTTATGTTGTTTGTAGTGTTTTGTTAAATGTTGTATGTCAGACGGGAAAAAACATTTTTCACAGCCCCATGCCCTTTCAGCAGAAACCTCAGAGGACTTGCCCACAGAGACTTGCTATTGGCCAGACGCTAGTTCAGAGGAACTAGTTTGTCTGCAGAGACTTGTTAAGGTCCCAGACGCCAGTTCAGCGGAACTCGTCTGTCGACAGACACCACACGCCCGTTCATAACTGCCCTTCTGGTTCGAGGTAGAACCAATACGGCAACCCCCCATCATTTCTTGCCCGTTCTTGTTGGTTGCTCAGGCAGTGGAGAAACGGCTTGGGGCCCGCCCTGCCTGGGAACCCCCCCTCTGGTCAGCTACGCTCGGGTAGGGGAGACATGGCATTGGTCGCCGTCCTACCCGGGGACTCCATCCAACTCTTACCCGTCGCGGCCCATACGCACCTCAATTTGTAAAGTTTTAGTTCAAAAAGTTTTGGTTTGTTTCAGGTGACCCTTAGGTTGCCAACCATATGCTATTTACATCCTCAAACATTGGGATGGTAAATCGCACAGTCTGCGAGACGGCTCGCACTAGTTCATTATTTGTAAGTGTGTCTTGTCCTGAAATTCGGTTTTTGATTTTTTTTAAAATGAGGGAGTCACACATAGTGACTAATTACAAAGGGAGTAATTGGCACTAAAGGACAGACAGACTATCGTACAAGATGTTAAACCAAGATAGTTACAGACACTATGCTTGATTCCACAGAACTCCAGAAGCTCCAGGACCGGAGAAGAGAAGAGAAGGGAAAGAAGAAGAACCATGAGGACATCCTTCGCATGGTTCACCGTTACAATGGACATTTGGTTGCACGCGAACGTAAACCCCATGACCTCAAGCCCCCCAGCCGTTAATGATTCACTTCACCACAGTACCCAGAGACCAGTCACCAACGACACCGCACCATCTTGGTGTGACAGGTTTATAACCTGGTATTCCCTGTTCTACGTGATAGAATCCTTGTTGGTATTGGCGATACTCTGCTGCATCGTGCAGACTATGCGTCTGAGAAAATGGAGAAGGAGAGCCTACCGCGCTCGCACCCCGGTATATAGGATCAGATCCCCTATTTTCGGATACGATCAGACCCCTGACCCCCGCGATCTATAATAAAGAGCATTCGTTTGCGTTTTTGTTGTAAATAAAGAAATGTTCATGTGCAATTGTACGATCCTGAGCTTGACTGCCAAGCCAGAAAACATGTGTATAAACTGCTAGGATTTTGTTTGTATGGTTGAGGAAGTTAGAGTGATGAAATGTTTAAATGAGTGTAGTGTATTAAGGATAGGTAGAGGTTCCCATTTTCTTGTTTTGTAATGCATGTCCCTGTTTGACATAGCGCCCCTTAGAATTGTCAGTTAAAAATGTTTTGCATAGTTATGGTCAGTGTAGAGGCCATGAAAGAAGTACTCACCGGGTCAGGAAATGAAAGCAACGTAGTTATGTGATCCTTCACGTTTCGCGTTAGGATCACAAGGAAGTGTAGCCACCTAAATTGGACAACTCCCGATTTAAAATGGTGAACGGCAAAGGCTGATGGGAAAGTCAGCCAACACAGACAGAAACCAGCAGGTGCAGGTTTGCTGTGTATTTAACTCTGCAAAAAGCCAGACAACATCGATACCAGCGACCATCAGCGTAACAATGTAGCAGCCATCTGCATACTGATGAGCAATCCCCAGGAACATTAAGTAACATTTGGGACACACAAAGCAAAGCCAGACTCCTCGGCGCCAGCAGGAGCCAACACAAAGGAGGTGAACGAGCACCTCAAGACTGCCCATCGATCAGGGAACCGCTCCAGTCTTGGAGAAATCGAACCAAGCGATTGGGACAAAGTCCAATCACTTGGGGCCAGGAACAGGGTCCGCCCCGAAAGGCGGGAAGCCCCTGGGGACTGTAAGAGTTAAGCCCCAAGTTCAAATCGGTCTCTCTTCAGCTCTCTCTCTTCGTCCTGCCCGGGTCACCCAGCAACACGAACCAACATTGACCGTGACCGGTGCAGTGACCACCGACAGAAGTAAGTCTTAATTCAATGCTCGCTACGAGATAGGCGCTCCTAGATACCAATCCGGACCAACTTCGAATCCCGCAGACTCAGAACCCGAACGAAAGGCCATTTGTTCCCCTGACCTGGTGGGCCAGTCCGAAGCCAAGTATAGGCCTGTTAGTTGTAGAAGTAGCTTAGACGTAGAATTTGTGCATGAGTAGCGATTACTGTGTATAATAAATGTGCTTTGATTTGAATCTTACTAATCAGTGTATTGAGTTATTGATCACTACTTGGACTTGAACCTCGTGGCGGTATCATAAAGATACCTGGCGACTCGAGAGCAAAGGTAATAAAACAGAGCAATTGAACCAACCGGAAAGTTAGCAACACCACACTGGGTTGATATGGTGTTGGAGAAGGGATTGGTGCAGAGGCGTGGTGGAGATTGGATGTGGGCCTGTTGGGAGACCGAGGGTTTTGTGATAAGATTGGAAAAGTGATTGAGGAGTATGTGCAGTTTAATTGTACTGGGGAAGTTTCGCAAACGTGGCATGGGAAGCTTTGAAGGCAGTGGTAAGGGGGGAGGTGATATTGTTTAATGCAAAGGGGGCTAAGGGAGAGAGGGTGGAGCGGCAAAGGTTAATAGATGAGATGTTGAGGGTGGATAGGAGGTATACAGAGGATGTAGATCCAACACTGTTGGAAAAGAGGAAGGAATTGCAAGCGGGTTTTGACCGGCTATCCACAAGAAAGGCAGTGTGCCAACTGAGGCGGGCGAGGGGAGCGGTCTAAGAGTATGGAGAGAAGGCAGGACACATGCTGGCAGGCCAACTTTGGAGGGAGACAGCGGCGAGGAAAATTGTTCAGGTTTGGGATGGGACAGGGAAGTTGGCGATGGCTCCGGACAAGATTAATAGGGTTTTTGAGGAGTTCGGAGAGAGGTTGTATAGGTCAGAACCATCGGGGAAGATCAGGGAATGCAGGAAATCCTGGATGATTTGGAATATCCGAGGTTGGGGGAGGATAGGACCACATTGGAAGGGGTGATGGGGGGCAGGAGATAAAAGATGCGATTGGGAGGATGCAGTTGGGGAAGGCGGCAGGGCCGGGTGAGTTTCCGGTGGAGTACTATAACAAATATAGGGATATGCTGGCACCGCTGACGGTGGGGATCTTTGAGGAGGCGATAGGGAAGGGGGTGTTGCCACAGACTTTGAGGGAAGCATCGATCTCCATGTTGCTCAAGAAGGATAAGGATCCGACAGAGTGTGGGACGTATAGGCCCATATCACTCTTGAATGTAGATGCAACGGTGTTGGCAAAGGTGTTGGCGGGTAAGGTTGGAGGAGTGCCTCCCAAAGGTGATAGGGGAAGATCAGAGCGGGTTTGTAAGAGGGAGGAGGGTTCTGAATGTAGTTATGGCACCAGCGGAGCGGAGAGAGACAAGGTAATAGTGGCTCTGGATGCCGAGAAGGTGTTTGACCGGATAAAGTGGAGGTATTTGATGGTGATTTGGGAGCGGCTTGGGATTGGACCGTGATTTGTGGAGTGGGTAAAATTACTTTACAGGGAGCAGAGGGTGAGTGTCTTCATGAATAATATGAATTCTGAGTATTTTGCCCTACATCGAAGGACCAGGCAGGGGTGTCCTATCTCCCCCCACCCCTGTTGTTTGCACTTGCGATCGAGCCTTTGGCCATCGCGTTCAGAAGTTCGGGGGTGTGGAGGGGGAGAGTACGTGGGGAGGTGGACCATAGGGTATCTTTGTACGCAGATGACTTGCTAGTATGTGTCAGAAACAAGTGCTTCGATGGGTGGTATATTGGAGCTGCTTCGAGCGTTGGGTCTTTCTCGGGGTATAAACTAAATTTGGACAAAAGCAAATATTTTGGGGTGTCCTGGCCGGGGGTGGGAGCAGAGGTGGGGGGGCTGCCATTCCGAAGGGCGGCAGCCCACTTGAGACCCTTTTTAAAAATAAATTTAGTACCCAATTATTTTTTTCCAATTAAGGGGCAATTTAGCGTAGCCAATCCACCTACCCTGCACATTTTTGGATTGTGGGGGCGAAACACACGCAAACACTGGGAGAATGTGCAAACTCCACACGGACAGTGACCCAGAGACAGGATCGTACCTGGGACCTCGGCGCAGTGCGACAGCAATGCTAATCACTGTGCCATCGTGCTGCCTTCACTTTAGATACCTGGGGGTGCAGGTGCCACAAGACTGGGGGGAGCTCCGTAGATATAACATCACTAGTTTGGTGGGGAGGGTGAAAGCGGATTTGGCAAGATGGGATTGTCTTCCTCTATCGCTGGCAGAGTGCAGGTAATTAAGATGAATGTGTTGCCGCGGTTTTTGTTCAGTTTTCAGTGCTCGACGATCTTTTTATCAAAGGCGTTTTTTAAAAGAAGTAGAAAAGATGATTATCTCATTTATTTGTAGTGGGTAAGGTGGCTAGGATTAAGAAGGTGCTGTTACGGGCAGCACGGTGGCGCAGTGGGTTAGCCCTGCAGCCTCACGACACCGAGGTCCCAGGTTCGATCCCAGCTTTGGGTCACTGTCCGTGTGGAGTTTGCACATTCTCCCAGTGTTTGCGTGGGTTTCGCCCCCACAACCCAAAGATGTGCAGGTTAGGTGGATTGGCCATGTTAAATTGCCCCTTAATTGGAAAAAATGAATTGGGTACTCTAAATTTATATATATTGTTTTTAAAAGATGGTGCTGTTGCAGAGCGGACGGCAGTCAGGGGGATGGGTCTCCCAAATTTATTGTATTCTTACTGGGTGACGAATGCTGAGAAGGTACAGGGCTGGGTTAGAGGGGGGTGGAATCCCAGTGGGTTAGAATGGAGGAGAGTCTATGCAGGGGGTCGGGGCTGAGGGCATTGGCAACAGCGCCGCTCCCGCTGGCCCCAGGGAAATACTCAGGGTGGTAGTGGCGACGCTCAAGATCTGGAGGCAGTTGTGCCAGCACCTTCGATTGTGGGCGGGATGGGAATTTTCAGAGATTGGAGAAGAGGGGAGTTAGGGTATTAAAGGATTCATTTCTGGGAGGCCGGTTTGCAAAGTTGGAGGAGTTTTTTTTTTGGGGGGGGGCGGCGGCCTTTAGATATATGTAGGTCCGAAATTTTGCCAGAAAGGAGGTACAGAGCATTCCGATTTCACCGGCCCCTACACTGTTGGAAGAGATATTGATGGCGGGGGATTGGAGAAAGGGGTGGTGTCAGCGATTTATGGGGTTATTCCAGGAGACGATAAGGTATCACTGAATGGGATTAAGGCAAAGTGGGAGGAGGAGTTAGAGGTCATGGAGGAGGGGTTGTAATGTGAGGTGCTACGGAGGGTGAATGCGTCAACTTCATGCGCGAGTTTGGGGCTGCTACAGTTGAAGGTGGTGAATAGGACAGACCTCTCAAATGCGAGAATGAGCCGACCTTTTGAGGGGTGGAGGATGTTTGTGAACGCTGTGGAGGGGGGGGGGTCCCGCAAATCACATTCATATGCTTTGGCCCTCCCAAAATTGGAGGGGTATTGGAGGGAGGTCTTTAGGGTAATCGCAAAGGTGGTACACACGAGACTCGAATCAGGTCCCCTAGAAGCCATATTCGGGGTGTCGGATCAGCCGGCGTTGGAAGCGGGTGCGGAGGCAGATGTCTTAGCCTTCGCCTCGCTGATTGCCTGACGGCGGATTCTGTTTGGGTGGAGGTCGGCTTCTCCACCCTGTGCCTCGGCGTGGCGGGGGAACCTGCTGGACTTCTTAACGCTCAAGAAAGTAAAGTTCAAGTTGAGGGAAGGGATGGAAGGGTTCTACAACTCATGAGCCTTGTTCATCATGTATTTTCATGAATTGGATGACATCGATCATGGGGGGGGGGGCGCGGTTGGAATGTATAAATTAATGAAGGTTCGTTTTCATTGGTGTTTTGTATTTGAAATGTTGGGAGCTGTTTGAGTGTGGGCGGGATGAAGGGATTGTTGGCTCGGGGATTGCCATTGTATTTGTTATTGTTAATGTGTTGCTGTAAATATGATAAATGTGAAAAAGGAGGAGAATAAAAATATATATTTTTTTAAAATAAAGATTTGAGTTTGTACCTAATAGGACCACACCAAGGCCTTTCCTGAAATTCAACCATGCATTAGATTAGGAATCTCAATTCACTAAATACACAGGCTCAAGGGCAGCACATGGCACAGTGGTTAGCACTGGGACTACGGCACTGAGGACCCGGATTCAAATCCCGGCCCTGGGTCACTGTCCGTGTGGAATTTGCATTCTCCCTGTGACTGCGTGGGTTTCACAAAGATGTGCAGGTTAGGTAAATTAACCCCTTAATTGGGAAAAAAAATAATTGGGTACACTAAATTCATTAAAAAACTACACAGGATGAACATACCATAAAACAGATGTTTGCCACGATATCTATATCCCAAACTATCAAAATAAAGGCAGCAGCCTGAGTAAACAAAAGGCAACGTTTTTTTCAAATGTACAATTTCCCAGGTATCGAAGGCATTAAACTCCTCAAAACATTCGCTTCCCTTAGCCGTACAACCATCCATCTTAATGTACAATCATAGAAAAGACTTCTGTTCTTGATTTATAACTTCACCAATACTTCATCAATAATCCTTCACCAGAATCAAATCCCAAACCAACTAACAATTAGAATGTCTGGTCAGTACAAATTTTCACAGCAAAACATCTCTACCTGTGGTTTAACCACATAACATTTCTCAAACTAAGCTGTTCAATTTTGAGCTTTGCTTTGGATCAAACCCAAAAAATTAAAGCTGGTGAGTAGCAGTGAATAGATTCTGCTCCAGGTTCTACTCACAAAATAACCAGGTTTCAAACCAGGTTGTTCACTACTTGCTTCGAGGCCTTGTCATTCCTTCAATTTAACCAGGGAGAGGCAGGACATTAATTAGCACTAGTGTTTCTTGCGTGGAGACATGTACGTCTGCCCAATACATTGTCGGCAAGAGAGTTTGCTGGCTCCCAATAACTTAATTGCAAACATTTACATATGGGAAGTCGCTCTAACTGAGATGCCAAACCCCTCCACAATCAATCAGGTTTCTAACCCTTAGGTAATGCCAATGTGAAAAGAGCATTGGCTCTTTTCCCAAACCAACCCAAACCAAAACAAATCCTTATCTTATATTCAATATCCAAACTGATTGGTACCTACACAATTCTCAGGTAACATATGGACTGTGCCATATCAATGTGTGGGCTTGTGTATGTATGAGGATCCAGCCTGTGGAAAGATGAATTTAGCTCAAAAGAACATTCACTGAATCATGCATGAATGACCACTGCAAAATCTGCATTTCAACTGTGACAGGGCTGGAGAGAGTGTGGAGAATCTGGGTACACCACAAGTCTGGGATGTGTTTAAATTTTACAAAGTGGTGGGGAGATGGGGAGCAGAAGGGGAGGGTATTAACATGTCAAATTAGACGGGTATATTTTCTTTAAAAACAATTTTTTTTTTTTTTTTTACTATAAATTTAGAACACCCAATTATTTTTATTTTTCCAATTAAGGGGCAATTTAGCATGGCCAATCCACCTAAACAGCACACCTTTAGATTGTGGGGGTGAAACCCACGCAGACATGGGGAGAATGTGCAAACTCCACACAGTCAGTGACCGAGGGCCGGGATTTGAACCCGGGTCCTCAGCGGCGCAGTCCCAGTGCTAACCACTGCACCACATGCCGCCCTGACGGGTATATTTTCTACAATTAATTAGGATTTTCTCAAGGCACTGCAGACCCAGGTTGGATCGTGGCCCCGGGCCACTGCCTGCGTGGAGTTTACATTCTTCTGTGTCTATGTAGGTCTCACCCCCACAACCCAAAAGATGTACAGGGCAGATGAATTGGCCATGCTAAATTGTCCCCTAATTGGAAAAATGTTTTTAAAAAGTTAGGGTTTTCTCCTCCCCTACTAGCCCTCAAATGTTTTAGTATTCAATTGAGTATTTCTAGGAAGTATTGGGAATTTTGTGCATACACACACAGAACAAAAACACACATTAACCAATTGTTTTGTCAAGTGCCAAATAGCTGAAACTCGTGACATATTTGATAGCTCTTTTTCCAGACATATTGTTCTCCAATAATTTTCTTTCGGCCTCCAAATGCCCTCTCCTGATGTCAACTCACTCCTGGAGTTTCTTTCCATTGGTTCCAGCCACCCTCCATTATGTTGCCAATTGGTTATTTTTATTAATGAGCCTTTGCAGTGAACACTACCCCAGAACATCACAGCCAAACACAATCACATTCGCGCCCAGTCCTGTTGGGTGCAAACTCAAATCAGATCAGGGTACCACAGTCAGCAACAGAAACATGAGTGCTTTTTTCTCTTTTTGCATTTGCCAGAGGTGCAGAGATTCATATGTGGCATGTCTACGGATTGGGCTGAGAGGAGTTAAATTTACAAGACTGCAGGGAACTCAATTTGAGATCTTCCTGCCTTGTCTAGTCACTGTGTGAACTTCCTGAGCCAGGGGAGGGCAGAAGCAGGAGAGAAGCGCATGAGGACTCTTCAAGAAGTAGGATTTATTTAGCTGGAGCTCGATAGTCTGTGTTCATGATAAATTCACTTATAGTTTGCAGCAAGCATACTGAACAGCAATTACACATCCTGCAAAGTACCGTACATATAGTGAGCTCGTGTAACACGATTCGACAGAATGCTCACAAAACTTACTTCATTTCTGTGCATGCAGCTTTTTTTAGGAACCATAACATGTATTATTTCACCTAGTATGCAATTGAAAGATTTGTCAGACTACACCATGTCACTGCACACAAGGATAGGAAAAGTAATTCTATTGATCATTCTTATATTGCAGTTTGTAACATGGCACAGAACACGCTGTCAAAACAGACTCTAGTGTATTGCTTCCCCCTACCCTCTCTCAATCACACTCAGAGTTTATCAACCTCTCAAATGAAATATAATGGAATTTGCCCTCTCAGACCCAAGGAAGAAGCCAGAGCAAGTCAAAACATAGAGAAAGCACAATGGGGCCAAACCTTCAATAAAACTTAATAACCAGGTGCTTACCTCTCATCATGGATCATTTTGAATTTCGAAGCATCACGGCAAGAACACTATGTCTTCAGCACAAAGTGTCACATCATCTCTTAACAATTACAACCCACATGAGAACCTTTCTCTCGAATCTGCACCGAATCATGGAGGTTTGACCAGAGCATTTTCAGCTTATGATTCAATCTTTCTTCACAAATTCATCACATTGATGCAGATGAGTCATTTAAGGTTCAGCCTGCATTTGCAGAGACCTACAATTCCCTCATGTCATATTCATATCCTGCCTCTCCGGCGAAGAAATGTGGGGGCTGGAGAAATACTGGCAAAGCAAAAATTCAGGATCAAGTCCAACAATTCCCCTTCACGGTTAAAAAGTAACGTATTCCTTTATAGATTGATACAAGTCTTATAACTCGACGTTTAAAGAAAATGTAGCCCCATAATTCGACTAACGTGACTCAGTGCAGGCACTGTTCAAAGATTGTGCTCAGTGCATACAGAAAAACTGCACCTATTAAAATGGCAAAACTATTCCAACATGCAAACTGGCAGGGTTCTACTCTTGTCTCGTCTGGAGAAACCAATCCCCCAAAGATAAGAAGGCCATTTGCTTCATTCGGCCACTGAAATGTACAAACGTCCAAATCTGCCGGCTGTGCCCATCCAACCCTCCCACCTCGTCACCCACAATCCTCAGTCCTTTGCTAAACTCATGCGATCAGCGGATCTATTAATATTTCAATAAACGTTTCGGAAAGATTGACATCCATTCTTTAAGACAGTTGGTTTCAGTCCTAATCCCGGATTGGAGCACAAATGGGTGAAGATGCCAAATGTCGGCAAAGATATTAAACAGAGATCCTGCTTGTCCCCGTGAAACAGATATTCCTTTTATCACCATTTGTGATCCTGTTGTATTTATTATGCCAAATGATACAATAGCCCAAGTAGATCATTGTACATGAAATGTTTTCAGATGATTGTGATGAATGATGGGAGGCACAACTCTCCTCTTCCAGCCTTTAAAGGAATCAGTTCATTCAGAAACCAACTCTTTACATTGGCAACCGGGGGAAACTTGCACTATTTCCATTGTCAATGTTAGTGTGAAGTTCAGCACAGAAGGATTAGTGTGCCTAAAATGCCTTCAGCAGGATGGACAGGGGGGGGTGGGGGGGGACCTATGAGCTGCTTTCCAGCACTGGTTCTGCTCATCGTGTAATAGAAACATCGAAAATAGAAGCAGCAGAAGGTTATTCGGCCCTTCGAGTCTGCTCTGCCATTCATTATGATCGTGGCTGATCAACTCCCTTGATCCCTTCAGCCCCTGATTTTATCCTGGTGCACATTTCATATTTGTCTTTTCTTGGGATATATGTCATGCAGCATGTCCCTGGAATACCCTGATTGGAGTTTTGCCGAGGAGCTGAGATAAATAGCAGAGAATCCTTGTTTGACCATAGCAGTCGCAATTGGCTGGGGTGGAGTGTAGCTTGCAGTGGCATTGTTGCTGGTGAGCGGGACTTCGCCCCGGTGGAGGTTACCATTGAGAATGTTGTTCAGGGTGAAGATCTCGGCTCTGTGGCGCAGATCTTTACAGCTCACTTTGAAGATTTGCACGGTACCCGTATCAGAATGGGGGAGGCGCACAAGAGAGTCCTTGCATTCGGCAGAGCACTTTCCCTGGTAAGGGCGCGCCTTTAAGACATTGGAATCCTGCCCCATTGTGTGATTTATCCTGACGGATTTGGGATGTAGGGGCCGAGCAAGGCATGTCCATGAACCTCGTCCCTGGCGAGAAGTGGGAGGCGAGTTCTTCGAGACCTGGGGGCTGGTTGGGCCCCCCGGCCACTGGCCCTATATTACCCTGTTCTCAATGCTCGTTGTGAGGGGTTGGATGTGGCCAAGGGGATTGAGTAATCCCCCACTGCTGGGGCCTGGGCTGTGGGTTGCTTAGGTGCTGCGGCGGTGGCTCGGTGGATGTGAAGGTGCCTCGTACGTTGGAATCCTGGAGCGATCCTGAAGAGTGTTCACTGATCATGTCGT
Organism: Scyliorhinus torazame; assembly: GCF_047496885.1. Lineage (NCBI taxonomy): Eukaryota > Metazoa > Chordata > Chondrichthyes > Carcharhiniformes > Scyliorhinidae > Scyliorhinus > Scyliorhinus torazame. The sequence goes on along the minus strand of NC_092707.1, from coordinate 286,609,638 downwards.
GGCTTTGGCCATCGAGCAAAATAGATGTCATAATCCTGAAATTCGTCTATAATCCTGGACATTACTCCCTTGTGATTATGTTGTTGATTATTTGTTGTTGTCTTTTCTACTGCAAGGCTGTGCAAGGTGTGAGCATGAGGGCGAGAGTCACCTGTTACCCAATTCTAGCAAAAAACATATTGAGTCGATTATATAGGGCCTGTGGTCTGTGCACAGTTTTAGTCTTTTGTCATTGTGTAAAACCCCTAGTGGTTATTGGAAGGTAGAGCCATTATAATTGAGATAAGGGTTTTTTGCACCCCATATCTCATTTATAATGAAGATGTGTGAAGCCAGGGCAGGGTGACGGTTGGAGGGTGGGTGTGGAGTTGGACCATATCAGCTTTTTGTTCATTTGAATTTAAGAATCTGGGCCTTTCTCCTTCGATGGTCTGGGCAGATTATGTATCCTGGGGAGGACTGGGTTCCTTATCACTCTTAGAACAGAACCATAGAATTACTCGAGTGCAAAAGGAGGCCATTCAGCCCATCGGGTCAGCACTGACCCTCTGAAATAGCACCCAACCTTGGCCCGCTCTTCCGCCCTATCCCTGTAACCTGCACATCCCTGTAACCCTGCACATCCCTGTAACCCTGTAAGCTGCACATCCCTGTAACCCTACAACCTGCACACCCCTGTAACCCTACAACCTGCACATCCCTGTAACCCTACAACCTGCACACCCCGTAACCCTACAACCTGCACACCCCTGTAACCCTACAACCTGCACACCCCTGTAACCCTACAACCTGCACACCCCTGTAACCCTACAACCTGCACATCCCTGTAACCCTACAACCTGCACACCCCTGTAACCCTACAACCTGCACATCCCTGTAACCCTACAACCTGCACATCCCTGTAACCCTACAACCTGCACATCCCTGTAACCCCACAACCTGCACATCCCTGTAACCCTACAACCTGCACACCCCTGTAACCCTACAACCTGCACACCCCTGTAACCCTACAACCTGCACATCCCTGTAACCCTACAACCTGCACACCCCTGTAACCCTACAACCTGCACACCCCTGTCACCCTACAACCTGCACACCCCTGTCACCCTACAACCTGCACATCCCTGTAACCCTACAACCTGCACATCCATGTAACCCTACAACCTGCACACCCCTGTAACCCTACAACCTGCCCATGCCCTGTAACCCTACACATCCCTGTAACCCTACAACCTGCCCATGCCCTGTAACCCTACAACCTGCACATCCCTGTAACCCTACAACCTACACATCTTTGGAGATTTAAGTGTCTTGTCTATTTTTTTTTAAATAAGAGCAATTAGAGTGGGAGGATATGAGTGGTGGTGCATGCGGAGGTGGGACTGGTGATCCCTGGTTGGTCTGCTGAAAAAGAGATTGTTGTTAGTATCCTTTGTGTGATGGCGGAAAGTGTTGGTGACATCTCAGTCCAGGCATTCTTCCTTTCGGAGTTTTTCCCCCCTCTCTTCATCCTGGTGAGCCGAGTGCAGGTACGAATCCTGGTCCAGTCTGGTTTAGGGGAGGATTCCCTCATTATACCAAGGTGAAGGTAATTGGCCCCCTTCCCAGGGTGCCCGATTGTTGGATTCTTCTCTTCGGTGATGGGGTCTACCTGGCTGGGGCTGGCATAATCATCCTTTTTTTTCCTCCAGGATAAATGGGGACGGTGCACATTCCTGGATGTGGTCGGATAGCTGCAGATCTGGCTGGGGTTGGGTGTGGGGTATACTGGAGGTCCTGGGGGTATTGATTCCTGTGTGTTGGGAGGTGCTCAGCTAGTGCAAGCCCGGTGCTGTGGTTGGTATCCTTTTGCCCCATGGAGCTTGGGATGTCCCTTCTTGAAAGTGCCTATTCAGGACGCTCTGAGCATCGGGGTATTGCTTCTTCGGTGCACCGGGTCATGGGGTTGAGCCGGCTCCTGTACTTTGGTTGCCATCCTGTTGCCTCCAGTGTGGGGTGGGACACTTTCCTGGTTGAATGAGCAGCCTGTTTGCTTCCTCGTTAATGGGTGATCGCCGTGCGCCAGGGAAATATGGAACCAGGTTTGGGCCCTGATCCTTAGTTATTCTGTAGTTTACTTCTGGCAGCTCTAATTCTTGAGGCCCTAAAGGTTTGATCATAATCCGAACAAGGGGCTGTTTAGCACAGGGCTAAATCGCTGGCTTTGAAAGCAGACCAAGACAGACCAGCAGCACGGTTCAATTCCCGTAACAGCCTCCCCGCACAGGCGCCGGAAATTGGCGACTAGGGGCTTTTCACAGTAACTTATTTGAAGCCTACTTGTGGCAATAAGCGATTTTCAATTTTTTTCAATGTTGTTGCCGGTTATCTCTGCACAAATGGACAGAATGATGGTTCAGTACTGGGCCCCGAGACTGGGGTTAAGTTGCATTGTGTGGTATATATTTAACACATTTTTAGAACTGGGGTTTTCACGTATTTTCTTTTCTAAGGATGGATATAAAGAATCCGTGATTGGTTCCTGCAGGGGTGGAGACGGGTTTGGTATCTGAGGAGAGGAAGCTGTGGTGCCTTAGATACTGCTAGAGTCGAGGGAGATATATATCGGTGCCCGCCCAAACACGGCGCAGTAATTTATTCTGAACTCTCATGATAATTGCGAGCAGGTTGATCATGTGCGAGTGTGCACCATTTTACCATGTTTTCATGGCTTCCTCCTGTTTCTCCCTTGGCCTCTGGTGGGGCTTATTGAGACATCTAGCTAAGTCCAATGATTCTACCAAGCCAGTTACAATATTGTTCTCCTGTTCCCTCTGTATTCATGTATGTTGATTCTTTTTTTCTTTGCTCACTGCGATGTATTTATTTTGTAATTTTGCAAAAATGTAAAATACTAATAAATATACTTTAAAAGATGATCGACAGTGATTGACGCACTGCTTGATTACACGCAATACCATCCCTTGATGAAAGTGTGACTGGGTGAAATGGTTTTGGGCATGTGTAAATTGCATAATTTCTAAGCACTAACCTATGTAAGGTTCGCACACCAGATGGTGTGTAGATGAAAGTCCGACTCCACCATGCGGTGCCTGCGGGAAAACACGCTGGTGTGAAACACGTTTTGGAACAATGTGGTGCGCAAATGTCAGGACTCATCTGAGCAATACCAGGGACTGCCTCTGGCGTTCAGGATGGAGGCTGCCAGCAGCTCTCCATCCAGGAACACCACAGCAGTGGGTCGGGGGCGGGTTGCTCGTAGAAGTCTATCTTCATCTTCAGGTAATCCATCTTCTTTCTTCGGTAGTGGGTCAGTGATATTGGGCGCCTTTTCAATATGCCGCCCGACGACACACCTTCCAGGCCTGCCACGCCACGGAATACGGCGTGAAACACCTGGGCGCATTATTAACGAGGTCGGAGCGGGAAGATTTGGCATGTTTTCCTGTCGGTCACGCAGCGGGAAACACTCGACGTTCCCAACCCACACCGCGGCACTTAATCTCAAAATGGGAGAATTCTGCCCTGGGTCTCGCAGCAGAAGGGCCTTTATGAAGATCCACCTCATAAAGGACTAAAGTAACACTTTAAATGTTCAATCAATATCTTCCGGTCTTCAAGGCTAGTTTTGGTCTTCATTCTTCTTGACACTAATTTAATAGCTGGTGGGGAAAGTTCAAAAATGTGTGGTCAATAATGTGCGATTGCCGAGGGTTTTACATTGCTCATAGTGGGCGACTGATACTGCAATTTCATCGTAATACTGGCAAACGAAGCACGAGACCCCACCAGCGCTAAAGTGACCAATTCCCTTGATCTCCATCGGACGGTGGCTTTGCCTGATGGAAATGATAAGTTTGCGATCATAAGCAAACAGGTACAGGTCATTCACCCCATTCATTAAAATCATGTCTAAACTCCGACACCAACCCCGATTGCCCACCCGAGGCCCATGGGCCTCAATTCACTTGGGTGCCCAGCAATCTATTTTTAAAAATATTTTTATTCTCCTCCTTTTCCACATTTTCTCCCAAATTTACACCCACCAACAATAAACAATAATCAATAACAAATATGTCAATCCCCATATCAATAACAACGATCCCATCCTCCCACCAAAACCCAAACATTAGCCTGCATGTTCACGCAAACAAATGACAAAAAGGAATTAGGGATCAACCATAGTCACCATTAACACACACAGCCGCCCTCCCCCCAACCCACACGCCCCAACTAATGTTCGCTGTTATCCAGTCCTTGAAAGTGCATAATGAATAATGCCCATGAATTGTGGAACCCCTCCATCCTTCCCCTCAGTTCATACCTAACCTTCTCAACAGTCAAGAATTCCAACAGGCCCCTCCGCCACGCCAGGGCACAGGGTGGAGAGGTTGTTCTCCAAACCATCAGGATCCACCTTCGGGCGATCAACGAGACGAAGGCTACAACATCTTCCAACCCTGGCTGGTCAGACACCCCGAATATGGACACCCTGGGGCCCGGGTCCAGTTTCATGCGCGACACTTTAGAAATTACCCTAAAAACCTCCTTCCAGTAATCCTCCAGCTTTGGACAGGACCAAAACATATGAACGTGATTAGCGGGGTCTCCCCCGCAACGTTCACACACATCTTCTACTCCTTCAAAGAATCTGCTCATCCTCGCCCTCGTGAGGTGTGCTCTGTATACCACCTTCAGCTGTATCAGCCCCAACCTCGCGCACGAGGTGGAGGCGTTCACTCTCCGGAGCACCTCATACCAGAATCCCTCCTCCATATCCTCTCCCAACTCTTCCTCCCACTTTGCTTTGATCCCTTACAGTAGTGCCTTCGCCTCTTCCAGTATAGTTCCGTAAACCGCCGACATTACACCCTTCTCCAGTCCCTGTCGTCACTACCTCCTCCAACAATGTGGAGGCTGGCTCCACCGGGAAGCTCTGTATCTCCTTTCTGGCAAAATCTCGAACCTGCATGTATCTAAACATTTCCCCCTGCTCCAGCCCATACTTCACTTCCAGCTTCTTCAATCCTGCAAAACGACCCCTAAGAAACAAATCTGTTAGTATCTTAATCCCCTTCTCCTCCCATTTCCAAAGACTTCCATCCCACTTCCCTGGCTCAAATCTGTGGTTCCCCCAAATCAGTTTTTCCCTTGACCCTGCCCCCAACCCAAAGTGTTGCCGGAACTGCCTCCAAATTCTCAATGAAGCTATTATTACTGGACTCCCTGAGTATTTCCCAGGGGCCATCAGGAGCAGCGCTGTTGCTAGTGCTTTCAATCCCAACCCCCTGCACAAACTCTCCTCCATTCTGACCCACTGGGAATCAACCCCTCTGACCCAGCTCCGCACCTTCTTTACATTCGCCGCTCAGTAGTAATACATCAGGGAAGAAGACCCAAACCCCCTGCCTGCCTTCCTTTCTGTAGCACTTTTCTAACGCTGGCCACCTTCCCTCCCGCCCAGCAATCTATTAATCTCGGTCTTGAAAACCAAAAATTCACAACCTTCGGAGTGAAAAAATCTCTCATCACAATCCTAAATGGCCAACCCCTTATCCCCGACACTGAGCAAATAACCTTGTATTCATACAGTACGCTCACACCCAAAATGCTTCATACAAAATTCATTGTTTTAAAGCAAAATTTTATGTAGGGAAACATGGCAGCCATTTTGTACACCACTTTCTGCCAACAGCAAATGAGGCAAGTGAACAATTAACCTGCTTTGATGATTAATAATAATAATCACTTGTCACAAGTAGGCTTCAATGAAGTTACTGTGAAAAGCCCCTAGTTGCCACATTCCCCTTGTTCGAGGAGGCCGGTACGGGAATTGAACCCGCGCTGCTGGCATTGTTCTGCATTGCAAGCCAGCTACTTAGCCCACTGTGCTAAACCAGCCTCTAGGGTCAAATATTAGAGATCTTGGAATAGTGTTGCTGGGTTTTCTTTCACTGTCACCTGTAGAGGTAGATGGTGTTTTGATGAAGATTCACTCGCAATCTTTTAAATCGGAAACAAAAAGGCCAACACTCCATAGGCCTTCTTCACAACCCTATCAACCTGGGTGGCAACTTTCAGGGATCTATGTACATGGACACCTAGATCCCTCTGCTCATCCACACTTCCAAGAACTTTACCATTAGCCAACTATTCCGCATTCCTGTTATTCCTTCCAAAGTGAATCACCTCACACTTCTCTACATTAAACTCCATTTGCCACCTCTCAGCCCAGCTCTGCAGCTCATCTATATCCCTCTGTAACCTGCTACATCCTTCCACACTATCGACAACACCACCGACTTTAGTATCGTCTGCAAATTTACTCACCCACCCTTCTGCGCCTTCCTCTAGGTCATTGATAAAAATGACAAACAGCAACGGCCCCAGAACAGATCCTTGTGGTACTCCACTTGTAACTGAATTGCATTCTGAACATTTCCCATCAACCACCACCCTCTGTCTTCTTTCAGCTAGCCAATTTCTGATCCACATCTCTAAATCACCCTCAATCCCCAGCCTCCGTATTTTCTGCAATAGCCTACCGTGGGGAACCTTATCAAACGCTTTGCTGAAATCCATATACACCACATCAACTGCTCTACCCTCGTCTACCTGTTCAGTCACCTTCTCAAAGAACTCGATAAGATTTGTGAGGCATGAACTACCCTTCACAAAGCCATGCTGACTATCCCTGATCATATTATTCCAGAGTGGGTGGAGCTGGGCTGTCTGTCAGCTTTTTACTTTCGTTTTAGGCTGTTTGCTGCAGGGTGAGTTTTAGTTTCATTTTCAGAGCTGGATAGCTGCAGCCACAGAGTCTCTCTCTGTAATCTAAAGACTGTAAATCGATCCTGGTGATTTAAAACTAATAACAGTAGTGACTTTAACCGGATGTGCTTCTGGTAAAAGGTGTTTGAAGTCTTATGGATGTTAAAAGGAAAGCTTAAAGGATTACTTAGTGTTGTATTCTTTGGGGGTTGTATTTGAATTAATGGTTGCTAAGATGTTCACTGTTATGTTTTAAAAAGGTTAACTTGAGTTCATAGAATAAACATTGTTTTGCTTTAAAAAATACTTTTCCATTTCTGCTGTACCACACCTGTAGAGTGGGCCGTGTGCTCCCCATACCGCAATCTATTAAAAGTTGTGGGTCAGGTGAATTTCATGATACTCTTTGGGGTTCTCTAAACCCTGGCCCATAACAAGAAGTAAAACTCCAAGGAAGAATTAATTGCAGAGAATATTCATATGAAGGAAACCAACTGAATGGCAACATGTCAGAACTTCCAACAATGGTAACCTTGGGCAGCACGGTGGCGCAGTGGGTTAGCCCTGTTGCCTCACGGCGCTGAGGTCCCAGGTTCGATTCCGGCTCTGGGTCACTGTCCATGTGGAGTTTGCACATTCTCTGTGTTTGCGTGGGTTTCACCCCCACACCCCAAAGATGTGCAGGGTAGGTGGATTGGCCACGCTAAATTGCCCCATAATTTTTAAAAATGAATTGGGTACTCTAAATTTATATTTAAAAAAACAATGGTAACCTGAATCCAAAACACAAGAGCCACAACATCTGTGATACTTGGGAGCAGTTTGGCAACCATTTATAACAGCAACACCTCAACATCTGGATGAAAAGGGGTGGTGCTAATAACCCACATTAGAAAGTGTTGAAAAAAAAAGGAAGAGTTAGTCCTATTTTGCTTACTTTACTCAAGAGTTAGCAATCAGCAATTTACACTCCTCTCAGCAACTAGCCTCTAACTAACCTCAGAAGGCAGCCCTTAAAACAGGGAAACGTTATAACTATAAAAAGAAACAGGGCAGGTTAAAATAGGCCCAGAGTGGCAGAGAATATGATATGCTGCATTACATAATCCAGTCTTTGATAAATCAATGTGTATTCGGACTTGCCATGAACAATACTAATGGAAGCATGTGTGCTGGGAGACTGGTGTAATTATCAGGCAAATACAAAGGCAGCCTAAAAGACCACATCAATTTAGCATTGAGCAATTTATGATGACAGGTTAAGAACCCTACTGAAGATAGATTGGCACCAGATTTATTTTTAGCATCAATGCTCTTCCTCTTTGCATTGGAGCTTGCGGTATGTATTCGGTATTCACTTCCACTTTGCACCAATGCTGAAGTCTCAGCTTAAATGCAGAGAACATGAGAGAAGCATTGCATGTCTTCCTATGGGGGACTGCCTGATGCACTAAGCGTCAAGAACCACAAAGACATGAGAGACTTTAACACACTACATAGGAAGCTTACCCGACACAGACGACCCAGACAAAAGGGTCCGGTCTCAGAATCTGTGTCTTATACCTAACTCCCGGGGGAGTGGCCAAGGCGGAGCTCTCCGTGGCCAGGTCAGGTTACATACAGGTGACCGAACCTCTACAGAGCTACAGTACAATACACAGGATTACAGGGCCACGTTACACACAACTATTATATAACTATGTACAATGCTAGGGAAGTACAGTGGTGTATCACCTAACTGCCTCGGGGGGGGGGGGGGGGGGGGGGGAGCCAACATTTAGAGCCAGAGTGAAATGAGGAAACAAACACAGGGTGTTAGGAGCTTGCAGCTCTTTGCCAAATGATAACTTATACCAGATTGCTAATTTTAAAATGGAGATTGACAGGTTAGTCTTTGCTCATGGTGGTAAGGGATATGGGGCAAAGGTGGTCATAGATCGAGCATAATCGCATTGAATGGGAAAACAAGACTGGAGGGGCTGAATGCCACCTGCTTGTTCCCATTGCTTGGGTTTGAAACTATAGGGACAGCACCTGCTGTGCCAAGGCAAATTTCAATAGAGCTCAAGAGTCGCAATGTTATCAGTTGACGGTTAATTCAGATGTTTAGCCCATGCAGATATTTACATTTTGGCTCATTTAAAAGTGGTCTGCATATCCCCATATGCATGCAGACTTCTCCCTTGGACAGGAGGAAAATCGGAGTTGCAGCCAGTCTGGATGGAATAGACACCAAAACCATAGGATTGTGGATTGTGACTGGTACCTGTCCACACCCAAAGCTGCAACTGTTCCATTCCAGATGGCAGTGTCTACATACTTCTCAAACCTTCCCTTTCTCTCCCACTTGCTGTCAAGCTATGGCTCATTGGGTAGCACTCTCAACACTGAGTCGGGAGGTTCCGGGTTCAAATCTCACTTGAGTCTTTAACACAAATATCCAGGCTGAGGGAATGCTGCAAGCCTGGAGGTGCCACCTTTTGGATAACTGTGTCATAAACTACTTTTAAGGTCACCCATAAAAGCGAGCACGCAGATGAATGTAAAACATCCCATGCGTTATTTCAAAGAAAAGCAGCTCGTGTCCTGGTCAATATTATCCCTCAACAAAGATCACAAAGAAAACTATCAACTGGTCGTTGTCACATTGTCGTCTACGGGAGCTTGCCATGCACAAATTGGTAGCCTCATGAGCCTACATTATGACAGTGAGGTGACTGTCATGATATCCATATTAACATATCATGGTGCAATCACACACACACACTGATGGACAGGTAGATGGACCAACCAACACACACACATCACAGCCAATCACCAGTGAGAGCACACGCACTATAAAACAGGGAACACCACAGTTCCCGCTCATTCTACCAGGAGATAGCTCAGAGCACAGAGCTCACAGCGTGCCACTCAGACATACACCACGTGCTGAGTGCCTCACTAAGATAGTGCTAGGGCTGGGTCCACAGGTTAACTGGTGAAGTACGAACCACAGCCAGAAGTTAATAGTTATTATTGTACAGAATAATAAAACAGAGTTGTACCATCCACAACCGTGTTGGTTCGTTTGTGTATCGGAACACCCAACACGACAGTGACTACACTTTAAAATCCTTCATTAGTAAGTGTGTAGAAGACTGTGTGCCAAAGATACAAATCCGCATGTTTCCCAACCGGAAACCCTGGATGAACAGGGATATCCACTGCTTGCTGAAGTCTAGGTCTGAGGCGTTCAGGTCAGGCGACTTTGACCTATGCAAGAAAGCCAGATATGATCTGAGGAGATCCATCAAAAATGCCAAAAGACAGTACCAGACCAAGCTCGAGCCCCACACGGACCCCTGTCGACTATGGCAAGGTCTGCAAGACCTAACGGGCTACAAGATGAAAGCATGTAAAAATCACCAGCTCCAATGCATCCCTCCCTGATGAGCTCAATGCATTTTATGCACGCTTTGAAGAAGAAGTCAGCGACAGCAAACCCTCCATCCCAGAAGCCGCGGATGAACTTGTATCTGAGATCACCATTGCGGATGTCAGAGCAGCCTTCTCGAAGGTCAACCCTCGGAAAGCCACAGGCCCGGATGGGGTACCCGGACGGGCACTCAGGTCTTGCGCGGGTCAGCTGGCGGGGGTATTCGCAGACATCTTCAACCTCTCTGTCCAACAATCGGAGGTCCCTATCTGCTTCAAGAAGACGACCATCATCCCTGAACCAAAAAAAGCCAAGCAGCATGCCTTAATGACTATTGTCCAGTGGCTCTGACATCCATCATCATGAAGTGCTTCGAAAGGTTAGTCATGGCACGAATCAACTCCAGCCTCCCGGATTGCCTTGATCCACTACAGTTCGCCTACCGCTGCAACAGGTCCACAGCAGACACCATCTCCATGGCCCTGCACTCTACCCTGGAACACCTAGATAACAAAGACACCTATGTCAGACTCCTATTTATCGACTACAGCTCAGCCTTCAAAACCATCATTCCTACGAACTCATCTCCAAACTCAGTGGCCTTGGCCTCGGCTCCTCGCTCTGCGACTGGATCCTGAACTTTCTAACCCACAGGCCACAATCAGTAAAGATAGGCAACTACACCTCCTCCACGATCATCCTCAATACCGGTGCCCCACAAGGCTGTGGCCTCAGTCCCCTCCTATACTCCTTGTACACCTATGACTGTGTGGCCAAATTCCCCTCCAACTCAAATTTGCTGATGACACCACAGTAGTGGGTCGGACTTCAAACAATGATGAGACAGAGTACAGGAATGACTTAGAGAATCTGGTGAACTGTGCAACGACAATAATCTCTCCCTCAATGTCAACAAAACGAAGGAGATTGTCACCGACTTCAGGAAGCGTAATGGAGAACATGCCCTTGTCTACATCAATGCGAACGAAGTAGAAAGGGTCGAAGTAGAAACTTGGCTTCAAGTTTTTAGGTGTCCAGATCACCAACAGCCTGTCCTGGTCCCCCCATGCCGACACTCTAGTTAAGAAAGCCCACCAACGACTTGACTTTCTCAGAAGACTAAGGAAATTTGGCATGTCACCTACGACTCTCACCAACTTCTACAGATGCACCATAGAAAGCACTCTTTCTGGTTGTATCACAGCTTGGTATGGATCCTGCTCTGCCCAAGACCACAGGAAATTACAAAAGGTCGTGAATGTAGCCCAATCATCACGTAAACCAACCTCCCATCCATCGACTCAGTCTACAATTCCCGATGCCTCGGAAAGGCAGCCAGCATAATTAAGGACCCCAAGCACACCGGACATACTCTCTTCCACCTTATTCCATCAGGAAAAAGATACCAAAGTCTGAGGTCACGTACCAACCGACTCAAGAACAGCTTCTTCCCTACTGCCATCAGACTTTTGAATAGACCTACCTCGTATTAAGTTGATCTTTTCTCTACACCTTGCTATAACTGGAACATTATATTCTGCAGTCTCTCCTTCCTTCCCTATGTACGGTATGCATTGTTTGTACAGCATCCAAGAAGCAATAATTTTCACTTTATACTAATACATGTGACAATAATAAATCAAATTAAATCAAAATCCCTTCATCGGATGTAAAGCACTTTGAGATATCCTGAGGCTGTGAAAGATGCTATATAAATGCAAACCAGTTTTTTCTGCTACAACAGCCGGCAATATACCTGACAATTTATTATTTTCTCTTCGAAACAATAACCAATGAATCCCAAGCTTGACCTTGGCAATTCTTTCAACAGCTCCTCAGTCCCAGGATATAACACATCACATCTTAATAACCAGGATTTTCAACAGGTCGCAATGTCCACATTTGACATTCTAAAACACAATCCTCAAAAATCCAACCTTCAGGTTTTAACGGACACACTAACCAAACCAGGGTTTTCATCGCCCGCTGATGGTGACATTACTGATACACCATTCATGTATTATTTATTGTCCATCGGCTCGGGCCCTTTTGTAAACAGAGAGGCCAGTTAGGCATGAGGAATGCAGCCCACAAATACAGGATATACCCACACTTACTAATGCAGCTATAAACTTGTTTGTCCCCATCTAGAATTCAGAACGTTTATTCATAGATGATTAACTTATTACAATGAACAGCAAGCAGTAGGCTGGAATCTCCATTCATGACGTCACTTCAGCCTCAAAGCTGGCAGTGTATTGGGAAAGGAAATGATTTAAGGATTAGTGGAATCAAGCTGAGTCTCCTCATACCACTACTCTCTTAGGCCTGTAATCTGGAAGAAATGCACAAATGACCAAGAATTGAGTAAAGCGAAAGAATCCGAAGGCCCAAACGTCTTTCGACCACATTCCACAGGCCCCTCTACACGGGGTGGGAGAAAATCAACAAGACCTTTTACAAACTGGTTTGACACGGCAACGCCATGAAAATAGATCACTAAATTTCAACATGTCTTCATTGGGCACAATCTTGCGACTGGTCAGATCTGCACTTTGATTTGGTTTTGCCATCATTCTACACAAGTGTTCCAGATTAATGAATTAATCGATTGTGGTGAAGGAGAGAGGGAAAGGATGTCGCAAGAAAACAAATCTCGTCAGTACGATTTTTACACAGTTTCTAATCATTATTGAAAACAGAATGATGCAAAAGGAATGCATTGCCAAGATAATTTTGTGTAAATGTGCTTGTGAAATAAACACAGTAGCCTGCAGTACTTCTATAAAGCAGGCTTACCAAATTATCAAAAACATACTTGCAATAGATGCACCAAATGAAAATAGTTTTATGGGGACTGACTTTTTAAAATAAATACCCATGAAAAAGCAGCATTAGGCCACTCGGCCCCTCGAGTCCGCTCCGCCATTCAATAAGATCATGGCTGACCTGAATGCAACCTCAACTCCCCCCATTAACCATTTATCCCCTTGTTAATCAAAAATCAATCTAGCTCTGCCTTAAAAATATTCAAAGACTCTGCTTCCACTGCCTTTTGAGGGACAGCGTTTCAGAGACTCTCAAAAATAATTCACCTCATCTCTGTTTTAAATGGCTGACCCCTTATTTTTAAACAGCGACCCACAGCTCTAGAATCTTCCACAAGAGGAAACATCCTCTCCACATCCACTGTCTCAATACCCCACCCAGGTCTGACATGCTTCAATCAAGTCACCTTTTACTCTTCTAAACTCCAGCGGATACAAGTCTAGCCTGTCCCACTTTTCCTCATAGACCACCCATTTTGGTATTAGCCTGGTAAACCTTCTCTGAACTGCTCCCAACACATAGAACATAGTGCAGAAGGAGGCCATTCGGCCCATCGAGTCTGCACCGACCCACTTAAGCCCTCACTTCCACCATATCCCCGTTACCCAATAACCCCTCCTAACCTTTTTGGTTGCTAAGGGGCAATTTATCGCGGCCAATCCACCTAACCTGCACGTCTTTGGACTGTGGGAGGAAACCGGAGCACCCCGGAGGAAACCCACGCAGACATGGATAATGAATAAACAATTTTACAGCTCTACTGTTCGGATCAGCCCCAGAATTATTTGTTTTGCTCGTCAATTTGACCAGAATACGCAAAATCTTTAAAACAAAAAAACTGTCCGGAAATATTTCTCAAGACTGAAAAGTACTTTTCGATGTCCAGTGAAGAGGTTAATTTAAATGCTTTCAGTCTGTCTCTCCTCAGGAAAAATCAACTCTCAATGTCGAGATGCATTTTGAATTTGTCATACGCTTTCAAGTGGATATAGAGGAGCTTGTATATCCAGCAGCAATGCTCTGACTGTTTTCATCTTTCTCTAACTGAACAAACATCTACCCCTAAAATATCCAGTCATGGAAACTGAATGAGCTTCCAAGACTTAATGTTTTGTCAGAAGAATAATGATTAACAGAAACCAACCATAAAGCCTCTTGCATTCATTTATTTGTTTCATCAATTGCTCAGTGAAAACATGCATTCAGAATTTGTGAGGTGCACCAGGGGGATAGGATGGTTGTGTCATTTTCCTCCCCAACTCCTGGAGGGGATGGAGGTGTGAAGAGTTCCAGCAAACCCTTATATAAAGCTCTGGTGACCCCATTATGCAGCATATGGAATAGACCATGAAATTATCTGTCCTGTTTTGGAGGGTACGATGACATTTAGAAGCAACCAAATTATTTTTAATGGAGGAAAAGAAGTGAGAATGAAAGGGTTTGTGAATTCATAGAATAGGATGGCACAGAAAGGGGCCATTCAGCCCACTGGAGTTTGTGCTGGCTTATTTGCAGAGCAATCCAGTTAGTCCCCACTCCTGCTCATTCCCCATTGCTCTGTAATGTTGTTTTAAGAAATGAAGTGTAAGAAACATTACAAAAAGATTTATTTTTTAAAAGAAAGGATATAGTTAACAATTTTCTTTTCTTAGGCTCATAAGGTCACACTAAGCTGTAGGGTTGAATAATCAATGAGCCACATTAAAAAAACTTGGGAGAAACACAAACTAAAAACAAAGAGGGCTAGAAAATATTAAATCTGTTGACACATTTTCTGACTAATTATATTTACCAGCAGTTTTGTGCAGTTATTAATAAGCCCACTGAACAATGAAATACATTTTAAAATGTTAAAGAACATTTATAAAATCTGTATTTTCTTACCTAAGTCAGGAACCATCATTGAAATACATAATCACTGCATGAGGAAGGTTCAATTGAATGGGGGAAAATCAGAAGCGAAATTTACAGTAGCCATGGCCCCTGACGTTTGCCTTCGAACATAAAACATAGTGCAGAAGGAGGCCATTTGGCCCATCGAGTCTGCACCGACCCACTTAAGCCCTTCACTTCCACCCTATCCCCGTAACCCAATAACCCTTCCTAATCTTTTTGGGCACTTGGGGCAATTTGGCATGGCCAATCCACCTAACCTGCACGTCTTTGGACGTGCAATCTTTCAGCAACATTCAATGTAAGCTTGAGGAACAGCAATGATTCTTTCAACTGGCCACTGTGCAGCCCTCTGGCCTTAATACTGACTTTCATCAGTTTGGATCTGCACTACAGTTCCCAGGTTTTCTCTAAGGGAGTAAGTGCTCCCAATGTGGGATGGGTTCTCCAGCGTTACTAGGGACTGGGGTAAAAGGGAGGAAGCAGTAGGTTATTAATGGGGAAAAGATGACAACTCTGCTGAAACATGGTCCAACCAAGGTAGTCCACACCCTTGGTGCTAACCAGCTTCCTTCTTCCATCAGTCTCTGCGTCAGTCAGTTTTCATTCTTCCCTTTTAGCCTCCTTCACTCAACACACGTCCCACATGCTGTTTAGTCCTTTGTTACTTTGATTTTTCCTCAGGCCTCCTATGACCTCAGGCTCATGCCACTTCCTAAATACTACCTCCTTTCTCTTACTCACTGTTTAAACTTTTTGCCTGTGTGCTTCCACTTGAGTGCCTTGCTCTTTAATTTTTTGGGCGATGGTCCTTTAATTAGTGTGAAACAAGACTACAGTCCGTCTCCACAAGTCTTGCCTCATAACACTGCTGGCCAATTGGAGGCCGGCAGCTTTATGTGCTGGCAGGAGCAGGTAAACCAAGGAGGTGATATTCAGCAATGGATCCAGATCTCGTTGGGGCCTGGTTGACAGGCCCACTGAAGACAGGTGGAGCCATGCTTGACATGGTGGTGGAGGATTGGAGAGGATGACAAAACGACAGTGAGGGACCTCAATTATTGCCAAGGGCCTGGCAAAAGGACCGCCTGCGCCCCCCCCCCCCCCCCCACGCTATTGGGATCCTGCAGAATATTTTCTGTTTTTACAGATTTTCAAGTTTCTGCAATATTTTGCCTTTTGCTCTAGATTTCATTAAGCGGACATTGTTTTCACCATGCATACTTTATCGTTCGTACTTTAAACTCAGGGAGCATGCAATTTATTGGTACTTGTTGATCACGTCAGCCTATGGCATTGGCAAAAAAAGTTTGGAATTTGCAGAGCTGACATAGCTTAAAACGGAACATGATTGCAAAATGAATTTGTCTGGTATTAAACCAGTGTCTCAAAATAGATAAAGATTAAGAAAAGGCATTTGACCTCAGTATGAAATCACAGGTAAAATCTTAACTTAGACTTGTGACTCAGTGGTGCAAAAGACAGTTTGAATTTATTCATCCTTTCTAATAGATATCAACACGGCAGCCAAGCTGATACAATATGAAAATAGCACCTGTGACTACATTTTTAAAATTGTTAATCCAACTTTGCAGTCCTTCCATGTATAAATCACACATGTAACTAAGAGAGAATGTGTCACCCTTGTTTTATTATAGAATTGCAGAAACAAGAATGATTGAAATCAATTGATCAGAGAATTAGTTTGCTGCCACCAATTGTATGGAGAAATTCCATTAACTCAAACACGTTGGAAGTTTGATCTTAAAAATCCTGGTTGGCAATAGCTTCTCCGTCTCTTTCGGAAACACAAGGCACAACAAATCAACAAAAGATCATTAACGCATTACTGCCTTTCCCACTGTAAAATTGAGCAACTCCTCCACTGCCTTCAAGGACTAGCACGACAAAGCCAATATCCTCCAAAGACAGATATGCACTGCCCAGTGACGTATAATCACTTAATAGCAATAACTAGCAAATTGTTTAAGAAGGGATGGCAGAAGTTAAAACATTGATCCTGGTTAGTGTTTAGTGCTTGCCAATGACAGAAAACGGACTTGTTGGAGCTGGTGTCGGCTGGGAGGAGAGTAAATGGCTCGTGCACAAACATTGCAAGAGCCTCGGGGGTTGAGCTTCACCAGGGGAACTACACAGAAAATTGGTCAACACTCACTGCTTTATGAAAACACTTGCATAAACATAACAGAAATAGAAAAGGGGATGTTGTGATTAATCATAACTCTTAAAAACGGAACTTATGGTGAAACAGTTCAAACTAATCAACATTAGAGAGTAAGCATTGTAACCAATAAAAAAACTGAAGTTTTGCGCAACCCCCCCAACAACACTGTATATATGTATGCCAGTGTGTGTGGTCATTCGGTGGGCGAGTATTTTAAAACATGTCCCTATTTCTCACCTATTTATGTGGATACAGAAAGGGCACTTCACTGACATGAGAGCACAATATAGGAGCTCACAAAATGGTAAACAGAGGTAAATTCCACAGCAAAAAGTGGAATCCCTCACTCCTGTGCTATGATCCTCACTTTCTCCAATGTGCTCAGTACAATTTTAAGTTGCTTCCCCAATGTACTTCTATCTATGCAGAATATTGACCACCTTCAACGTTATTTCGATTGTGTTGTTTCTCAGCCATCTGTACTCTTGCTCCAATGACAATCTGTTCAAATTGCAACAGCTTGTGTTTCTTTTTTTACTTGAAGTCTCATATTCAGAATAACAAAATCCTAAAGCTATGACTACAATCCTCCCCCTTACCCCCACAAAAAATCTGCTCTCTATTAAATCCCAGGTTGAACTGATAATGCAGTGGGAACCATGGCTAATCTTCAAACAAAGAACTTCAGGAAAATAAATCTGTGCATTTTCTATTTAAACTTCAGCACATTTTAGGTAAAGGGGACAATCTTGTTCCAATTGTGGAAATTTGCCATCAGTAACTGTGTTTGAAGGCTGCTTAACTTGAGAGAATGGGTGAAATAAAGCAAGGGAATTGTACCAAGTTGTAAATGTACATGACTCCTATCATTCAGAGTAGAGTGGTTACAGCACAAAGGAGGCCATTTGGCCCACTGATTTGATGCCACCTCCCAAAAAAGTAATTCCGCTAACTCCACTCACCCACCTTTCCCCCAGAACTGGGCAAAGCTTTCTTCTTCAAACACTTAATTCCCTTTTAGAAGTGGCAATTTAATCTACCTCCCCCAATATTCCAGATCTTTATAACTCAAAGGATGACAAAAACTTTTCCTGCTGCTGCTTTAGTTCTTTTTCCTCTAATTCACAATCCTTCAGTCAATGGGAACAGTATCACTTTGTCCAGATCCCTCATGATTTTGAATAACCTTCTCTCTTCCCAGAACAGTCCCAGCTTCTCCAATCCATCCACGTAACTAAAGTCTCTCACCCCTGGAACTATTCTTGCAAACCTTTTCTGCACCCTCTCACATCCTCAAAAGGTGTGGTGACCAGAAATGGAAACAACACTCCAGTTGAGGCTGAATGTCTTGTCTCAACCTGTCACCTTCAACAATTTGTGCATATATCCCCCTAGGATCCTTTAATCTTGCACCCCCTTTTAGTTTATACTGCCTCACCTTATTTTTCCAGGAAACGTGCAGGTGGTAAACCGAGCGTATGCAAGCTTTCAATTTCACAGAATCACAGAATTTTCACACAGGAGGCCATTCGGCCCATCAAGTCTGCACCGACTCACTTAAGCCCTCACTTCCACCGTATCCCCGTAACCCAATAACCCCTCCTAACCTTTTTTGGACACTAAGGGCAATTTAGCATGGCCAATCCACCTAACCTGCAGGTCTTTGGACTGTGGGAGGAAACCAGAGCACCGGGAGGAAAACCACGCAGTCACGGGAAGAATGTGCAGACTCCGCACAGACAGTGACCCAGCGGGGAATCGAACCTGGGATCCTGCGCTGTGAAGCCACAGTGCTAGCCACTTGTGCTACCGTGCTGCCCCAAGTTCAGCAATAACTTCCTTGCAGGAATTATGGAAAATTCAATCTATAACTACAGCGCCGGTTAAAATAATGACTCTAAATTCTTCATGAAAATTAACTGGCAATCCTACACGTCAAAAGCTTAATGCAAACAAATGCAACTGGATAAATGGGAAACACTGCCACATTTGTGCCCTTCATGCCGCATATACATTCCTAATGTACTTCATTGGCATTAGAGCAGAGATCTTTGGTAGTCTGAAACAACACTATAGAAAATGCAAGCCTTTATTTCAGGAAGAAATTTGCATGTTATCTGTTAATCAAAAATCAACACCTGCATCAAGGAGGTAATTTAATAGCTTTCTGGTACATTTAGTTGCTGCTGTATAAATACTGTTCAGTCAGTACGGGTCATTCAGCAAAACTAATGCAACAGTCATGACGTTAGCTATCAAACAAGAACTTCTGTTTTGAGTCTTTTCATTGTGTACTGAACACTGGCACTCTGGGGCATAATACGAAATACAGCATTACCTGTCTTTTGATATCAGCAGTTCCGACAAAACCTCACTTTGTAAAGAGGATTTGTACTGCAGATATCGGATATACTGAAACACATTTCCATCTTTCCCCAGACTAGAAATCACATGAGGTCTGCTCTCTGCTCCCTGGCTCTCATCGAACACAATTTAAGGGACATCAACAGCCCTTCACCCAAGTCACCTCAGCTCAGGTGCAAGACTGCACTGTGAGCGCCATCACACCATTTATTCAAAATGCAGTGCAGCTCAATGTTTCTTTTTAATAAATTTAGAGTACCCAATTTATTTTTTCCAATTAACGGGACAATTTAGCGTGGCTAATCCACCTACCCTGCACTTATTTGGGTTGTGGGGGCGAAACCCACGCAAACACTGGGAGAATGTGCAAACTCCACACGGACAGTGACCCAGAGCTGGGATCGAACCTGGGACTTTGGCGCCAGTGCTAACCGCTGCACCACTGTGCTGCCCTGTGCAGCTCAATGTTAATCTCATCAGATATCCATACTTGTGCATTTCTCGGCAGGAGTCTTTACATATTGAAGCAGCGATCAGGGGAAACGATGGCGTAGTGGTAATGTCACTGGACTCGTAAACCAGAGTACCAGGCTAATGTTCAAATTCAACACACACATTAGTGGAAATTAAATGCAAGGAATAAAAAAAGAACTGAAATTGGCAACTATGAAACTAGCACTGATTGTTGAAGAAAACCCATCTGGTTCACTGTGTCCTTTAGGGAAGGAGATCTGCTGTTCTTACATGGTCTGGCCTACGTGTAACTTCAGACCCACACCAATGTGGTTGACTCTCAACTGCCCTCTTCAATAGCACAGCAAAACCACTTGATTCAAGGGCAATTAGGGCTCAGCAACAAATGCTGGCCCAGCCAGTGATGTCCATATCCAAACATTTAAAAATGCAATCCTTCACCAATGCATCATAGTTCAGGAGCTCTGTTGCTAATTGCTATTGAGATCCAATACTGAGATCATGGATAGAATGTAGGCAGGCCATTCAGCCCAGTCTGCCAGTGCCAGCTCTACGAAAGAGCTATCCAATTAATACCACTCTCCTGTTCTTTCCCAGTAGTCGTACAAATGTTCGCTCCAAATATTTCTCCAATTCTTTGGAAAATTGTTTAGTCTGCTTCTACTGCCTGTTCAGGCAGTGGGTTCTCAACCATAATGATTCACAGATTTAAGAAAAACATTCATCTCATCTCAGTTGCTTTTGCTCGTTGTCTTACGCCCACGTCTCCTTTGCCGATGGAGATGGCCAATGGCCAAGACTGCAAACTATACATGGGACAGTCTACTCTGTACAGCACAGAAGCACACAGCACTGCGTGGTCACCCACTAGAACACGGGTAAAGGGCAATTGGATGAACCGGTTACTGAGGATCACGTACTTTAACATTAAAGAGCTGGCCTCTCAGAGGCACAGAGCAATCCATTTCTTTGTGGGATTCATGGTAATTATAAAGGGACAGGCAGCTCGGTTCAGGGGGTACATACGGAGTCCCAATATCCCAGAATTGCTGCATGGATGAAAATCACAGACACAGTTGTACTGAACTCCATTTACCAAAGAGTAAAAACTAGTGCAGATAGATAACAAGGTAAGATGATCAGCCTCGGAACAACTTGTTTGGGTTGGCCAAATGACAATTTGTTTGAAAGAAATGAAAATGTGGCCATCCTCGCAATGTTGGTGTGCCTCCAATAAATGGTGCCAATGACAAATGTGGAATGGAGTTCTGGATGATAGTTAGGTTTATTGCTGGGACTGATCTGGAGAATTTGTATTCTAAAGAATCACATTTGTCACTGCAGCCCCGCATGCTTCCCCCCCAACACCCACCATCATGTTTAACTGCCTACAGATTGTGTGAAGCACACACACACGCACATTACACCCATGAACTGATAACCTGTGAACAAAGCAGCACCATTCAACGTGCCAAAATCAGTGTGAACATTAAGCAATGGGTTTTCACTACAACTGCAAGAATTTTATAGCAAGCCCAATTTTCTTTCCGAACACAATTCATCTTTTTGGGTGCTCCACAAAGTCATGCACACATGAACTAATAATGATGCGTTGTAGGAAATAGAGACCAACTTATTCACAACCATTTGAAGCAAAAAAGAGAGAACTTGGGGGAAAAACTACCTTCAGTAATCTTAGATGGAACATGAATTCCAATTGTCGCCTCGGATCCTCCCCATCTGCCCATCTCATTCTCAGTCCGAATGGTCAATTCCACATTTAATGACCAAACTGTCAAATGTCGTTCAAAAGATTCTCCTCATCCATTGCAAAACAGGACAACACTACATGGCAATCTTTTACACAAAGGAAAGGTGCAATACAAAATAAAGCATCAGAACATATTGCAAGATAACTATTTAAGTGCCAATCCTTGCCTGCATTATCCCAAATCCAACTGCATGTTTTCACTTGTCGAAGTTCACACAGACTTCAGTTTTTTTTTTAAATGTTTGAATAAAGTGGATCCAGGGCAGGGAATTTAAACACTAAACAAAAACAGCAATAATTTCATGAATTAAGGCTGAATATTTAGATCATAGCACACCTCCATCCAACATGTGGGTTAAAAGAGTTGAGACGACATGTCCAGCATTGAAGCGGTTGCTTCCCAACATGCTATAAATTGTCAGAAGGAAGCATGGAATCAGTATTCCTTGATGCCATTGCATCACGTCTAGTTGCCATCAGCAGAAACATTAATCTTTTAGTAAGTTGTTATGGGCACGAGGGGGTTTAATTCAAACAGTCCTGATGTCTCCTCTCAACACCCATTACAAACAGAAAAGTAGTTTTGATTTGTTTCCCCCTCCCCCCAGCTTTATAAGCCCTGGTATATTTCCCAACCTTTTTTTGGTCTGATTCAATCCTCTATTAATAACCCCACAGCAAACTCGAGCTAGGATGAACTCAACGGGATTAGTTTATTTGTACACACAGAAATTAGGAAGGGGGGGGGGGGAGGCCATTCGGCCCTTCGAGCCTGGTCCGCTCAGCCATTCATTAGGATCATGGCTGATCATCCAACTCAATAGCCTAATCCCACTTCCCCCCCCCCCCCCCCCGTCCCCATAAACTTTGATCCCCTTCGCCCCAAGTGCTATGTCGAACTGCTTCTTGAAAACGTTCAATGTTTTGCTCTCAACTACTTCCTGTGTTTTGTGCTTAAACAAAGGCGATTACAATGGGATGAGAGAAGAACTAGCTAAGGTAGACTGGGAGCAAAGACTTCATGGTGAAGCAGTTGAGGAACAGTGGAGAACCTTCCGAGCGATCTTTCACAGTGTTCAGAAAAGGTTCATACCGACAAAAAAGAAAGACGGTAGAAAGGGGAAAAATCGACCGTGGATATCTAAGGAGGTGAGGGAGAGTATCAAATTGAAGGAAAAAACATACAAAGTGGCAAAAATTAGTGGGAGACTAGAGGACTGGGAAGTCTTTAGGGGACAACAGAAAGCTACTAAAAAAGCCATAAAGAAGAGTAAGGTAGACTATGAAAGTAAACTGGCTCAGAACATAAAAGCAGATAGTAAAAGCTTCTACAAATATATAAGACAAAAAAGAGTGGCTAAGGTAAATATTGGTCCTTTGGAAGATGAGAAGGGAGATTTAATAATAGGAGACGGGGAAATGGCTGAGGAGCTGAACAGGTTTTTTGGGTCAGTCTTCACAGTGGAGGACACAAATAAGATGCCAGTGACTGATGGAAATAAAGATATGATAGGTGAGGACCTTGAGATGATTGTAATCACTAAGGAGGCAGCATTGGGCAAGCTAATGGGGCTAAAGGTAGACAAGTCTCCTGGCCCTGATGGGATGCATCCCAGAGTGTTAGAGGAGATGGCTAGGGAAATTGTAAACGCACTAGTGATAATTTATCAAAATTCACTAGACTCTGGGGTGGTCCCAGAGGATTGGAAAGTAGCAAACGTGACACCACTGTTTAAAAAAGGAGGTAGGCAGAAAGCAGGTAATTATAGGCCAGTGAGCTTAACTTTGGTTGTAGGGAAAATGCTGGAATCTATCATTAAGGAGGAAATAGCGGGGCACCTGGAGGGAAATTGTCCCATTGGGCAGGCGCAGCATGGGTTCACAAAGGGTAGGTCATGTCTGACTAATTTGGTAGAATTCTTTGAGGACGTTGCCAGTGTAGTAGATAACGGAGAGCCAATGGATATTTTATATCTGGATTTCCAGAAAGCTTTTGACAAGGTGCCACACAAAAGTTTGCTGCATAAACTAAAGATGCATGGCATTGAGGGTAAAGTGGTAGCATGGGTAGAGGATTGGTTAACTAACAGAAAGCAGAGAGTGGGGATAAATGGGTGTTTCTCTGGTTGGCAGCCTGCAACCAGTGGGGTCCCTCAAGGATCAGTGTTGGGCCCGCAGTTGTTCACAATTTACATAGACGATTTGGAGTTGGGGACCAAGTGCAATGTGTCAAAGTTTGCCGACGACACTAAGATGAGTGGTAAAGCAAAAAGTGCAGAGGATACCGGAAGTCTGCAGAAGGATTTGGATAGGTTAGGTGAATGGGCTAGGGTCTGGCAGATGGAATTCAATGTTGCCAAGTGTGAGGCTATCCATTTTGGGAGGAATAACAGCAGAATGGATTATTATTTAAACGGTAAGATGTTAAAAAATGCTGCTGTGCAGAGGGACCTGGGTGTGGTGATCGAGTCACAAAAAGTTGATGTGCAGGTGCAACAGGTGATTAAGAAGGCTAATCGAGTTTTGTCTTTCATTGCTAGAGGGATGGAGTTCAAGACTAGTGAGGTTATGCTGCAATTGTATGGGGTGTTGGTGAGGCCGCATCTGGAGTATTGTGTTCAGTTTTGGTCTCCTTACCCGAGAAAGGACATATTGGCACTGGAGGGAGTCCAGAGGAGATTCACTAGGTTGATCCCAGAGTTGAGGGGATTAGATTATGAGGAGAGGTTGAGTAGACTGGGACTGTACTCATTGGAGTTTAGAAGGATGTGGGGGGATCTTATTGAGGCATATAAAATTATGAAGGGAATAGATAGGATAGATGCGGGCAGGTTGTTTCCACTGGACGGGGAAAGCAGAACTAGGGGGCATAGCCTCAAAATAAGGGGAGGTAGATTTAGGACGGAGTGTAGGAGGAACTTCTTCACCCAAAGGGTTGTGAATCTCTGGAATTCCTTGCCCAGTGAAGCAGTTGAGGCTCCTTCTTTAAACGTTTTTAAGAAAAAGATAGATGCCTTTCTAAAGAATAAAGTGATTCGGGAATATGGTGTACGGGCCGGAGAGTGGAGCTGAGTCCACAAAGATCAGCCATGATCTCATTAAATGGCGGAGCAGGCTCGAGGGGCCAGATGGCCTACTCCTGCTCCTAGTTCTTCTGTTGTTATGTAACAAATTCTACAGGTTCACCACTCTGGGGTGAAGAAATTTCTCCTCATCTCGGTCCTAAATGGTCTACCCCGTATCCTCACACTGTGACCCAAGGTTTGGACACCCCCATCGGGAACATCCTTCCTGCACTACCCTGTCTAGCCCAGTTAGAATTTTATAGGTTTCTATGAGATTCCCCTCTCATTCTTCTGAACTCTAGCAAATACAATCCTAACCGATTCAATCTCTCCTCATTCGTCAGTCCCGCCATTCCAGGGATCAGTCTGGTAATCCTTTGCTGCACTCCCTCTAGAGCAAAAACATCCTTCCTCAGATTAGGAGACCAAAACTGCCCACAATATTCCAGGTGTAGCCTCACCAAGGCCCTGTATAATTGCAGCAAGACAACCCTGCTCCTGGACTTGAATCCTCTTGCAATGAAGGCCAGCATACCATTTGTCTGCTTACCGCCTGCTGTATCCGCATGCTTACCTTCAGGACTGATGTACAAGGACACCCAGGTCTCGTCACACATGCCCCTCCCATTCAGATAATAGTCTACCTTCTCGTTTTTGCTACCAAGTGGATAACTCGAATTTATCGATCACTCAAACGCAAGACGGAGGTGGCAACATATTCTCCTATTCATTCAAAACAGTAAAAGAAAGGGATACAGAAAGAAAGATTCACAGGGCAAAGAATTGTTTCACATGAGCCTGTAGTTGAGAATCAAATACAATGGTGTATTCCTTAGCGGTCAGCAGGTTGAAACTGATGCTGGATAATTCGCTTTTCCAGTATAGATGACTCCACAATGAGATAGGTACACATAAATCAACGAGTTAGTGGTATGGAAGTTCAGAGGTTCCAGTGGAAACACTGTATATGGGGGCATTTTCTGCACAGCTATTGTTTGAAAGTCATAGCCAGACAGGACTTCAGTAGTTTTAAAAAGTCACTGTCCAGTTTTTAATATTTTAGGAATGAGCCATGATGATACTGATAATTCATAAAAATAGTGTTAAGTCTGAGCCCCTGACAAAGGTTTGAAATTATTACATTAACTTCTTTTACCATAGTAAATCTTACAACACCAGGTTAAAGTCCAACAGGTTTCTTTCAAATCACTAGCTTTCGGAGCACTGCTCCTTCCTCAGGTGAATGAAGAGGTAGGTTCCAGAAGCATTTATATAGACAAAGTCAAAGATGCAAGACGATAATTTGAATGCGAGCATTTGCAGGTAATTAAGTCTTTACAGAGCCAGAGAGAAGGGTAACCCTAAGTTAAAGCGGTGCGAATTGTCTCAAGCCAGGACAGTTGGTAGGATTTCGCAAGCCCAGGCCAGATGGTGGGGGCTGAATGTAATGCGACATGAATTCAAGGTCCCGGTTGAGGCCGTACTCACGTGTGAGGAACTTGGCTATAAGTTTCTGCTCGGCGATTCTGCATTGTCGCCTGTCCTGAAGGCCGCCTTCTTTTAACATAATACTCCTATATCAAGAGCTTTCAACTCACAGATAATTTTATGTTGTTGGTCGGTGCTTCGATTTGAGGAAAATAAGACAACTTTCCAATTTACTGCTGCTTATCGCTCGCTTTTGTGAAGAAAGCAATGTAATGGTTATTTAACATCGCCATTTCAGTTCAAGAAAACTTCCAAAACCATTCAGGAAATGGTTTTCCAATTTGTCACACCAGTTGTAACTAACCTCTTTTATGAGCTGCTTCAATGATCACAGAAACTGGGAAACCTCGTCTCAGTGAGAGAAACAGAAAATCATGGACACAAAGTCAGACCACTGGCATAAAATTCTGCAGCATCACAGAAGGCGGGATTGCTGGTATATTAGATCAATCCCTGATGTTGTGATTTTACACGAGGCTCCCACCAGGAGGAACAGAAACCGTAGCGATGCGAGCAGGAGGCTTTTGCTCCACATGCAATCACATTTCAGAATGTGCCACCATGTGTTCCTCCGGGAGGGAGAAACTGAGAGAATAAATTCACCAATTTCCAGCTATCCTGGACGAGGAGGTTTCCACTAAAGATTTTCACCCAACAATTCCCACACACATTCCAGTAACAAATGCAACAGACTCACGTTTGCGTGGGCCGTCATTCTAAACCATGGATACTAACTGAGGATCTCTGCGAACCCGAGAATGAACAGCTTTGTAAAAGCATATAACAGACAAGCTGAATCATTGGGTCAAAACTGTAGCAACATGACAACAGCTACGTTGGTGGCACGGTAATTAGCACTGCTGCCTCACGGCGCTGAGGACCCGGGTTTGATCCCGGCCCAGGATCACAGTCCATGTGGAGTTTGTGCATTCTCTCCATGTCTGCATGGGTCTCATCCCCACAACCCAAAGATGTGCAGGTTTGGTGGATTGGCCATGTTGAATTGCCCTTTAATTGGTAACCCTAAATTTAAAAAAAAAAAATAAATGACAACAGCTAAACTCTATGCCAAAAAGAGCGAGCGGTAGTGTGGAGCCCTCCACATGATACCCCTGTTGCACAGTCAAGATTCCTAAAGTGTTAAACAGATACTGGGAGCTTTGTTAGGGGAATGGAGAAACGGTCACCGTCAGTTCAGGAAGTACCAGTATATTTTACTTAAAGCTTAAAGAAAGTATTTTTTGTTTCAATCGCTCCTTTAAAAGGTAATAATTCATTAGGAGCCAGGACAGCCTCATGGGACAGCCTCATGGGAGCCCACTTCTGCCTGCAAAACCGAACTGCAATTTGCATTATTTCTTATCCCATCTGTTTTCCTGTTACAATACGATGCAAATGGAAATTACAGAAGGTCTGTCTACAATGTCAGCTGTGACTCAGTGGGAACACTCTCACCTTTCACTCAGTTGGCTGTGGGTTCAAGTGTCACTCTGGAGACTAGGTCACAAGATCTGGGCTGGCACTCCCAGTGCAGCAGGGCAGGAGATTCAGGGATAAGGGAGCACTGCATTGTTAGGTGGTACTGTCTTTAAGATGGAACTCAGACCTCGTTTGCGCCCTCAGATGGATGTACAACATTGCAAAAGAAGAACACTGGAGTCCTAACCAATACTTATCTTTTAAACACCACCGCTAAAGCAGATTACCCAGTTGGTCGTCACTTTGTTCGCTGTTTTGCAACTTGCTATGTGCAAAGTGGCTGCGGCATTTCCTACATTATTAACAGTGACGACACTTCAAATGTGCTTCATGGGCTGCAAAGGGCTTTGGGATGGTTGGAGGTTGTGAAAGGTGCTATATAAATGCAAGTTATTTGATCCTCATTTCAGTATCACATCTTTGTGGAAAAATCCAAACATAATCAAAGTAATGGCAGCATTTAAACATTACCGCACAGCAATCTCAACAGTTTATAGACCTAATGGCCCCTAGAGGCAAACTCAAAGAACTCCTGGCTTAGAGAATGTAAATGGCCACCTCAGAACAGCCAATAATATTCCACGAATAAGCTTTAAAATCACTCAATAGTTAAATGAAAGTTTCTCAGTCCCTGCTAGTTGCTCCATTAAGAAAAGACCTCCATTACTACCTCATTATTTGCAATCTGGATAACTGCAGGGTTTTCAACTCAATTCTTAGAAAGTCCATCCTCTACATTGATCGGTGTGTGGAAAATTTCCTGTAATTAGTCTGAACGTTACTTTTTACTTATTTAAACCCGTCCCCTTGGTCTCCTCTTGGAGTTTTAAGATTGACGGTATTCCTGGACGTACTTACGATTTCTCACCAAAATCAGCAGACACAGGTGCTTCCTTCCTGGACAATCCTTGATGGAGACCCTCTCTATACTCTTTTCCCCCATCCCAATGCTTGCATTTCGTCCTGCGTTTTGGTGTTCACAACTGAAGAAAGCATTCGGGCTCAACCAGAGGTCTGTAGTTCATTCCTGTTTTCCAATGAATGAGTACACACACCATTCTGAAAAGAAAACTTTCGATCCACATGGATAGTTAGCAGGGCTAACTATGATAGAGATCTGCTCACAAGATTCTACAGTCTATAGCACAGAAAAATACCATTCAGCCCAATTAGTCTGTCCTGGTGTTCATGCTCCCCAGAGAGCCTATTAACAGACAAGAAAGCTCAAATGTTACAAAATAGGAGTAGTAGGTGATTCAGCCCCTGAAGCGTGCTCCACCATTTAAGATCATGACTGATCTTAACTCCACTTTCCAGCTATCCCCCCAGTAACCTTTGACTCCCTTGTTAGTCAACAATTATCTGCCTCCAGTTTAAGAATATTCAATGACTCCACCTCTACCGCCTTCTGAGGCAGAGTTTCAAAGTTGCTCAATCCTCAGAGAAAATCTTTTCCTTCTCTCTGTCCTATAAGGGTGACCCCTAATTTTAAAACAGTGTCCCCTGGTTCTGGGCTCACCCACAAGAGGAAATATCATTTCCAAGTCCACCTTGTCAAGACCATTCAGGATCTTACATACTTCTAAATTAGAGCGGAAACAAGCCCAGTCGGTCCAACTTATCCCATTAGACAACTCGCTCAATCTAATAAACTTCCTCTGAACCCCCTCCAGCTTATTTACATACTTCCTTAAATAAGGTGACCAAAACTGCACATACTACTTGAGATGTGGTTTCACCAATTACTCTTATGTTCAATTCCTCTCATAATAAAGGATGAAAGTCACCAATTGAGAGTCACCATGGTCCCAGATGACCATAGGCTGCCTTCCCCTTTGAGGTGGAGAGCTGACCAGTGGTGATTTAACCTGAGGGTCACCGCCCCTCAGGCGAGGGACAAGGCTGAGAAGGCGCCCCACCTTCATGGTAACTTCAGCCGGTGACAGGAACCCACGTTGTTGGCATGGCTCTGCATCACAAACCAGTTCACCAGCCAACTGAGATAAACCGACCTCCCATAATAAAAGGATAGCATTCCATTTGCCTCCCTAATTACTTGTACCAAATCATTTGCGGCTCATGCATTAGAACACCTAGATCCCACTGCACCTTGGAATTCTGCAGTCATTTGCCATTCAAGTGAATACTCTGCTTTTTTATTCTTCATGCCAAAGTGAACAACTTTACATTTTCCCACATTTTCTCCATCTGCCAGATTTTTGCCCACTTACTCAACCGTTCTATATCCATCTGCAAACTCTGCATGTCTTCTTCATAACATACTTTCCCACCTGTCTTTGCGTCATCTGTAAACTTATCATGCCCTCACTCATTCCCCTCCTACAAGACATTCATGTAAATTGTAAAAAGGGGAGGTCCCAGCACAGATCTCCAGTCGTTACATCCCGTCAATCAGAAAAAGATCCATTTATGCATACTCTGTTCTGCCAGCAGCCAATCTTCTATCCAGGCTAACATGTTACCCCCTACACCTTGAGCTTTTATTTTCCACCATAACCTTTGATGTGACACCTCATCAAATGCCATCTAGAAATCTAAGAACATTACATCTACAGGCTCCCCTTTATCTACAGCACATGCAACTCTTACAAAGAACAGCAATAAATTGGTTAAACAGGATTTCTCTTTCATGAAACCATGCTGGCTCTTCCTGATTACCTTCAGTTTTTCTAAGTGCTCAGCCATAACCTCCTTTAAAAAAAAAATTTTAGAATACCCAATTATTTTTTCCAATTAAAGGGCAATTTAGCGTGGCCAATCCACCTAACCTGCACATCTTTGGGTTGTGGGGGCGAAACCCACACAGACACAAGGAGCACGCGCAAACTCCACACGGACAGTGACCCAGGGCCGGGATTCGAACCCGGGTCCTCAGCACCGTAGGCAGCAATGCTAACCACTGTGCCACTGTGCTGCCCCTCATAACCTCCTTAATGATCGATTCGCCCTTCTCCATGTCAGACATCAAGCTAACTGACCAATAGTTTCCTGCCCCTTCCATTCTCGAGTTGGGGGATTATATTTGCCACTTTCCAGTCTGATGGAACCTTTTCAGAATCTGGGGAATTTTGGAAAATTAACACCAATGCCTTGTTAGCCACCTCTTTTAAGAACCTAGGATGAAGTCCATCTGGACCCGGAGGTTAGCCACAGCTCCACAGGTTTGCTCAGTACAGCTTCCCTCGTGATTGTAATTTCACCAAGTTCCCCTCTCCCTCCCAATTTATAGCTACTACTGGAATGGTTTGCTTGTTATCCCATACACTGCTCATTATAAAATAAATTCTGACAGTTCCCAGATGTCAGTCAAAGCGTAGTGGGTAACATTCTTGCACCTCGGTCAGAAGGTTGGGGGCTCAAGTCCCACTTGAGAGAGTCGAGCACAAAATCTAGGCTGATACCCCACAGCAGTACTGGGGGAGTGCCGCACCGGAGGTACCATCTTTCCAAAGCAACGTTGAACCGATGTCAGGTGGACAGAAAGGTCCCATGAGGCTATTTCAAAAATGAGCAGGGGAGTTCACCCTGGGGTCTTAGTCAGGTTTTATCCCTCAATCAACGTCACAAGAGATTATCTGACCACGATCACATCGTTGTGTGGGCGAAATTGTTGCGCGCAAATTGGCTGTCACATTTCCCCAAATTACAACAGTGACTGCACTTCAAAAAGTACTTCATTTGTTGTAAAGTGTTTTGGGACATTGATGGTTGTGAAAGATGCTTTGAGACGCAAATTGTTTCTCACTTCCATATCGAAATGTATTTATAGGACCTCGATCAACCCCAGAAAGGTGCTGTAATTACTGTGATAATAAACACTGTTGGCTGCATTTGAGCCCTTGCATTTTATCATCCTATACATTAAAAAGGAAATCCACAAAATTCTTCACCACTCAGGGGCAGCACGTGGCACAGTGGTTAGCATTTCTGCCTACGGCGCTGAGGATCCGGGTACGAATCCCGGCCCTGGGTCACTGTCCGTGTGGAGTTTGCACATTCTCCCCGTGTCTGCGTGGGTTTCACCCCTACAACCCAAAGATGTACAAGGTAGGTGACTTGACCACGCTAAATTGCCCCTTAATTGGGAAAAAAAAATAATTGGGTACTCTAAATTTATTTTATTTTTAAAAAATTCTTCACCACTCAGGAAATCAATCATGATTAAATCTTTATAACTTCTACGGCCATGACAAAGATAGTGGAGAATTCAAAATCCAGGCAGTTTGATCAAAGCATAAACACTGGAAACAATACCAGTCAAATCAACCATGCAGCAGAAATCCGGACAACACTGCAGCTACGATGCAAATATTTAGGAAGTGCTACTTAATTGTCTTTGAACAGAGCAGTAACAAATATTATTGTACACCATGAGCACACAAAAAAGTAAAGATCAAATGTTATCCAGAAGTAGTCAGAGTTGAAGTCAACTTCTTTAAACTGGCCTCCATACCAGAGTTAAGATTCAAAGTGGTCATATTTGGAACCTTCCCAATGCTTTCAGACTTTGTGTACCATGGCCATATTAATATTGGCATATTTATCATGTAAAACTCTTTGCAAAAGTAAAACACCCAACACATTAGAACTCACACTGCTCTAGTTTAGCCTTTCCGGCTTCTGTGCCACTAACATTAGAAAATTACTGCCACAGCACACCATCTTATATGATAGAATGTGGATCTGTTTAAAATGTGGATCTGTTTAAAATGGCCTAAACTGATTAGCACCAGGCACTCAAATCCAATAGAAACAGCTGAACCTAGTTAGTAAATGCGAACACAGAAAAGCAAAAACGATCAGATATCCAAAGTGGTGCAAAACCATTAAATAAATGGCCTTGATTCTTATTTGTGTGATAGGAAGTGTTTTGTCCCACGTTGTATTTTCAAAACTGACCCAGTAAAGATAAAGTTCTGCATCCAACAAGATTAAAGGAAATGTGGAATGGGAAATGGTCGTATAGATTACAATCCACCCTATTATGGACTCACTGGTTTGTTTAATGTCCTGAAAAGTAATTCTGCAGAAATGCCTCACGTTCTCCAAGGGATGAAAACAAAATTGCTGATATTCAATCATTCCTACATATATCCTGGTTTTCTGCTCTCCAGGCAGTATTCCCATTCTCCTCCCCAGCCACTACTATTGTGTCTCAGACTGGTCAATTGACTTTTACTTATTTAGCAAATGCAAATCCCCGAAGTCGGACAATAGCCTCCTCATTTGCTGAGTTGAAGATGATTTGTCCATCACTTAAGTCTATAGAGGGGACACTCCTCGGTAATGTGCAGCATTGCTCGTGTTCAGTTAACTTGACTGGAACTGACTTAAAACCCAAATAGGGGCTGGTTTAGCACACTGGGCTAAATCGCTGGCTTTTAAAGCAGACCAAGGCAGGCCAGCAGCAAGCACGGCTCGATTCCCATACCAGCCTCCCCGAACAGGCGCCGGAATGTGGCGACTAGGGGCTTTTCACAGTAACTTCATTGAAGCCTACTCGTGACAATAAGCGATTTTCATTTTTCATTTCATGTAGAATCAACATGACTAACTAAAGTGGATGCAAAATGTAAATTTAGCAGTTCAGTCAAGCACATGGCAGAGTGAAGGTCACAAAATAAAATCAGAGAAAATATCCATTCTATGGGATGACAGACGGTGATCAGATTTCTGTTTTTAGGACTAAAAAGGAACTAGATAAATTGACCTTGATATGTTGTTTCACCTTGAATCATGGACGAATAAATATGGCTTGCATTTGAAAGGAGGCGAACCAGTCTGTGGAAACAGCTCAGTGAGTGAATGGTCAGTCGGTAGAACAGTCTACTTCAGGAGATAGTGGTAGCTGGAAAATATTGATTTATTCAAGTCCAAATTCTATCATTTATTTCAGAGAATATTTTGGGATACAGTATTTTGAGTAAATAGGGACATGATATGTGGTGAGTGTAGAGTGCTTGGGAGGAAGAGGTGATTTTGGGCCTAGGGTTTCCAAATCTGTCCTGCATTGTAGTTTTCCTCACCTCATGGAGAACCTGGGCCTGTTGGATGACTTTTTAAAAATTGATTTACAAGATATTTAGGCCAACATTTATTTTCCATCCCCAATTGCCTTTGAGAAGGTGGTGGTGAGCTAGCTGCCTTCTTGAACCGCTGCTGTCCATGTGGTGTAGGTACACCCACAGTGCTGTTAGGCAGTGAATTCCAGGACTTTCGGAACTTTGATATATTTCCAAGTCAGGATGGTGAATGGCTTGGAGGGGAACTTCCAGGTGGTGGTGTTGCCTGTTGAGTTGCTGCAGTGCATCATAATCGATAGATTGATCACGATGATTGGTCAACAACTCCATTACCGCTGTATCATGCAACCACCAGGGCGGTAGAATGTGAACGAGATAGGCCCGATTCCTACACTGCCAAGCAATTCCATGTTCTATAATCAAAAAGGTAGTCACTGTGAACTTCAATACCTCAAAACGTAGATAATTATGACAACTGAAAAGCATGTTAGACTAAAACAAAGAAGAAGCTATACCCGCAAGAGATTTCCTCAAAGTAGGCTTCACAAATGGTTTGATGCAAGAGTAGTTTGTCCTGCAGTTTGAGAGAAAATCTCTGTGGTTTTCTTTCAGGCACTCACAAGCATGTATCAGGAAAAAATTAAATATTCAACCTATACCTGTGGTATATTCAATACCACACCAATGAAAAAAGTCAACCAATGTGATCCACAATCTGACACAGCATGTGCCTATTCTATCACAGTATCTACTTACACACCACTGTTTTTATTTAATAAACACTGTCTCCAAAGTCTGAAACCGTTGCTGGATTGTGACCGTGGAAGGAGTGAAGATAAATTATATGGTTTAACCGTGACCATTTTGAACACCTACACCACAGCAATCACAATACCCTCTTTAGATAATACTTGCTTAAATAAGAATTTGGTTCTGGAACTTGGTACATGGGCCAAGTGGTCAGCCTCTGTGCTGTAAGAACGCAGCTCCAGGCAAGAGTTATCCAATTAGAACCCCTCCCTTCGTTATTTTTCCTCCTTTGTTCTGCAATTGCTTTATTTTCAATTATATATCCAATTCCTTTCTGAGAGTGTGTTGTTATGTGTTCATTTGGTTTCTTCTCCCCCTTTAACCTAAATGCCTGTCTCTGCTTTATCCTACCAAACGGCTGCATTAATAAGCATGCTGTAGGACTTGAAAAATTATATTAGTTGGCACGAGACTAAATGCTGCTTTGGTACATTTTACTTTAAAGTACCTTGATCCAGTTTGAAGGCAAGCATTTTTCAATCATCAGAACGGGGAGGATCGATGGCAAATGTAATCTGATTTACCCAACTCAACAAGTTGAAGAAAGCATCCAGAATCTGGCTTAAACGCTAGACCATCATTGGTCATTGGCTGCTTCAGAGAAGAATATGGTTAAGCTCGGTTTTGTTCTTTCGGCTTCTCCCATTGGGATTGCCACAGTGCTGTTTGATCACTCTTCTCCATCTCCTCCTGTCAGTCAGCCGTTCCTCTTCCAATCCTGCTGTGCTTAAATCTGTCGCCACCGTATCTTTCCATCTGGTTTTAGAGGTTCCTTTTCTCCTTTTTCCTGATAGTCCCACCTGCATCACTCACCTCATCACATTCTCTCGCGCTCTGTAACAGGTGACCATACCGTTTCAATATCCTCAACTACTTTCTTCAATGCTCCCACACTCTTCACTGGACCCTCTGTGTGCTGGTTCCTGATCTTGTCCTCTCTTGTTACTCCACACATCCTTTTTTTAAAAATTCATTTTACGGGATGTGGGCTTCGCAGGCTAGGCCAGTATTTATTGCCCATCCCTAGTTGCTTTTCAAAAGGTGGTGGTGAGCTGCCTTCTTGAACGGCTGCAGTCCATGTGGTGTAGGTACACCCACAGTGCTGACAGGGAGGGAGTTCCAGCATTTTGACCCAGAGACAGTGAAGGAACAGCGATATATTTCCAAGTCAGGGTGGTGAGAAACTTGTGGTGGCGTTCCCAATTATCTGCTGCCCTTGTCCTACTAACGTGGGTTTGGAAGGTGCGGCCTAAGGAGCCTTGGTGAGTTCCTGCAGTGCACCTTGTAGATGGTACACACGGCTGCTACTGTGCGTCGGTGGTGGAGGGAGAGAATGTTTGTGGACGAGGTACCAATCAAGTGGGCTGCTTTGTCCTGGATGGTGTTGAGTTTCTGAGTATTTTCAGAGCTGCACTCATCTAGGCAAGTGGGGAGTATTCCATCACAATCCTGACTTGAGCCACAGTATTTATACAGCTAGTCCAGTTCAGTTTCTGGTCAATGGTAACTTACAGGATGTTGATAGTACCTCAGCATCTGCATCTCATTAGTATCCAGTCCTTGTTCCCCTATTCTTGATGGTGTCCGAATTTTTTGCCCGACATAATGAGGGCAGTCTCGCAACTCTCTTGTAGATTCTTCCTTTCAGTTTCAGCGATACTTTTCTATCACATAACACTCAACTTCTTCCAATTACTGTAACCGGAGCTTTAATTTCCATATTCTATCACCACTGACTCCAGGTACTTGAAACTATTCATCTTCTCCAAGTTTCAAGCCAGAACCTTCACAACTTCATTCTGTTCGCCTTCCTCGGTTCAAACAGACAGTCCAAAAGTTGGGTCTACTGATATTCATACCCCTGTCCTCCAATTCCGTCACCACCCCCACCACATAACTCAATGTTATCTGCAAACATTATTCACCGGGCACCTCCAGCCTCATTCACTCAGTTAGAATATCCATGACAATCATGAAGAGCAAGGGACTCAGTGTCGAACCCTTGGTCTAATCCAACTTTGCTTTGAAACACTCCCTCTCCCCTGGCTTTGAAACTTTCCCCATGTTGCTTCTTATTCTTGTCTGTATGTCCTGTAATAGTCAGATGGAACTCCATGAATTCTAGCACATCTCACGAATTCCTCCCCAAGCACCTCATCTTACGTAGGCTACATTTGTACCCAGCAGTGCTTTATCAAAAAGTTAACAGTAACTTAAAATCTCTCATAATAATGTGCCACAGATAAAGATGTTTCTGCTCCCAGAGTTGAGTGAACTAGTGAGGAAATGCAAACATTTCCAACAGGCTTTTGCTGCGTCTTTCTCCCCTTCCATTTCCATTCGAGAAAGATGCAGAAGAACTGGAATTTGAAAACCAAGATGTTTTGCAATGTTGAAATTCAAATTAATGTGAAACAATTAGCATGTTAAATGATGGGTAAGATCAAAGTTGCAGCAAGCACAGGGACCCTAGATGCAGGAAATGAGCAGCAGGGTGCTATCTTGACCAAGCAATGCTGCAGGCACAGACAATCTTTTTTCCAAATTAACTGTTTCATGAGGATGACATCAGATAGAGGCCAGGCAATCTCCAACAGATGGTAAGAACCTCAGACAGGGAATTACTGTGATTCCAGCAAAGTTGTTGCAATTGTTTCTATCCTGGAACAAGCCAGTTGCTGACACTGTTGAGCATTGAGTGGTTTACAGGGACTTAGAGGGAAAAGATAATATTTTTAAAACATTAGCTGAGGGGCAGCACGGTGGCACAGTGGTTAGCGCTGCTGCCTCATGGCGGCACGTTCCCAGGTTCGATCCCGGCCCTGGGTCACTGTCAGTGTGGAGTTTGCACATTCTCCCCGTGTATGCATGGGTTTCTCCCCCATAACCCAAAGATGTGCAGGGTAGGTGGATTGGCCACGCTAAATTGCCCCCGCTAAATTGCCCCTTAATTGGAAAAAATGAATTGAGTACTCCAAATTTTTTTTTTAAATAAATAAATAAAGCATTAACTGAAAATCAAGCACCCCGACATGGGGAGCCACGGTGGCACAGTGGTTAGCACTGCTGCCTCACAACGCCAGCGACCCGGGTTCGAATCCAGCTTTGGGTGACTGTATGGAGTTTGCACATTCTTCCTGTGTCTGCGTGGGTTTCCTACGGGTGCTCCGATTTCCTCCCACAGCCCAAAGATGTGCAGATTATGTGGGGTTACAGGGTTTGGGGATAGGGCTGGGGAGTGGGCGTAGGTAGAGTGCTCTTTCAGAGGGTCAGTGCAGACTTGATAGGCCGAATGGCCTCCTTCTGTAGAGAGTCTACGATTCTGTGACTCACTCCCAAATGCCACTTATTTTAGTAGATCTGTTACCCTGGGTTCTCTCTTCATACAATGAGCCAGAAAATAAAAACAGATAAACTGAGCCATTGCAATACTAACTTGTTTTCAAATGGACACCGGTGAGATGATAGCACTCTCACACTCTCCAGAGAGGTTGCCTGATCATTTCCAGCATTTTTTGCTAACAGTAAAGTTAAAGTGGGTTGCAGTTCCAAAAATGCACAGTGGAAAGAGAAAAATAATTTCAAACTAAAAATTGGTAAAGATTACATTTCGGTAAGAAAAAGCCTTTTCAAGATAAAATGGGATAATGTGGGCAAATTCTCTTTATGTGCTTCTCACTCCCATGATCTCCCAGGCCTAAGCCTTTGCAGCCTACCTCCACACATGACAAACACCCTCCATCCTGCAGTGAGCTGCCAGTCACCAGAGATTCCTTGTCAATTTTCCCTCAGGCTCCTGGAGACGCTAATGCCTCCACTCAGTGTGACTCAAAACTCCAGGTGAGCATTAAATACTGTCCCAAACTATCCATGATAATAATAATAGTCGCTTATTGTCACAAGTAGGCTTCAATGAAGTTACTGTAAAAAGCCCCTAGTCGCCACATTCTGGCACCTGTTCGGGGAGGCCGGTACGGGAATTGAACCCACGCTGCTGGTCTTACTCTGCATTACAAGTCAGCTGTTTGGCCCACTGTGCTAAACCAGCTCCATTTGCAAACCAGAAATTTTAAACGTGCATTTGATTACAATAGTAAAGTCATTCATGACATTAGGAGCATTATGGCACAAGGTGACAATTAGCTGCTAGGGTGGCACAGTGGCGCAGTGGTTAGCACTGCAACCTCACGGCGCCGAGGACCCGGGTGCAATCCTAGTCCTGGGTCATCGTCCCTGTGGAGTTTGCACATTCTCCTCATATTGGCGTGGGTCTCAACCCACAACCCAAAAGATGTGCAGGGTAGGTGGATTGGCCACGCGAAGAATGACCCCTTTATGGGGGGAAAAAATAATTAGGCACTTTAATTTTGGGATTTAGCAAGGGGGTCTCAGTTGGCTGGACGGCTGGTTTGTGATTCGGAATGACGCAAACAGCATGGGTTCAATTCCCGTGCCAACCGAGGTTATTAATGAAGGCCCCGCCATTTCGACCTTGCCCCTCACCGGAGGTGTGGTGACCCTCAGGTTAAGTCAGCTTTCTCTCTCTCCCTCCTCTGGCGACATTAGTCATGTCACTTCAAGAAGCTGCTAAATTTACAGACTGCCCAGAAACTATTACTTTTTTTTTTAAGCATCAAGCAGGCACAACTGTGGACAACTATGCAACCAAAATCTAGAATTCAGAGCAATTGAAATATACAGCATTAACATTCAGTTACCAAACCTGTACCAACTCGACATGATGTATTTAAAAATAAAAATCCACACAAACCTGGACTAATTCAACAAATTAGTACATTTTCAATGATAGAAATGCTATGCAAACCCAGCCATTTATCTGAAATGGAACATCTGCAAGCAGAGAGGATAAAATGGAGCAGTTCATGGACACAGTGCAGAAACTGAAAAGTCAGAATGTCAGAAAATATTAAATGGGAATAAAATCATCAACCAAGATAAAGTCCAGTTCAACGTTTTCGGAAAATAATGCAAATGTATGTGTTTTTTTAATCCAAAACTAA
Source organism: Scyliorhinus torazame (assembly GCF_047496885.1). Taxonomy (NCBI): domain Eukaryota; kingdom Metazoa; phylum Chordata; class Chondrichthyes; order Carcharhiniformes; family Scyliorhinidae; genus Scyliorhinus; species Scyliorhinus torazame. Next base: position 286,570,026 of record NC_092707.1, on the reverse strand, counting down.
AGTCTCAACTATGGTAGAGAAATTACTACCATGTGCTACGAACTGCAAACAAAAAACACAAATGGGACATTGGCAGCAGTGAGCATCTGAATCTTATTACTGTCCTATTTCAATGACAGAAATGACATTATTTGGGGATTTAATCCTTCAGTTGCAATACCAAGCTTCAGCATTTGGGTGCCGCCTCGATGAAAATAGACTTATTAATTTTGGTTTGGTTTTCTTCCACTTCCTTATTTCATGTTTTTATTACAGGAGCGACACTTTTATATATATTTTTTAAAGTCACCTTGTCGTATTTTCTAAAATTTGCCAACGTATTGGAGCATGGGGGTGAGGGGGGGGACACGTTAATTAGGCACAGTCCAACTAGGACACAACATCTAATTAAACAGTGCTACAAATGGCAATTACCTCAGCCTGAAACTTTAACCTCCACAGTGTCAAAACACTGCTGTCTGTTGGGGTCCTGGGGCATGAATGTTGAGGTGACACATGCATCCGTCACAGCATGAATCAGTACTAAAACCTCAATTTCCCTTGGCTCTTACGTTATATACGGACTCGTTTTGCCAAACAGCGAATTCCTTAACCATTCACGTTACCAGAATGATGTCTCCTACACAAAAGGTTGGATGCCCTATGACAGGGCCAAGCTTATTTTCTTATGTTTAAAGGATGCACAAGTAAAAATGCACATTGATGCTATGATTTACAACACAGCTGCCGCCGTCTGTTCACAGATATCCAGAATGGAACTCGTGCACCATTCAAAACTCTGTACAATTCATATTTCTTCTTGAATCCGCTGCATTCATAACATTACTGAAGAGAAATACTTGCTATTCAAAGAACATCATTGTAGAAATGCACTCTCCATTTGTGGTTCCCCTGCATGGGAACATGGACAAAAGATGCAGTGCTTCCCTACACCTCTGCAAAAAAAAAAAACCCACAAAATTCTTTAACATGAAAAGTTTGGAGAAAATCAAGTTTCTTCACTTTCTCAATTTGCACTAAGAGGCCGATTGCAATATTGCTACTCATATCAAACTATCTGGTGCAAAATGTAATTAAAAGCACATTTTAAGGGCGGCACGGTGGTGCAATGGTTAGCACTGCTGCCTCACGGCGCTGCAGACCCGGGTTTGATCCTGGCCCCAGGTCACTGTCCATGTGGAGTTTGCACATTCTTCCTGTGCCTGCATAGGTCTCACCCCCACACACCTATGATCTACAGGGTCGGTGGATTGGTCACGCAAAATTGCCCCTTAAGTGGAGAAAAATTAATTGGGTACTTTAAATTTTGTAAAAAGGCACATTTTAAAGTTAAATTATAGAAACATTACTTTCCTGAAAATAAATCTTTATTTAGGAGATTGCTAAAAGGTTGACCATTAAAAAGACAAAAAACTTGAGATTAAAAATAAATGCAAAGATCTGTGTAATCCCTCCTCCACCAGTCACTACAATGAGGAGAGAATCTGACACTCAAAGACACAAACCCATGGTGCGTCCTTTCCTCTTTAACGGGACGCTCAGATTCTCATTGGTTACACTTGTAACTGGGTCAGGTAGTCATGAATGGGGCTGAAGGTTACAGTATTTATGAATGGTCGATCATGTGACAATAAGGGGATGTTTTATCAAACTGTCAAGACAGGGTGTGTGCGACAAACTGGCTGCACCCAGCCAAGCAACAAAATCCTCACACGGACCCAAAGAAACAACAAACACACAGCGGCAACACCCCACCCACCCCAGTGACAACGAACTCCACTCCCCCACAACATCAACATCTTGTTGTGCGCTGCTCAGTATGCCCCTGCATCCTCAACATCTCCCGAACCCTTAGCCCTGGCATTCACCCCCCACCTCTACCTGCCCTTCACCCTCTCCATACTTCCTTTAAACCCCCTCATGGCTTGCCTCATCTCCCCCAACAACCTTCTCCCGTCTCCCTCTACTCTACCATCACGTTCTCCATATCTCCTTCCAACCCCTCCCCCTCAACTCTCCTCTTCTATGCCCTCGACCCCCCTTCTTGCACCTCCTCCCCATCCCATCCCCATCTCCCTACCCCTATTGTACCACCGCCCTCTCCCAACCTCCTCCCATGCCCCCCTCCCCACCTCCTCCCCAGCCCCATCCCCATCCACCTCGCTCCAGCCCCACCCCAACCCAATTCCACCCCCCTCCCCAACCCACCCCCCTCCCCCCACCCCAACCCTCCCCCCCCGAGCCCCACCCCCCCACCGTCTTGCTCGCCACCCCTTTGCTCCCTCTGCCTTTGCCACTGCCCCCCCACATTCTGCCCCACCACACCCTCCCGTTATGCTTCCCACCCCTTCCCCTGTTCCAAGCCCCTTGCCCTGTGCCCCGTTCCTGCTCCACACCTGCACAGCCCACTGACACAGGCCCACAGGCCCCCAGGCCTGCCACCATCCAGTAGCCACATTCCTGCCCCTTCAACCGCACACCCCTGCCTTCTTCCTCTGATCCACCCCTGCCATGTTCCCCCCTGCCCTCCTTCCCGCCTTTCCTCTCTGTCCACCTCCCCATGCCTTTCCCCTTTGCCCCCCTCCCACCACGTGCCTCCCACTGCCTTTCCCCACCCCCCTTCTCCCACCCCCCCTCGCCTCCGGCCACCCCCCCACTGCCTTTCCCCTCTTCCCACCTGTGTGCCCCCCCCGACTCCCCACCAGCCTCGCCTCCCTGACTGCCTCCCCACCCAGCCGCCCCTCTGCCCCCCTCCTCCTGCGTTTCCCCCCTGCCCGCCCTCCTCCTCCTCCTGCCTTTCCCCCCTGCCCGCCCTCCTCCTCCTGCCTTTCCCCCTGCCCGCCCTCCTCCTCCTGCCTTTCCCCCCTGCCCGCCCTCCTCCTCCTGCCTTTCCCCCTTGCCCGCCCTCCTCCTCCTGCCTTTCCCCCTGCCCGCCCTCCTTCTCCTGCCTTTCCCCCCTGCCCGCCCTCCTCCTCCTGTCTTTCCCCCCTGCCCGCCCTCCTCCTCCTGTCTTTCCCCCCTGCCCACCCTCCTCCGCCTCCTGCCTTTCCCCCCTGCCCGCCCTCCTCCGCCTCCTGCCTTTCCCCCCTACCCGCCCTCCTCCGCCTCCTGCCTTTCCCCCCTGCCCGCCCTCCTCCGCCTCCTGCCTTTCCCCCCTACCCGCCCTCCTCCGCCTCCTGCCTTTCCCCCCTACCCGCCCTCCTCCGCCTCCTGCCTTTCCCCCCTCCTCCGCCTCCTGCCTTTCCCTCCTGCCCGCCCTCCTCCGCCTCCTGCCTTTCCCCCCTGCCCGCCCTCCTCCGCCTCCTGCCTTTCCCCCCTGCCCGCCGCCCTCCTCCTGCCTTTCCCCCTGCCCGCCGCCCTCCTCTTGCCTTTCCCCCCTGCCCGCCCTCCTCCTGCCTTTCCCCCCTGCCTGCCCTCCTCCTGCCTTCCCCCCTGCCCGCCCTCCTCCTCCTGCCTTTCCCCCCTCCTCCTCCTGCCTTTCCCCCCCTGCCTGCCCTCCTCCTGCTGCCCGCCCTCCTCCTCCTGCCTTTCCCCCCTGCCCGCCCTCCACCTCCTGCCCTTCCCCCTTGCCCGCCCTCCACCTCCTGCCCGCCCTCCTCCTCCTGCCTTTCCCCCCTGCCCCCCTCCTCCTCCTCCTGCCTTTCCCCCCTGCCCCCCCTCCTCCTCCTGCCTTTCCTCCCTGCCCCCCCTCCTCCTCCTGCCTTTCCCCCCCGCCCCCCCCTCCTCCTGCCTTTCCCCCCTCCTCCTCCTGCCTTTTCCCCCCCGCCCGCACTCCTCCTCCTGCCTTTCCCCCCCGCCCGCCCTCCTCCTCCTGCCTTTCCCCCCCGCCCGCCCTCCTCCTCCTTCCTTTCTCCTCCTGCCTTTCCCCCCCCGCCCGCCCTCCTCCTCCTGCCTTTCCCCCCCGCCCACCCTCCTCCTCCTCCTGCCTTTCCCCCCTGCCCGCCCTCCTCCTCCTGCCTTTCCCCCCTGCCCACCCTCCTCCTCCTGCCTTCCCCCCCTGCCCGCCCTCCTCCTCCTGCCTTCCCCCCCTGCCCCCCGCCCCCCTCCCCTCCTCCTCCTGCCTCCCCCCCCTTGCCCGCCCTCCTCCTCCTCCTGCCTCCCCCCCCTTGCCCGCCCTCCTCCTCCTGCCTTCCCCCCCTGCCCGCCCTCATTCTGCCTCCCCCCCCTGCCCGCACTCCCTCCTCCTGCCTTTCCCCCCCCTGCCCGCCCTCCTCCTGCCCGCCCTCCTCCTGCCTTTCCCCTCTGCCCGCCCTCCTCCTGCCTTTCCCCCCTGCCCGCCCTCATCCTGCCTTCCCCCCTGCCCGCACTCCCTCCTCCTCCTCCTGCCTTTCCCCCTCCTGCCCGCCCTCCTCCTGCCCGCCCTCCTCCTGCCTTTCCCCTCTGCCCGCCCTCCTCCTGCCTTTCCCCCCTGCCCGCCCTCATCCTGCCTTCCCCCAGCCCGCACTCCCTCCTCCTCCTCCTGCCTTCCCCCCCCCCTGCCCGCCCTCCTCCTGCCTTTCCCCTCTGCTCGCCCTACTCCTGCCTTTCCCCCCTGCCCGCCCTCCTCCAGCCTT